>NC_060169.1:25609578-25795796 GCF_021292245.1 Micropterus dolomieu | reverse complement strand
TCTTCCATTTCCTGATAACTGCACCGACAGTTGATCTTTTCTCTCCAAGTTGCTTTCCGATTCTCTTGTAGCCCATCCCAGCCTTGTGCAGATCAACAATCTTGTCCCTGATGTCCGTAGAAAGCTCTTTGGTCTTGCCCATGGTGGTGATGTTGGATGCTGGTTGTTTGGGTGTTGACAGGTGTCTTTTATACAGGTAACGAGGTGAGGCAGGTGTATTTGATGTAGATAATTGGTTGGGATTGGGGCTGTGTCTTAAAGAAAGACTAACTGGCTTGTAGGAGCCAGAATACTTGCTGTTTGGTAGGGGGTCATATACTTGTTTTTCCTCATCAGATGGTTATCAATTTTTATAAATTCATATGATGTGATTTATGGAATTTTCTTTGGGATTCTGTCTTTCACTGTTAAAATGTACATATGATTAAAATTATAGATCGTTGCATTCTTTGTAAGTGGGCAAACCTGCAAAATCAGCAAGGGGTCAAATACTTATTTCCCCCACTGTAGCTGCCGTTCAATATTGATTGCACCCCCTACCCGCGCGGCGCCAGAGTTGCACAGTAATACTATGGGAAACACTGTACTGGGCATTTACAGATGTTTCTGGTGGTTTCTCTTAAAGCTAATAAGCCTTTTTCTTCCATGCTTCCAGGCATTTCACTGACTTGCTGCAACGTAAAACTGGCCCCTGGCAATCAGATCGCCAATCGGTAGATCAATAGACGATATGAAAATAGAGACGATCGCCCAACCCTATTTGTAGCAGAGATTTCTAATTTCACTGCTTAGGTCCAATTCATTTCTGCTTTCTGTAAAGTCTTGATTACATTCCTTTTACGGCAGCAAACATCATGAACTTTTTTAATTCAGTGACTGAAAGAAGTACTGTTGGAAGTGTCATCCGTTACAAACTGGCATAAACTATGCATCAATGAAATTTCTTGACCGTACGCATTTATGTCGTCTCCAGGTTTGTGCCATACATTGGAATCGTGACCATTCTCATGAATGATTACCCCAAGTTCAAAGTAAGTTTGTTGACCCCCACATCTCATTTGACAAGATTTGCTTAGTTTTTAAGCTTCAACATTTTCAGCATGACAGTCTAATTTGTTAAATCTCCTGTGTTTTCATTCTGCAGTATGCTGTTCTCTTCATGCTCGGTCTCTTTGTGTTGGTCCATCGGGAGTGAGGTACCCAAACTTCAGGACTCAAGAAGAATGAACTACGTCCAGGAAACCTCAGTCATGCCTTTCAAAACAGAATTAAGTTAGACTTTGTCAAACCCAACTGGCTCTTTTGTACCATTTGTTTGAACATTTTGTAGAAATGTGGATAGGGTGTTTACATTTGAAAAATCCAAGCTTTAAAATATTTTTGTGAGGGAACTAGGCTAGATTTAGGTTGAAATTAAGGTTTAGGTTGATCTTTATTTGTAATCAATCATTTGAATGTGAAAGAGCATTCATCAAGATAAATTAAGTCTTGTTTCTTTCCTGTTGAGTCATTGTCTTTGAAAAAGATATGTGAAGTATTTTATGACAACTGAATATGAATGATATTAAATATGAAATCTGGTTACCATCCACTATGGATTATTTCAACTGTTTCTCATTTTCTTTTGGCCACTGTTCTACATTAACGGCCACAACAGAGTGGTGGAATTAAAAACATTTTCTTAAGTGAAAGAACAGTAGTGATCTGGAAATGTAAAAAAAGACATGTTACACGTGGAGAGATTACTGTGGCTACATCTTTTTTATCCATTTAACTGTTTTTATAAGATAATTTATATAAAGGTCACTGGAGTGGAGCACTGGCTCTGCCTCTTTCTAAGTGGACTGTGGACTTTTCATTAGTGCAGATGTGCTTTGAGCACTAACCTTGTTGCGGTTCTCTTTGATGCAATGTGACCATACTCTTGACACTTAAGGGTTCTTTCAGTCGAGGTGAAGTTGGCAGAGACTATCCAACACCTGGATGTAATCATACGTATGGATCAATATATAATTTTTATATGCATCCACTTGAAACACTATCAAGGTGCTTGAACTTTCACTTAAATTGAATGCATTCTGCTCTCTTCCATTATATCTCAAAGAGCTTGACCGTGTAGTATGTTTGGTGGGGCTTTTTTACTGCTGCTACCTTTTACAGCTCGTCATAAAAACAGTGTGCTTACGATTGTGGCCACGATTAGATGTGAGAAATCACACATGGATTAGGAAATTAAACCAAGACTTAAAGCAGTGTCCTTTGAAATGTAATTGTTTTTTTAGATCATCTTTGGACAGTTGCAGTGCCAGTTGTGGAATGAGCATGAACTTCTACTTCTGTCAGTTTTCCATTACGGTAACGCCCTAAGGGAACAAAGCAAAGTGTTCTAGTATAATTGTGGCTCTTGCTCTATGAATCACTTGTTTTGAGGCTGAGATGCAAATATCCATCGTGTATTTTAATGTAAATGCAGTGTTGCATAGGCTGCCTCAGTTCACCTAGTCTGTGACTAGTGATGTTGTGTTGGTCAGATAGTCTTCTAATTAGACATACTAATTAAAAATATGTGTGTGAATGCCAAAGGTTATGAAAAGAGCAAGATACTAGCTGCAGCCTTCCACTAAACTTGCGACTTTAGCACCCTGAAGTGACAAAGAGGCCTTCTGTCTTATCAGCTCTAAATTAGCAGAGAGAATCAGCAGGTTCTCATGTCCTCAGAGGACTGATGGTGATCACAGCAGCATGCTTCAACTGGCCAAATGTCATGTTGCTCATTGTAAGGGGCCAGGCCTGGCCACAGGAGCTGAAGGGGGTAGGGGGACCTGGGCAGGAGATTACTATGTGTTGCTCTAGAAGGAAGCATTAGCTATAGCCTTCGGCATTTTGACACACAATTTACACTAAACAGGGCTTCAACCTCTAAGACGTTATTTCAGTGTTTATGGAGATTTTATTAATGGTTGCAATATACTTTTGTGGCATATTATCTTTTTTTGGTTTACTAAGACTTGTCACAGCATGATGAATATATGTGAGGGACCTTTTCTCAAATAAATTTATTTGAGAATAATTAGCTGCTGCTTGAGCAGGGCACCTCCATCCATAACGTGTACTCATCCCCCAAAACTTCTGAAAATCATTTTACCCGTTAACAGGCGAAAATGAAATCAAACCTTAGTTAATCAAACCCCAACTGAACATTTGCGCAATTGTAAATTGCTATTCATTAAGTTGGGTGGCTGAGAGAACAGTTTTTCAGCAAACATTCGTATCTGCCCTGAGTTATAGATAAATCGTGTTGTGCGTAAAAGACGCACAGCCAGAGGCGCGGTCCAACGAAACCTTGACAATGAGTCGCACATTTCGATTTATGCAGCTGGCGGAATAAAAAGTACACGCAACAAAAACAGAGCCCACCCCCTCATGAGAGCCTATAAAAGCGGGATGCCTCTGTGCTATTCACGACCAACAGGAGAGACTTGGAAACTTGTACCTGAGAGGACAGCTCGCCACTCCGCGTTGAGATGAGACGGTTTACAATGAATAATGTTTGCCAGTGTGGCTTATTTACTTATCTTGTCATATTTTCTTTCATGTCTTTTACCGCCGCAGTGAGTTTTGACCTGACTGAACTTAGGAATAAAGTAGCAAAAATTAAAGTCAATCCAAGAGGCAATCTTTGGGCTACAGGTAAGAATTATCATCTAAACTAACATCTATGGAATAATCGGTCATGTTTGGAATGGATGGAATCTTATGAGTCTAATTTCATATATGTTCCACATAAAATAGATTTCTTTTTACACGATAACATGTTCTGCCTCTAAGGATGTTGATTTTGTCAAGGTTTTCACTCCTCCAGATTAATTCAAGTCATTAACAAGCGTTTTCTCTGATTTGGCAGGACATTTCATGGGCAAGAAGAGCGTGATGGATACCCCTCTATTGCCTTCAGCTGAGGGGCAGGGTGCTGATGCGCTGGAAGTCACCCTATCCAGGGAGCAGAGCGCTCTCGGGGAGCTCTTCCAAGAGTTCCTGCGGCTGGCGTTACAAGCGCAGGTGGATCCACAAGAGAGCCGCTCGAAAAATCCGGTGAGTAGCCTACCAGAAATGTCCAAGCTGTTTTTGCGCACAAAAATGATTGAAATGATTTTGTAATTGAACTTGATGCTATGGACTCTGTTTCAGGAGGCGGACTTGTTGATGAGGATTTTAGAAAGCTACATCCAAAGCAGAAAGTGATACACAGGATGACAGTCTGGCACGCATGAACACGGATCCGAGGTCATCTGGCCTCATGGATTAAAATAAATAAATTAGACACAGCCTACTGTCTCCTGCTCATCATGATTGTAATTTACTGTAACTGTCATAATAGCTACTCATGTGCTATTTGCAATACACGTACAAGTTTTGTTCCCCAATTTGTTTTAATGATGATATTTCACGTTGTCTTGTCGTTTAAAGTTAGCTATTTATATTAAATAAAATCTTTATTTGCATTGCTGTGATTCTGGCAGATAAATGACGGCATATGTATAGATCACATTTTTATCTTCATCGGCACACAGAATGGCTGTATGGAAACACTGGTCACTTCATTCACACCTCTGGGTTTCTTCTATCATTTTCCTAAATCTCCGGAGAAAATGTAGATGTCTAGAGAAAACTAATTTCTACTAAACTAACTACGGTGCACGTTTTTACGGTTCTAAAATGAACAGAGAGCAGCTAGCCTATATGTTGGTCTAGGTTTAAGGTTATGAAAACTTTAATATTGAGTTTGCTTCCTTCTATTGTCCTCCAGGTCTGATAGCTACATGTGGCGTTCACAGCCCTTATTTATCTATAGGCCCAACAACTGATTGTTCAGCATGAGTAAGACTTTTTTTCTCCCGCTTTTGTGCTAAAGGCATTTCCAAAATAACACTTATATAAATACGAATGTAGGCAGCTTATATAAATAACACTTTCTAGTTTGAATATTTCGACATGAAATCGATATTATCGTTTGTACTTTTCCTCTCCTTTGCATAAGGGGATGATCTGTTCTCTCGATCAATAACGGGAAAGTGAAATGGCCCTTGTAGCTTCTTTGCCTTGGGCTAATCCATTGATGGTAACGGGTAGGCTATTTCAATATATCTCCCACAATGCCTTGTCTGCTGCTTTACATCAATGAGAAGGTGAGGAATGTGCTCTGCGTTCAAAGTAGTGAGTGGTGGGAGGAAACGAGTATAAGCAGGTGAAAGAGATGAGAGTTGTCTGATATCTGGTGAACTCCACAATTTCGGCCCAATAAGTGACTTAGACAAAAGATTACACTCGGAATAAAGAACAACACAGTTGCCTGTTTATTATGTACACCTAACAAAAATTATTGGAGTATTATACAAACGTCCTGTATAATGTTTTTGTTGAAACTTTTTTAGAGAGGTGTTCATTCAACCTTTGGGTCATTTTGGAGGCTGTAGTTTGTGGTGCCATTGCACTGCGTTATAATGAGATGTGTTTCTACTACTTTGTAATGTAATCACAGTCACCCAAAATGACCATCAAGTGACAATTTCATTGTCATATTAAACTGCATTTTAGCTACGTATAGCCTCCATACTACTAATACATACAAGCACAAAAGTCTAATCAGGTCTTTGTTCAGACGTTTTCATTTTAGAGCCTATAGGCTGGGTTTGTGGAGGACAAGAAATAGTGTTTTTTTTTCTCCATAAAAACACATCTTAAGCTATCATTATTTTGTCAAACAACAGCCTTGAGATCCTGAAACTTTCAGGTGCAAGACATTGTACACAAGTAGGTTAGTAGGCTGGAAAATTGGGTACAATTTGATAAACAATCCTGCTGAATAGGTTACAGTAGTCCCTTTAAAGAAGAGCATTCAAAGTTGAATTCAAAACACAGATGAGGAGCATGAGTAACTTAAAAACATATTTTTGAGTGTTCCTTTTGGTTAAAAATCTCTTTTTGGTTAACAGGACAAACTGTTCCTCAGCCTTTGCAAGGAAAACACTTTTTAAGAGCTAAAATTCTGTACTGTATTGTAGAGTAATGAATCAGCCATAGCTTTTTATTTTTACTGATAGCACAGCTGTTGGGAGAAATAAACACTTGTCTTTTGTTAATTCATCCGAAAGGTCAGGTAACTGCATGTTAATCTATCGCACAGTGCAGCATGTGTAGATATAATGTAATTATTAGTTTGTGTGTGTTTGTGCGTGCATGAATGAGTTGATATGACTGTCCGCACATGAATTAAAATGGCAGATCCAAACATGTTGTGTGATGTCTCCACACAAATTGAGTGTGCGCAGATCTCCCACGGCGTATACTTCCTTACTCCTGGGGGAATGAAAGATTCATTTTAGCATCTCTGTGCTCTCTGTTTACTTTAAAGTTTGCAATGCACCAAAATACCAACGCAAATTCCTTGAATGTGGAAACCTACTTGGCAATAAACTTGATTCTTCTCATTCCGTTTTACATGCTCTGATTTAGTAATCCCTTGTTCTGTCGACCTACACAAATGAACAACTCTGTGTCTCTAAATTCACAGGAGGGTCGTTGCCAAAGAGAATACCATTTTAAATTTAAATTCCAGGAAAAGAAAATGTTATTACTGTACAGATATGATGTTATTCTCTTTTTTTATTTTGGGTTGGAGTGAATCCAGGCAAAAGTCATTATAATAATATATCTCCACAAAATAAATCTCTATAAATTAGACAGGAGGGGAGGAAGCTAAGATGAGTTAAAGAAAGACTTGCAGTTACAGTGAATATCAAAATGATGTCCCTACTATTTCGTACATTCACTGTACATTAAATTGTATCCAGCAGTCGCCCAAGCTTTGTAATGGCTTCAATTTGTAGATGGTAATTTAAGAGAAAACTAAACTATCTGCTGTGTTCAAATATTCACTTGAAAAGGTAATGAGGCTTAAATACTCTACTGGAAAATAAGTGCATTTTAGCTTTGTTATGTATAGTATCTAGCAGGGGGGAATATTAAAAAATTCAAAAACAACAGAAGACCACAACAACTAAGTTATATTCAGCATGGGGAATCAGTTCCATCAAATGCTGGGGCTAAATTCCAAAAGCAATCAGTAGCCACTAGACAATGGCTTGCTTGAATAGGTTAAATTGGATTTTATATACTGATATTTTTATTTTCTTAAATCAGAGAGACTATATTATATGGCCATCTGACATTTTTAATAGCTACAAAGTCATCAAAATCATGGCCTGTTATCCTAAACTGCCTCTGTGTGACCAATTTACTTAAGGGATCACTAATCTCTTTCTTGAAAAAAAAAGCTTCAGCAACATGATTCATAATATCACTCACAACAGCATTTGTTTCCATGCAGGTGTTTCTTGGAAAGTTTTATTTTTCACTAATTAAAGCTATGGTTGTAAATGTGGTTTCACATGTCATGTGAGGGCATTTTAATTTGAACAAACAGACAGAAGGCCATTGCTCTGTTTACCATACAAATAGTGATATCCTGTCATGACAAGTCACTTTGTATCAGTGATTTATGACAATTTAACATTTTTGTCGCTACATTGAACTGGCAATTTTAACTATCACGTATGAAAATTAATGTTGTGCTTTTCATCTGACATTTTTCACTAACAGAAGCTATCCTCTAGACTTAACCAAGGTGACTCAGCATATTAACCGTCACTGTTAATATGTATGGTACAAAAATCTGTGATTTTCATTGGCTATGTACAAACTTCAACGCAGCCACTGACATAATCAGTGGACGTTTAGGAGTTGTAAACATCTGATCCAAAATCACATTTAATCATATTTGAAACTTTAATATCCTTAGTATTCTGTCTTCGTCGACCTTGTGAATCTGCATGTTTCTTTGTTTTGTGTTGTTCAGTTTTAGTAATGACTCAGTTTATAGCCAACAGGTAAGCTTGATGCATAATTCACAATGTGGATGCATGTTGTGTGTCAACAGTAATAGTCCTGGCTTCTACTTGAATGTGTAAGTTATCACTCTTGCTCAGTTTGAACACCAAAAGCTGACAGAGACAAATGTAGAAAGCTTTAACTCAATAAAACCAAGGCTCTGGGCACCAGGCCAAATCATTACTGATTGAGTGCCCCAAAGGCACTTATTTTCACTTGAGTAATCAATCTTGCCCCCATAGGAGATAAACAGATCTCATAGTTGTAAGCAAAGAAAGTACGGGATATATCACGTGTATTAATTCCATTCAATTTTGCCAAGGGACAATGTGGGTGCATTGCGTATGTTATAATTTAATTCAGACTGCTTAGACTGAACATCTGAAAAATGTACACAGCATCAGGATTAACCATGTGGTAGTGGGGTGTTTTTATCAACTGCTTACCCTTAGTACAGCTTCCTCTCACAAATTGTCTGCCATCGTAAAACTAGCAATGCTACACTGCCACCCTCTGGCATAAAAACTCATACTACACATGAACCCATCTTAACACTAAAGAGTGATGCCATAGCTACAGAAAAATGGTAAAATCCTGAAACAAATCATTCTACCAGCATCAATACAAGCTGTGCACCTGCACTAAAGAGATCAAAGCTGAGCTATTATGGGCCTACTGGCTAAATTCATGTCCTGCCATTAAGAAATCAACCCCCAAAGATGTGGATATAGTTAATCTGTTTCCAAAAAACTCTGAACTGCCATACAGGCAGACTTTGACAGATGACACTCAGTGGTGGTAAAAGCTATGGATGTACTATAAGCACATTCTTTGCTGCTTTTGCATAAATTCCTCTCATTTCTTATGAAACATTAAATCCCAAAGTATACCTTAAATCCATTCCGTGGTGTAAAGCCAAATGATATCTTAAGGAGTCCAACTGATAATTATATGATGCACTGTGTAATAAAGCGTGCGGGTTTGCATTGAATAAATCAATAAATCAATAGCAAAAACAAGTCCAAATGCATATAATACACAAGGCGCACTGTCTATAAAGCATGCAGTGTTGCAGGGCTCAATGTTCAGACATCCTCCATCAGACTGTTTGTTTTGAATGGTGATGTCATCGGAGCACGTGACCTTCTTTGCGGCGTTTTCACTGGCCCAGAAGCTCAGAAGAATCTGCACAGTGTGGTGTAGGACCGCCGAAGCCATTTTATTATTGTAACAGCAAAGGTGCAGGTGCATCTATATCTATTTTTTATAGTTACAGTTTTAATTTCAGAAGTCACGATATCATGGGGCAGTGTGGAATTACGTCATCCAAAACCGTCTTGGTTTTTCTAAACCTCATATTTTGGGTAAGAAAACGACAGATGTTTGAACAATGTGCAGCATCCCTGTGAGGCCAGGGATGAAGAACATTAGCAAGCTAGCAAAGTGCGCCAGAGATGCGCTGCAGTCTGCAGTTCGGCGACAGACGAGCTCGCTTTTTGAACCAGGATATCCCCGGGCACAGTGTCACTTTTGCATTCACTGTGAGGGCCAGTAACTGGAGAAAGTATAATGTGACGGTAGCTAGCCAAAGTGTTTCGGTAGCTGCCCGCCCACAAGTTGTGGCTATGACATTATGCAGCAGCTGCCAGGTACTGTAGCGGCTGCTGGGTTAACCTGCAGTGCTATCTGAGCCAGATTGAATACCATTGAATTAACAGACTGACAGAGCTGGAAAAACATATTGACAGGATATTGAAAGGACAAACAAAGCTCTAAATGGTTTAGTTCAAAAAAGACAATCTATCCCCAGCATGTGATGTAGATATAACATGTGGCCCTGTTCACATTGCACCACACCAATCTCTGAAATCAGTTGTATGTGTCTTTGCTATTCTTCAGGTGGATTTAAATTGTTTTTTTATGAACTGGGTATAGTTTTCTAAAAATATGTTGCTCTTTATCTCTCAAATTAGTTGGCATAACCATAGTTCAATGCAGAATTGGCAAAGCAGGTTGTAGAAGGTTCACAATGCAAGTATTATAATATAATTGCCAACGTGAGGGGGGAAAAGACAAAAACTGCTTTAAAAATTCTTACACTATACAACACTGTACAGTAATGTATACATACACTATAATGCACAACCCAATTGGATTACTGTACTGTACTGTATAATATATTATAATTAAAGATGAAGCTTTAAAAAATGGAAAAAAAGAACATGCAATATGAGACATAGTTTAACAATTGAATGTAATTGTCAAGTGAGACACATATAGCTTAAAAAAATACAAAGAGGCAGATTCTTAGAGACATCTTTTTCTCTCTGTCCCTCTCTCTGGCCTTTGTTTCTCCATTTCTCTCTACAGGCTGCCGCTGGAATTTTATGCTACATTGGAGCCTATGTGTTTATCACATATGACGACTATGACCACTTCTTTGAAGATGTGTACACTTTGATTCCTGCTATAATAATAATAGCTGTCGGCACTCTTCTCTTCATCATCGGCCTGATTGGTTGCTGCGCAACAATACGTGAAAGCTCCTGTGGTCTGGCAACGGTGAGTGTGGATTACTTTGACTTGCTCCCTAAAAATCAACTGAATGCAGAGGACGAACATATGTACAGGCAACATTTCTGTAACATATTATAGTGACCAGGGGGAACAAAAAACAGCATATGATTTGAGAAAAATGGATTTTATGGCACTGAAAAGATCAAAACGCAATGTCAAGTAATTTTATTTTTAACTCACCGTACTGATGAGCATCTGAACAATGTGTCTTTGTTGTCATTTCAGTTTGCTGCTATTCTCCTGCTGGTGTTTGTAACAGAGTGTGTGGTGGTGGTGCTTGGCTACATATACAGGGCAAAGGTAAGACCTAGCCCACTGGACTACATGAGTATTCCTTTTCACAAATAAAGTGGGTCACAGATTGAAAAAGATCATGCCTATACAATACAGGAGATTTATAGGCAAATTTTACTATATATTATCTGATATTGCATTTTGTGTGTCTACTTTTATATGTTTTTGCCAGGTGGACGATAGGATGAATACAATTCATAGCATATGAAGTTGGAGTTGGAAAAACATAACATATTCTTTCATGCCGTTATTGTTTCAAAGCTTCCTGTGCTGTGATTATTTAATGTTGATTTGTTTAGCTGCTCTCATTTAAGAGCAGATTTAAGATTGTCCCCTAAGTGCCTACATTGTAAATTCATTTTAGAATAGTGTAAAAAAAACCTCTTCTGTAGAGATAAAAAAAAAAGTGCAGTCACTGAACAGGGACAGTAACAGCTGCTGTGTTTTTGTTTCAGGTAGAAGATGAAGTGAATCACTCCATCCAGAAGGTTTACAACGAGTACAACGGCACCAATACTGATGCTCCCAGCCGCGCCATTGACTATGTGCAGAGGCAGGTGAGAAGAAAAGTCTGTTGTGTCAAACATTTGCCTTTCGGCAGCTTCAGATGTGACATTTTTATGTATTTTTGTGTGTGTACTGTTTTGATGTACACATATTTTCAAATTGGATTCTTAACTCCAGATTCTGGAAGATTTTCCCTCACCGTTCACCTCTATTCTTGTGTTAGCTTCACTGCTGCGGCATTCACAACTATTCTGACTGGAGGAACACACGCTGGTTTAAAGAATCCAAGAACAACAGTGTCCCAGTCAGCTGCTGTCAGCCCAGCATCACTAACTGTACCGGCACTCTCACTCGACCCGCAGATCTCTACCAAGAGGTACAAACAAGATGCTCAAGTGTTGTGATATTGACAAAAAATTATATTAAGATATTTTCAGAGATTTTGTCGAAAAATGTGTTTGTTAAAGTCGAATATTGTACTAGCTCGCTTGTTAATAGGATATTAATTGTTTCTTACTAATGACATTAATGGAAACAGGTCTTGTTCATGTATTTATTAAACTGATGCATTTAAGTGAAAACAATATAAAAACACTGAAATCACCAGCACAAGTATTACTGATATCAAACAGTGCAAGTATGAGTAAACATTTGTTTGTCATCTGTGGCTGAGTTAAGTCTGTAGCTGTGGTCTTAGTTTCTTTGATTCTGTCATCATCATTGTAGTGGTCTTTGAACCAGAGTTTGTTTTTGTGCTGGTACCTCGGCTGGTTTAGGTTTATCTTGACAGCTGACTCCCAAAGCTTTTTACATTCTTGGTATTCTGTGCGGTGGTTAGTTTGTGATCTTTTTAACTTCTCATTTTTAACTTCAGTCATGAATTTTTCAGCTTGTTTAACTAACTTTAACTGTAACTGTTTAACACGTGTACTGCATGCATGATGTCGTGAATTCGCCAACAAGGGTGTTTTTTTGCAAAGTGAGTGACGTAGCCTACTCCATATTGACTGCTCACACATCGTTAAAACAACAATTACGATATTATCATAGACAATACATATCACATGCCCCTAGTTGGGACATAGTACATAAAACCACAGAACAAAGTTTAAGCTATGGATGATTGATATTAAGGTTCTCTGACATTATTGCCTGTTCATTTGTTTTGTAAGAAATGTTGTTATGCCTGTGAAACTTCATTCAGTCATTTTTTCTGTCTCAGGGATGTGAAGCTCTTGTTGTGAAGAAGTTAAAGGAGATCATGATGTATGTCATATGGGCTGCACTCACTTTTGCATCTATACAGGTAAGGAGGAGAAGGAGTGTCATCTGAAAAGCGGCATTTTCAACTGGGACAATAGAAGTGTAATGTCAGCAGTTTAGTAAAACTTCAAGTCTGCTTTATTCTGCATTATTGGAAACTGATTATTTTCAGATCATGGACTGTAGCCTTGTCCCCTGATAACTATATACATAAATAACAAAGGCAGCTCCTCTGTAGCACTTGTCCTTTGTGTAATTATTGTGTGCATCTTAGTGTTGAATGCATTTTATAGCTCTTTTCATATTTTCTTTTGTGATCCACACTTTCTCTCACGCTTTATCAGGTATCAAGGTATCAAGGTAATTTATTTATCATTATACAACACAAGGTTGTACAACAAAATGAAAGTTTGTAGTCCCTTCATGCTACACACAAAAAACATAACAGATAATTCAATTAAATAAATAAATATATTTTCTGCTATCAGTTATAGTGCTGCAGATATTAGTTGAAAAGTTTAAAACAACCTTCAGTGTGTTCTGTTTTTGGTTATTTCTTTCTTGGCTCTATTCAATTAGTATTTATGGGTGTATCAACCCAATACCCGAACGAGGATCATTAAAATGTAATCTAAACATATTTGATCCACGTATGGCAAAAGTTATTAATTTTGACATTGTTTCAATCCTAAATTACATTAAAAATCAAAAGCATGTTTATTAGGACCATAGTTAAAGCTGCAACAGTCCTGTCCAGTACTGAGCTGACAGGAGCTCTGACCTAATTGTGTCAAAGGATTTCTACTGTGTTCAGCTCAGCATGGTTGCTGCTGACCAGGAAAGCCCTGCTCCCAAAGCAGCGACAATAACAGCATAGCCAGTCACTTAATATTACATTCAAACACTCATTGTAATGGACCATGTATCATGTATATGTGAAAAGATGATGCCTTTTGGTTTAACATCATCTGCTTATACACTGCGATTTCTTATAACAGCATAGTGGCAAAAACAACTGATTTCAGGATGCTTTGATTGGACTTAGAAAACAACCGATTAGTTGTTGGTTTTTGACTAAACTCACATAATTTTTCTGCCATCTTTACTGAAGGGTTAAAGGACTCAAATAACCGCTTTTCTTTCATTCCCTTGCTTTCTGTCTGCAGATGCTGGGCATGCTCTGTGCCTGCGTGGTGCTGTGCAGGAGGAGTCATGACCCAGCGTATGAGCTGCTGGTCACAACCAACAGCTATGCATGAAAGATGCAACCAGTCAACAAAGCACTCAGAAAATCAAAAGGAGCGTCACCGGACATGTCCACAGTAGATTTCAGCTGTAGTTATATAAGCTCAAGCACACCTTGCACAATTCATGATAAAGTAGCCAACACTGATGATGTGGTTTGGGTGGGCGGGGGCTTCAAGGGGAAACCAGTTATTTATTGACATGCTTTGTAAGTTACTGTTACTTTAAATGTTGTTTTTTTTTGTCTCTCATAAATACTGAACTATTTACAGAAGCCAAAGTTGTATATGGCTAATTGACATTATTGATGTTGATGCAGTTTTTTTCTTTTAATTGTGGTTACATAAGATTTTGCCTCATCCCCAGTGAGGATGATGAGAAGTCATTTTGGAGCATATGTGTGAAGTTATGTTTGGGAGTGTTTTATGGAATGTATTTCCTTGTGTGCTAGTTTGCACAACGGCTGGAGCTCTGAAGATGTTTCATGGTTGTTTAAATGGAAACTATGCTAAAAAGAACATGTACACTATTCCTAAGGAAGAGGTTTGACCACAGTGTTTTATCATAGAAAGAACAGTTTCAATGTTTTTATCGGTCTAATAATTTTTGTTACTGGAGCAAAACTGCATTTTTGGTACAAATATTCAGGTTGTGAATAATGTACATTCTGTTTTGGTGCGGATGTTTTCTGAATCGGACTTCAATAGTGAGGTATTGCCAATATATAAATTGTGAATGAACCTTTTAGTCTCTAATGCTATTATTATTAGTATTGTCAGTGTTACCTGAAGACCTGTGTATGTGTAGATTTACTTTGTTACAGTCAGATAATTCCTTCTGTTCTTTAGTTATAAACATATGAAGAACCATGACACATTATTTTATACATTTTTGTGAATTTGTGCACTGTTTTAATATTTTTGAGCCGTTAAGTTGACTATTAAATATTTAGCTAGTGCCACAGGGAAAACAATATATAACAAACAAAACTGTGTATAGACTGGAGAGCAGGCAGGACACAAATAAACTCATACATTTCAACTTGACTGTTTAATTGCCATTTCATCCACATGGTTGTACATGGAAATAAACATGATATACCTAGAGGTCACACAAAATAGCTTATGGACACCTAACATACTTACATATTGTACATGTTGTAACCCTCTATCTCCCACAGCTCACATAACATACAAAAACACAACAAAGAAATTAAAAATTAAAACCTGAGAGACAAGACCAAACTGCAGCTTATCCCAAGTCAACTGTTGGATCATCCTTATACACAGTTGCACTTTGATTTAGACACATAGCATATAACTTATAACTGCATGCTCCTGATTTTATCTAATGGTAATTCATGATTTATCACATGAAATACAGTACAGTGCCAGAACTTATCTTATCAGTTGGAAATAAATCCATTCAACAGCCAGTCTGATAATCATACAGAGCCTAGCTTGCACTAGTATAATACTAGTTCTACTATTAGCAACTGGAAAAAAAGGTTTTGTTTGGTCTTCAGACTCCTGTTGAAATAATGGCATTGACAGGGTAAATGTCATTGGATGCCACTGAAACATTCCATTCAAACACAGAAACCAAATGGTCTTTCATTCCTCAATAAATAATAAATAAGAATCCCACCAATCAATTCAGAAAGCTTTCTGAAAGGTCTAACTGTAAATATGGAAGGGGTACCTGATAAAGACTTATAAATTGCTCAGGTTCAGGTTCAATTCAGGTTCAGAAAATCTACAAGTTCTGGATGTCAGTCCAGGAATGTGTGTGTATGTGTGTGTGTTTTTTGCAAGTTTGACACATGATGTGTACTTGCCTGTATTTTTAAGCATATCCAAGTTTTAATGTGTGATGTTGTTATTTGTCTGTATTTTCTTGTTTAAGTGTGTGTGTGTGTGCGCGTGCATGCGCACGTGGGTGTGTATTCAGATTTTGCCCAGATAGTTTCCTGGCACCAGTCCAGTCAGCCCATTCCTCTCCGCTGTCCACCAGCCATCTTCTCCTCGCTCCAACACTCGGATCATGTCCCCTCTACTGATAGACAATTCATCCCCTTCCTGACCAGTCAATTTCAACAAAAATGATAAATGTTAATTACGAATGGGTGATAATTTTCTCACTGAAATCTCTTACATAAATATCTACATTATCTTTTAAACATACTGTACAATCAAGTAATTGTATTCTGCTATTGACAAACTTTGTTTCATGTCCAGTGACATCGTATTGTAATTAATTATAACATTAATTTCGACAAATTAATGCTTTAATCACCTGTGCAGTGTATTCATAAAGTACAATATAATGGTCTTCATCAGCTGAAACTGTGGCCAATGGTGCCGCACACTGAAGGCCTGTTATGGGTGTATATCCTCCATCTGAAATTTCAGCTGAAGCCAGAGTGATAACAGGCAAATGCAAAATGTAATATTTGATCTCAAAAGTATTATTTCTCAAAGAAGTTAACAATACATTGTATAAAGTTCAGTACATTGATAGTCCATTCAATTAAAATGTACAAGTGATGTTTCTTCATTCAAAGACTTCAAACACAAGAGCTGACTTCTGACTCACAGTGTCAGAAACAATTCCTGTACAATAATCCAGTAACTCTCACTCTGATCATCCACCTGTTTACTTATTATTATTTATTCGTCATTCTGTAACTCAGTGCTGTTCAGACTGTTCATGTTGTATATTTTGTATACACTGTACATATCATATCCACCTACCTCACATACATCACACCTGCACGTAATACTTATTTATTCCAGCATCCTTTGTGCACTGTGTGTATATGTATGTTTGTATGTGTAACTGTATGTATATATTTATAGGTATGTACATATATGTATATCACATCCACCTTTGACATGTACATAATAAAAACAATAATAACAATAACAAAATAAATAAATAAATAATAATAATAATTTACACCAGCTTCCTTTGCACACTGCTCATTGCACTATTGTCTCGATTTGTCTACGCTGTTGCTTTCTGGTTGTGTATTTGTGTTCTCTGTAGTGTTGTCTGTTTATGATTCTTGATTCTCTGAGTAAGCACATTGTGAGCAATGTATGATCCAGAGTCAAATTCCTCGAATGTGTACACATACCTGGCAAATAAAGGTGATTCTGATTCATTTTTTTTGCTACATCCCATTTGCATGAGGACAAGAAAGAGTTTTTGTTAAAAATGTACTTTGCACATGGGAAATGCAGTTTTGGAAAATTTTGGTGGTAATGTGTGAAGTAAAATTGTAAATTCCCATGTGAAACTTGTATGGGAAATTAATGTGGTTTTTCAGGTTATGGTTTCTTTAGTTCGTATTATTCATCTCTGTAACTGATGTTTACAGTCTTTTTGAATTGTATTAAAATGATTCACTACGGTCTCATGATTTTATTTCAACAAATCTTTCATTTAAAATCTTGTTCTGACTGTCGTAGTTGCTAAAAGGTCAAACATCAAACAAAGTTATAAACATATTCCATTTAAAAACATCCACTATGAGCACAAAGAGGCTGAAATACTCATTAAAACCCTCAATACTAAGAGCAATCCAACAACTGGATGCGGTACTTACACTCATCAGTAGATGTCAGTGGTGATGAAGAGTTTTGAAGACTGTCTGCACTTATGTTCATAGAACTTGCCAGAAGGTGATCAGAGCACCTGAGTGATCCAGGTCAGGAGAGTTATTTAGGATTTACACAATGGACTCCATAAATGTTCTGATCAACAGACAAACAGGTCTAAATAACAGCTGCATGTGATTTTTTTCAGATTGGCTGAAAGCAGATAATTATTTGTAGTGGTCAAAAAACGGAAGATGGTACTGAAGAAAGAAGAACCAGTATTTTCTTTTACTGCCACAACAACCTGGTAGTATTCATGTGTTATCATCTTGTACAATATCAATGCTGTGTCCTCCTGATTCCTCCTTTAATGTGTATTGTGTCAGACCTGATCATCATGTCTTGTCCTCCCCCTGCGAAATGAGCTTGGCCATTGCTGTCCATGGACGCCTCTGTCTGGTAGTAGCTCTCAAACAATATGGGCTCTGTGAGAGGAAAAGGGAAGCTGCTCATTTGAGAAGTGAGGACAAAGTTTGCTTTCTGCCTCCCTCCTGTGTGTCCACTGAAAGAGAAACAATAGTACTCCAGTTCTTTTGTACTGGAACTTCTTTTTCTCCCTTATCTCGTCAAGGTTGTAGTTTTCTCTGTTAGCTTCTAAAAATTTCACAATGGCCCACCATGACAGCTTACCTGGAGGCCTCGATCCCGTGCCTTTCATCTCTATGAAATGGTTGTTGTCTGTTGTGATGTCACACTGTTCCAGTAGCTTCCTCACCTCCTCGTAAAACTGATTTTAAAACAGGAGGCAGTTTCTTTGTGATTAGAATTGTATATGTTCCTGTATAACACAATAGGTCTAGTGTGCAAACGTTTCCGTGGTTTCAGCTCAAGTGCAGTTAGCAATGCTAAAAAGAAATGAGGAAGAAAGTTGGTATGTATGAAATGTGCTTTGGCTAAATCATCCACCAAATGGGTGACAACGTGCTGTTTGGTGTTTCTTTCAAGGAGTCTAGATATCTGCAGCCATGCGGGGCTGTACCTAGCTACAGTGGTGCTTTGAGCTAACATCCGCATCCTAACATGCACAATGCTCACATGATAATGTTTACGTATATGTTCACCATCTTAATTTAGCGTGTTAGTATGCTAACATTTATTAATTGGCACATCTGGTAATAAAAATTAAACAGATTAATTAAGGTATGAAAATGTAATCTCATTATACTAAAATGTGGCCTACACTCAATACAAACCCAAACCATGACTTAACGTTGCCAAATTCCTGATGATAAACTGCTTCTAAAATTACATTTGTACACACACTTTGAACGTGTACTTGAATTAAAGCCAACTGTTGAAGTGAGATGCTGGGATAAAGTTGGGTTTGTATCCTTTTAAAACTATGTAGATAAAGTGAGAATGTGAGCTCACCTCATCATCTTTGATACACTGCATGGAGAAATTATTGCAGTGGTCCCAGAGAGCACACCTGAGCATGCTGATGCGATCTCCCTCCAGCTGCTGGAACACCTGAGAAACATGTACAACCCACTGGTTTCTGCTGTACTATTTCCAAGTCAACATCAGTAACTTAATATCTGCAGAGACTTCAATTTTCCCTCATCTTTCAACTTCTATTGCATTACTACACAGTGGTATTATCATCTGAATGTATTAGGAATGGCTGACGTGCCAATTGTAATGTACCTTGAAAAAGCTTATAACAGAACTTGACTTGTATGATGAAGTATGTTATTGCATAACTGTGGGCTTATTGTTCCATTTAGCACGCTCAATTCAAGATAAAGTGTCTTTCCTCACCTGTCAGCAGTAGGAAGGTGCTTTGCGAGGAATAATGCTTTGTACCGATAAAGGGGATGTGTTGTGTGAGGTTTAGTCTATTTAGAAGCTCTTATTCTGGATTGTAACTATGTTAGAGACAAGTGCAGGTTATAGCATAATACTCCACAGTACCTCACACGTGCTTTTGTGTGTTTCCTCCCAGTCCTGGCGAACCCTTTCCAGCTGAACAATGTTGGTAAAGTACAGCTTCTCTGTAAGAGATTAAAGTATTGTTTTAGATGGTATTAGAAAAGAAACAACAGCAATGAACACAAATGTAATGAGTCTGCTTTGTCCCATCTCTTTTAAGATTTGTTAAATAAATAATGTGTAGTGTGGGATTTTTGTATTCTCTTAACATAGATAATCAGTGGGGGAGCTGTATTGAGAACAAATACAGTAAATACGTATGCATGCCGCTTTAAAACAGAAATGATTGAGATTGTACCTGCTTCATTGGCCGCCTGTCTGCATTGTTTGGCCCTGTGACGAACCTGTGAAATAAAAATGACAGAGGAAGCTTAACCAGTGTGAGAATCTCTGATCATTACATCATCATCAAAAGGTCAAAACATGTTAGATGTGTTGTAAAGGGTTAACTTAACACCTTCCCTTTAATATCCAAATGTAATTCAAATGAGATGACAAATGCCACAGTAGCACTATTATTTGTATCCCTTTAAACCAAAAGTGGTTTTAGTTATTGTACCTTGTCTGAGTTTTTGGATGTAGCAATTGTCTTCTCAGCCCCCTGTTCTGCGTCATCTGCCTCCCTGCATCTCAGCTCGTAGTTTTTCTTAGACTGTGAGAAACAGAAACTACAGTAGCTCTGGAGATCTAGGACAGGAAGGGCTCTGCTATTTATACCAGTGTTCGCCACATGCAGTATGCCCTCAAATGAGTTCCCTCACAATGAAAAAATAAGTCATGTTTGGTTTCTGGATTAAATGTGAAACACTCATTTAAAACATATTAGCTGTGGCTGTTTTCCTACCTCCATGGTCTTCTTGTACAAAGAAACCTTTTTCTTCTGAACTTTCTCCATGATGCTTTCAAACTATAAGGCGAGACCAAAAGTTGAGACCATCACTTGGTTAAAATTTAGATTCACAAATAATTATCAACTTTAAAGAGATTAAAACTGACCATAAGGTTGAGTCAACATTTCTATAATTCTTTGTCAAAACAAAAACTGAACAGTGTGATGTTCACAGATAGCACTGATTGCAGGACGTCTGTATTGCATTACATAGATTTAACAATCTGCAAACAGGTAGAGAAGAATTATTTCTACATGCCTCAAACTAGATTAAGCCAACCAACCTTACGTTATGTTTAGGACAATCAAACCTCACCTCTATGTTTGTGTACAATATGTCAGTTGTGAAGCAACACAAATTGTCCTGTACCTTCTTCCTCTGCCCTTTCTGCCGTTCTCTGAATGTCTCAATCTTTTTCACCTCCTCTTTCAATATATCAGAGAGTTGGATGTGAAAGTTCCCAATGTTCTCGATTTCTGCAGCCAAAAACAGCAAAATGAATCATTCTACACTTAAAGGAACAATAGCAGCAATATTTAGTACTTTGGTTGGATTTGTCCAGGGGGCAAACGACTGGATGAACTTACGTGCTTTTAATTGTTCAAAGGATGCTCTCAAGGTGCTGTGAAAACAATGCACATTTAAGATCAGAGGTAATTGAATGACCATGCATTTTTTTTGTAGGGCACATGGTCTTTGCAAACCTAAAACAAACATTTATCACCCAACATTTTTCCAAACTCATGGCTGTTGCTCAGCACAATGTGTTTCTTCCCGTTCCTTTCTAAGAACACAGAATCACAAAGAAGCTCAGTACAACTCAACTGTCTGACTGCTTGTGGCTAAGCAGCTACAGCAGAACAGTTTGGACTGAGCAAAGTACTGTCAAGATAGACTTACTAGCATTTGCTGAAAGAAGTTAAACTGTGCTTAATATTTTACCACAGAACAGGAAACTGGCAACAGATAATGGACGACTGTATACTGAGAGAGGGGCCACTGCAGTGGGTGACACACACACACACACACTGTGTCTTTTTTTCTATTTCAAAAAAGAATATGACTCATAGGCGCCTGACGGATGTTTTATATTTCATGTTGCAGGTCAGTTTCAATCGACATTAAACAATATTTAAAACTCATCACATGGTCTAACAAAATCAATATGTGACTCTTTTCCAAATTAGAATTCTGTATTTTTGTTTTTACCAAAATGTCATACTTACATATCATAAATGTACAGAATGTGCATACAGTACATAATGTTGACCTCATAGCCATCAGAATATAATCCAATCCATGTATTCACCTGATTTCTGTGTGTCCTCCAGCTTTGTGAGCAATAGTCACCAGTTCCTTCCCATACTTTTCCTCTGCTAGTGCCCTGTGCAGTATGAATAAACACATGCATCATGCTGCAGCCCTGAATTTGTGTTTTAGTATTTAGTTGTAAAACTGAACTGTGTTATATGTTCCTGTCCTGACAGAAGGGGCATATTATGCATCACTGTCTTTTGTCTTGACATGCAGATACCGTCTTTTGCACCTTTCAGCCTGCATGGAAACTTTGAAGCCTATGCTCTTTTGCACACTGCGTTTGAACCGCTTTTCATTTGTATATTTTATGTAAATGCAAATTAATTAGATTGGAATAACATAGCAAAGATATCATTCCTTCTGATAAAATGTCCTTTATTGGCCTTTTGTTAGATGTGGTTACATATTGCAACCTACCTTATATGAATCTAATATTATCATTTACTATATTCTTTATCTAGATAATCAGTGTTAGTGGTGGTGCTGAATATGTGTGCCTCACAGACAGGAGTCTTGTCATTCTTTGCACATCATGAATACATGAAATTGACCACCGCGCTAAACCTAAATTTAGAAATCCATCAAAAAAATCTGCTAAATTGTTAATCTATGTTGATAAAACTGAGCGGTGGGACTAACTGAACACTAACCGACTGCCTGATTACCTCTAGAGAGTTATTTTAAATATTATCCAAGCCTCATATTGTTATGGGTTCCCTTTAAACTAATGTTTAATGGGTTCCCGTCACCTCATGAGAACAAAAACGCAACTGAGGTTTTGTCATTCTGTGATGAACTCGCCATTGCTGGAAAAAGCTATATTAGATTTATATTAATCTAATTGTGTCATAATGTTAACTGCACAACCATCAGAAAAAAAAGAATATGTGTGGTTTCCCAAATCAGTTTTGGTTTCAGCTACTGCAATACACATTGATGCTACCTCATCTTTAAAAGCTCCTCCATATCCTTGCACATTTGCCTTCCATCTCGTAACCTTTGGATCATAGCATCATACCCGGCATGAGAAGTGAATTCAGACCCCTGTGTTGAGAAGACATATAAAAGCCTTAGAGAAATACTGCAATGAGCCACATTGCTCAACAACTATTACAACATGTCCTTTAGTCAATCCTGGACTCACTTTGTGGTATATAAAAAGCAGAACTAGCACACACAAAGAGTATTCATCAAACTGCCCCTCATGAGCAGAGCAGATTGTCAAATAAGGCAAAGACGGTTAGTTCGACATATAACAGTAACTTAAACACTGAGGTAAGATTTACAGCAAAGACTACAAACAGTTTGTGGGATTAATGAACTGGATAACTCACTGTTAAGTGTCACGGTTAAGTGATACAAACAGACATTTTTTATTTTATAGCACGACAAATTATGTTCTACAGTTTAATACTTTAGGATTGCAGATGATGGGTACAAGTTAAAATATAATTTGTTTATACCACTCACAGGAGTGTTTTGTTTTGTTATCTGTATAATAAATACATTAGATTATAGTTTGCTGATCATTTCAATTTAGTATAAAAAACTTAAAGTAAATGACTACATGACTATGAAGATACCAGTGAACCGTCACTACAAGAACAGGTTAAGCAAAGCACGAGCCCACAAAACTAGACTTACCCAGAAAGCATCTTTAAACATCAAAGGTGCCATCTCAGTTGTTACTTCCTTGAACTGAACTCTCAGTATAAACTTCTCTCACCAAACAATTTGAATGAAGTTGTTGAAGGTCGTGGGATACTTAGCCAAGTAAACTGTGTTTAAAACTGTGAGTGGCCTAAATGTCCCTGAGTCATTTTGAATGAGGAAGAGCTACAGTCCCATGATGTCACTGACCACAGTCAGCTCAGCCCATGTGCAAGACAGCAAATCTTTCGCTATCATTGGGTGGCTAAAGCTGAATGTCTTGTTTAAAGGTTGTTTAAGGGTCATCAGCAGATCATTTAGACTGTTTTAGGGCATAGATAATGTAGTCTTTATAAATCTCTGTAAGCTGCAGGTTAACATTGTACTGGTGAAGACATTTTTGGTTTGGTCATGTACAGTAGCAAACAAGCATACAGCTTGGTTTCAGCTGTTGTGAGTAACACTGTGGCTGAGTTTACCAGGCGCTAACTAAAACCTACAGTGAACCTAATTATTATCTTATATTCAAATTATACATTATGGTATGTTAACACATACTACAAATCTATTTGTATTAAATTAGTACAAATCTTAGGAAAGTACATATTGTATTGTAAATGTCTGATCGTTTCTCTTGTTCCTTCTTTTTATTCAACTATTTTATTCTTACTGGACCAAAAAGTTAGTTTCATATCAAATTAAAGATTTTACACTGTCTCCTAAGACTTTGTTTTGTGCATTCCTGCGATGACCACAAGGGGGAGACATAGACCTTTCTGAAACATGTCAAACAAACCCATTTTTTATGTGTTACAAGGGATCAAACCCTCCCATGGCATTGAGTCAGTAGTTCTTCAATCTCCTCAGGGGGGTCACACATCAAATCCAAAAACTCCCAATCCAGTTGAGATGAATACAAATCTGTGCCTCAGGCATCTCTCCGGGAAGACACGGAGACACGTGAATGAGCACATAGAAGCCTTATTATTGATTTTCAAAGTGAGGAGAAGGACAGACTGTAGTGTCTCTCACCAGTCGCTCAATGAGATGTGTGAAAATCTTTGGCTCTCTCACAAAGCTGGGGGATCGTTCTGTCACACACCTAACGAGATGTTAAAGGGACAGTACAAATCAATACAGCCAACTGAGAATAATGATGCTCAGTCATTTACTATTTTTGTTATATATTTATGTATTTTTCAAACTGGCCAGACAAATTATGATTTATTGATTGATTGATATTCAAGAGCTACTTTGCTGTCCTGTGAAAAAATCTCCAAAACATCAACTTTTAATGGGTAAATCAAAAACTGTTTTTGGCTTAGCGACATACAATACATTATTCATTTTGTCAGCTCATAAAGAGACTTGGTGAGCTGTCAGTCTTCAGTTTATCAGAAAAAAATGTAAATTACCAAATTTGGGCATACATGCTTTTTTGTTAAGCAGCGATATAGTATACAGAGTATCCATTGGGTCAGATTTTTGTGTGATATGCACCAATTTGACAGGTTCACGAAAGCATAAGAAATATTTCAAATAAATTAACAATTTTGAAAAGCTGTATTGCTGTATAATGCAGTATTAGCATATAGATGCAACTACTATCACATCATAGTTTAAACATAAAGTATATATTACTACATAGCCTATTCTTTCAACCTATATGCAGTCTACTCTCTACCTTTTAAACAGGTAAAAAGTGTTATTCAGGCTATACTATTTCT
Source organism: Micropterus dolomieu (assembly GCF_021292245.1). NCBI lineage: Eukaryota > Metazoa > Chordata > Actinopteri > Centrarchiformes > Centrarchidae > Micropterus > Micropterus dolomieu. The sequence continues at coordinate 25,770,785 of NC_060169.1, read as the reverse complement.
TATTCTGCTGCTTGATCATAAGCTGGAGTGGAAACCTTTGGGTTCAAGAGGGTGTAGAACGTCAGTTGTCCCACTTGGAAAACCAAACATCTACCAGTTTGAGTGAAGATAATCCTCCCAGGCCAATGCTTACAAGTTTTCATGTTGAGATGACTGAATCTGTGGTGCTTGGCCTTTGCTGTGACCCTGTTTGAGGCCTCTAATGGAGGGACAAGCCCTGGGAATCAGCTGCGCTGCCGGAGTCTGTGCACACTATCACACACTGGGGTTGCAGCACACACACATACACTTAAGTTTCCTACTCCTCTCTCACTCGTTTTCTCTCTCTCCCTCACACTCCCTGGAGTGGCAGTTATTGAACTGTGACAAACGAGCCGTGTCAGACCAGCCCCCCTACCTGGGGGATTGGCTAAATGACCTTTCCATTACCCAACCACTGCTGTATTCCCCTTCCACAGATAGAGTTACACATACAGCCACAAAGCCCATTTGGACCAGTGTCACCATCGCTGCAACTACATCTTTCTGTGCTTTCTGACACAAATGTGTATTCAGTGTATTTTATTTTATTTATGTTTTATTCTGAGCCTGCTGGTAACTTTTTAGCTGCAACACATGCAGTATTTATATTTATTTTGTGTGCCTATATATCCACTCAGTAGTGGAGGTCCATGTGTGCGTGCTGAGTGATAAACATGTGATGCCAGATGCAGCTTGTGCCTGGTTGCTTGGGTTTGTATGTGTGTGTGTGTGTGTGTGTGTATGTGAGAGAGAGAGAGAGAGAGAGAGAGAGAGAGAGAGAGAGAGAGAGAGAGAGAGAGAGAGCCGCCTCTGGCCAGCAAAATGTGTGTGACTTAACTGGTTTTCACACATTCTCCAACCTCCATTCTTGCTAATCCCCTGTTGACCAATGGCACCAGCCCTGAATCCCGCCAGATACTTTAGGGAACAAGTCTGAGGAGAGGGATGAAGAGGGGGATGAGAGGATTGGAGTGGAAACATTAAAAGTAGACCAGGACTGGAGAAAGACAAGGGGGCGGGTTGGGCGGGGAAAACAGGATGCAAGAGGTGAGAGATGAAGTCAAGAAGCGAATGCAGGATCAAAAGTAATGGGAATAAGTGAAGGACAAGGGAGAATGGAGTACAAGTCAAAGAAAAGAGAGGCTGTGATATGAACAGGACAGAGCCTAGCCTTTAGTTATTGCTGCTGCCTGTTGGATAGGAATGCAATGAAGTGAGTCCTTGGCCACATTAGTGGGAACCTGTTAGGAAGCTGACAGATGGAGAGCTAATGATGTGTAGGCACAAGGGCAGGGCCTGTAGTTGCTAGTGAGACGATCTGTAGAGGCTGTCATAATACAGCCGAAAACCAACAGCTGAGGGAGGCGGGGGAGAAGAAGAAGGAAAGAGCAGAATCACACTAACCCAATAGAGCGAGCCGGTGGCCTTTCTCATGTTTGATCTATGTCTGGCTTTGAATGAAACATTTATTAGCTGTCTTAATCCTCAGCATTACCGCTAAGAACTCCGGTGTTAATCAATTTGATCCTCATGTGTCTGTTATTCCCTGATGTGATTCTCTGGAGACTGGGATGAAGGCAGTATGGGCGCACACACACACACACACACACACACACACACACACATGTCTAGTGTGCATGGTTGTGTGGATTTTCCTTTGTATAAATATTTAATTAGCACTGATGTCACATAATGCAATCATGGCTATGTTTCTGTTTGGTGATTTTTAAATGGACATGGATGCCTGCATGTGTACACGTAAATTATGAGCAGAGTTTGTATGTTGGTAAGAATATGTGGGAAAAGGATTGTGTGTGAGGGCTTGCATGCATGTAAGTGTGTGTGTGTACATTTGAGTGGATGTGTGCTGCTGGTGACCCCTGTAAAAGGGATGCGTGCCACAGGCAATTCCCCCTTCGTCTTGCTCCTCTCTCCTTACCCCCGCATGGTCCCTTCAGCAGGCTGCATTTTGGTGTTACACTAATCTGCCTAGCAGCCATTCTCTCCACAGGGACGCACCCTGTCCTCCTCACCTGCCCCCATGTCCTTCCCTTCCTCCCTTGCTCACTTTCCTTACACCTCCTGACCATCTTTTTCTAGTTTCTTCTCAGTTTTTTCACCTCACTACTCTCTCCCCATGTCATCCTCCTTCTCTCACCTCCCTCATGCCCACCTCTTCTTTTGCACTCCCCCTTTTCCTCTCACTCGTGCTCTCTCCAGTCTCTACATGTTTGTAGCTCTGCTGGTCTCTTATGGCCTTTTACCGCCCCGCACCACTTGTGCATGTACCTCTATGTGTGCTTTTACAGTAAGTGTTAGCATTGTGTGTCCACATGTGTGTTGTAAAGCCACAAAGGGAAGACTGCTAATTTGCTAAGTGGTTTCATCCATCTGACAGAGATTCTGCTTGGCTTCACTTCTCTGATCCAGGCCACAAGGGGAGTCAAAGTCTGCCCAGATAAAGACCAAAGCATGCGGCCACTCTATCTGGATTACCTCCCTTCTTTGCTTGTTGTCCCTTTTCAAAGGGTACAAATGGATTTTTTTAGAGTGTGTCTATATGCATGGGCATGCATGCAGGTTTAGTTTACGTTTGCTCAGTGGAAGATAATGGATTGTGTGTGTGTGTGTGTGTGTGTGTGTGTGTGTGTGTGTGTGTGTGTGTCTGAGTGTGCGCCTGCACATACCAGAACTAACCTTTGTGTGTGTTCGTTTGTTAAACCTGCAACCTTTTGTCTCCCCCTTCTGACAGTGAGAGTTAGGACGTATAGGCTCTGCCATACTGAATTGCTGCTGTCTCTACAGTTACTCCCCCCTTCAGCTAAAGCAAACCAATCAGTGCTGTTTGGCATAAAACACACCACATGTAAACATATAATGTTTTTTTTCTTTGATTTGAATTGTGTATACGTTCCACCTTAAGGTGTCAGAGTGCTATCTTACTCATACATGTACAAGTTTGAGCTCCTGACACCACACCAGACATAATCATCTTTGGCCAATTCAAATAAAATGGGTGTCTGACAAAGGTTTAAAATTAAAGAAGTGGCAGCTCCAACTTATGAAATGCAGCAAAACCTGTTTTTGAATAGAACAAAAATGCTGAGATTTTACCTGTTCACCTGCTCAGAACTGATGTTGCTGCTTTTATTTATCACATTCAAAACTGGATAGGTCTGCCACCAAGCTGTATCTTAGAACATTTAACCCAATGTGAGCCAGTTGCCATTTACTGGCTACTCCAACATCACCTGCATTACTGAATAATGTGTCTGAGGTTGCATAAATCTTAATTCGCCTTGACTTGACTGGGTTTTAAAGCTTAAAGCGAGACAAAAAAAAAAACAATGGTCAAAATCACAGCAGTAGAGACTGAGATATCCTAACTTTTATTCAAGTCAAGAAAACACTGGATCCTACTTTTCCCCTCTCCCACAACTCCAGTTTGTAATGGAGGCCTTCTGTTGAAAATGTCAAGCCCAAGCTGAGATAACTTGGGTTATTTTTTAAAGAAACCAGCCACAGAAAACAGAAGTCACGTCAGTTTTATTTATATTGCCCAATATCACAAATCACAATTTGCCACAAGGGGCTTTACAATCTGTACAGCATCCAACAGCCTCTGTCCTTAGACTTTGCAAATGAGGGGAAAAAAACTTTAACAGGAAAGAAAATTGAAAGAAACAACAGAGGTCAGATCCCCTCCCAGGATGGACTGACATGTTGTCTGTACAGAAGAAGAACAATAATCTGTTTTCTTAGTACTCCTCCTAATTAAGCTCATCTTCATGTGTATAAGTGGTTGAGTGGCCCTTAGTCTTGAATAAGTATAGGGTTGGATAAACCTGTTGTTTTTCCGTAGCCTGATTTAACACTTTGTAAAGTCCTTTGTCTGAATTTTCATTATCACTCTTTAAAGTCACCCTCTGCTGCACATTTGTAAATCATGCATGCTGTGAAAGTGACTCTGGGCACGAATAAACTTGAACCCTGAGGACAATGCACACATGAAACAGCAGGTGGGGCTGTCGAGTTTCTAACTTTGTTGTTTCAGCTTCATGCCTCATACATCTCTCAGTCCACATTCCTTTTGTTTTCTGTTTAGTCTCACAGCGAATGGTGAGGCCTTCTGAGAAAATGATCACCGTCCACCACATACGGGGATGACTGATAATGTACACTGTCAGAGCTCTGGTGTGAAAAAAATACAAAGGATACAGTATATGTGCTGATTATTAAATTCTTATTAAATTAATGCATCTTTTCCTAACCATTGTTTGTGATTATAACTCTTAAATTCCTTTCTTCACTGCTTTTAACAGCGTCTTGCAAAAACCATGGGAAAGTTGTCTGTGAACCACATTAGGAAATCACACACTACACGGTGAACACTTTTCTATACAACACTACACACAATACATTACATACTCTTTACAATCCTATACGAATGAATATTTTGGACACCTCCAGAGGTGTGATTTTTGGGAAGGTTTGTGTGATGTATCTCAGTCAGTTTTTCGGGTGAGGTGAGCAGCGGCCACAAGACCCTACAGTATATATGACTTTTGACTTTAACAAGCAATTTGTCAAGTACATGTATATGTACTTGACAAATTGCATGTACAAATTCTATGAAGGACACAAACAGTTGATTATTTTGTGCATCAGCTGATGTCTGAAAAACAGAACTGATAGCCAACTAAATTGAAGTTCAGTTCTCAAACATACTAGGAATGAACTGATGGTGCAGCAGTGATTTGGTGGTGCATACAGATGTAGGACTTCTATAAGGGTTGCATCGGGAACTTTATGTGACAGTTTGTCTTTGATGTTGTTTTGCAGTACAAGGTTGGTTGTTGGTGATCCATCAGACATTTTATTGCCATGGTAAAATTGAGGACAGCACAGGTTACATTTTACAGTATTACAGAAGGGAAAGATAGAGCCAGTTGCCTCAGTGTTATTTAGCAGTTCTTTTCTTTAGCTCTATCACAGGCCTGTTGCCTTCCTTTACCTAGTTTGTTAAGCTTCCAAATTATATGATATCTAATGAATAATGAATGTATGACTACAGTGATATAGGTAGTATACTTACTAATGAATGTTTTGTAGTGATACAGGGAATTAAAGAGATCTCAGTCACAATCAACTAACAAATTATTATGTTGATTGTGTATGAAAACCCATATCTTAAGTTAATATACACCTATTTAACATTGCATTTTAAAAGAACTAATTGTTTTGTTGGACTGTTCATCTTAGTGTATCTTTAATGGTCATGGTGTGACCAATAGTCATTTTCGACCAGTAAAACAATTCCAGTGCCCGCACCAAAATGACAATCAGCAATGTATTTTTGGGTGTTCACGGTCAAAATTATTGTCTTTACCTCCACCACCAACATGCTTCATGTTCTGCTTCTTTATCTACAACAATTGAGCAAAATATTCTTGCAACTGCAAGGCTAAATATTACAGGCAAATATTACTGTGTGTTATTATAATATAAATATAGTTGATTTTGTTCTATACCAAATTCTTAAAATACACTTCAAACGTAATCATGAATTACTGCTCACACATTTGGCCGAGGAGGCCTTTTCCACAACAAAATCATACAGCATATTGGAAATAATGAACCTTGGTTCTTCGCTGGCCTTTCGTGTTATTTCCACACAAACTCAGATCTGGGGATGTCTTCAAACTACTGTGAGCTCATATGTGCTGTATGAACAAATCAAAAATTCAATAAGTTTGAAAAAAAATCTCCATTTCCACATGATGAATTACTGTTAGTGTGAGTGTGGCTCCATCCAGGCGTGTTTGTTTATGGAGGCAGGAGACAGGCCGGCCCAGGTATTGCAGTTACAGTTGTGTTGTGCTATGCGGTGGTGTGCATGATTATCGACCAGCATGTCATGCAGGATAAGGCCCAGTGTGCCTCTGTTGACTGCTTTGCGGTCAGCACTGCAGGGAGCAGGATTGTGGTTAGCCTACAGACAGCCAAGGCTGTGTAAGAAGATCAGCTGTGTGAGTGTGAGTGTGTGTGCATAGTTCTTCTTCTACTACCACTGTGCCCTTTCTGTGTTGTCTCCATGCTTTGAATCTCTGTCTGCACATTTTATTTCTATCTTTCTTTTAACTTCTCTACCTTCCTACTTGTCATTCTACTGCTATTGTTCTTTCCCCTGCTATGTACACACACACACACACACACACACATACATGCACTTTTACCATTGAGCATCTGGGATGTGCCTCAGGCTTCAAACACGCCACCAGTACTAATGGTCTTACTGCATGCGAATGTATACAGTATGTCTGCCACAGCTCATACTATAATATGCAGAAAATGTATTCAGCCAATCACCTTACTGCTTGATTGACTTCACAGACATAAAATACAGTAAATGATACACCAACTTGTTCTCCCTCTAATCTCCTTCTCTGCTGTCTTCTTCTTTTTTTTGTCTTACTTATTTCCTTATTTGTTTTGCCCAATCTCTCTGTCCTCCCCTCCCCGGACACACACACACACACTCACCCTCACCGCATTGACCGCAGATGCATGCAGGAGTTGGGCCCTGTGGCTGGAGCTAATGGATGGCTCTCATAAATAGTAGGGAGCTTTGGAGCTTTGCACGGGGGAGGCAATGATGCAGTTTTGCCATGCTCTGATTCTTCCCTGTCCTGATGATAGCACCATTCCAGAAAGCTTCATCAATTCTTCATGGGGCCCAGCGCTAAACACAAACAATATCTGATGGAGGTTTGCCACAGGCATGCTCCGAGCACCCTAAACCTCCGCTTTCTCTGTCCCCCTCTCAGTATGTCTTGCAAGCTTGAGCAGTTTCGATGCAGTGATGGTGGAATGGGGACATCTCATTCAACATCAGGTCGATTGTTTGATGTGATGTATTTAACCTTGACTGTGCCAGATTCGTGTCATGACACACTGGAACTATTGATTGTGGTTTTGTTTGCGTTATTACACTTTGAAAGTAGGAGCTCAGCCGTTCTGTGACATCAAGATGAATCTAGCCTACAGCTGTGTGCACTGATCTGTGTGGTTGTTGAACCACAATTGTGTATAGTAGCATGAACTCAAGATTAACTAGATTTACATGAAAACATGCCCATTGACTGAGTAAACAAATTTACATGAAACCATGGGATTGGACAAGCACTTTGCATGTACACATTCGATTGGACAAACATTAAAGTCCACAGAGAATCCATGAGAGAGTGATCGCTGAGCTGACAGCCATGTGGTGGTTTAGTGAGCAGATAAAAGCTCTAGCAATACAGTTTACAATGAAGTGAATAAATCACAAGAATCTGAATGGTGACGTCCATTTTTTGCTGTTGACACACCCAAATTCTTTTAACATGTCTAACTTGCTGATACAAAACAGACTAACAGATTATAAGCCTTTAGCTTTAAGTCTTGACTGGCCTCTCTGTTTTAGTAATATCAGCAAAAAACGTCAGCATGAGCTCACTTAGCATGTGTCTGTATATCTCACTGATATTCAGATCAGCATTAATGAATTTGTTTAAATAACACTAAGACCCCTTTAACCTAGAGCATAAATATCTAATTAGTTTTTGTCTTTCTCCATGTCTTTATTTATGTCACTTCATATACTAAAGGACAAAAAGCATTTCTGACTGTTTCTTTGGAATTTGTTGCCGAACACACAGGGCTTGAATAGAACCAAAGTCATCGATATTACCACTCAGATTAGGAGAATTTTTTCCTGATGAGGTAGATTAATTTTTGAAGGGCATAGTTCTGACATATCCTAATAACAAACAGCGTCATGCCAGCAGTTGTCCCATGATGAAAGATTTTGACAACATTTATTATTACTCTCCCGTAGTGATTTCACTCATCTGTTTGTGCTTTTGATGGCTGATGAGGAGTGCGGTGAGATCATATGTGTTGCTCATTCATTTTCTCAGCTGACGAGGCCAATTCTTCACTCGGTTGACTTGAGGGCTCTTTGTCACTCAGGCAGCACTGTGTTTTAGTAGTATTCCATGGGACATCATTATTGAAATTTGAATAGTTTTTACAGTGGACAGTGTAGGAAACAGAACAGCACAACAGCAGAAGTTGACCATTAAGAAATTCTTTCTCAGCATGGCTCTTCATTCATTACCTGATGAGTGTTCACCGGCACTGCCCCCTCCCACTGTTAACCAGCATCCATAATAAGGAGCAGTGGTGGCGCAGACATGTTTCACTAGTCGACTTGTCATTAACTAAAAGCATTGTGGAGCTTTACTCCCAATTACCACTCCTCTCACTGCTCACATAAATCACACGTTGTCGTCTTTCATGAGCAGCAGTCTGCAGTCTGATTTTCTCTCTCTCCTGCGCATTGTTGCCCACTCACCCAAACTGTCTTTAATTGTCCCACAGGGGATTTTTTAGACCAGCATGCTCTGTGGATGTCAGTGTAGTGCCATTATAAGAGGAAGTAACTTTACCTCCCAACCTGTCCCCTTTTCTATTGAGTGTAAATGGTGGTTTGATTGCAGGAGGTTTAGGCCAGAGCAACAATAGAGACCTCATCGTTTAAGCTGTTATGATCTTTTAATGGTCTTCCATTACTGTATCGTTATCCTAAAAGCCAGCAGTCACTGCTGCAGGCTCTCGCTTTAGTATCACTTTCATTAAAAGCAGGCTAGGATCATTTGTAGTGGCATTTAAGTCATTTGTTGAGGGTGTGTGAATATGTTTGTGAATGTGTGTGTGAGTCTGTGTGTTTATAAAGGAGACTGGCTGGGGTGCAGTGTATTTTTATCTGGATGATCGATCTGTTTCAACCTCCCCTCCTCTGCTCCACGGTGTAGAAGCCTTGACCTTCAGTGTGGGAGGTATCAATGAGCCATGTGACCTCCGCTCTGGGCCACTGCTGCTACACCATTCTCTCACACTCACTAATACACACACAGAGTCACGCACACCTGCTTGCAAATGCAAAAATGTACTGATACAGTGTATCATAAGAACCAGTAATAAAAAAAAAAAAGAAAAATGCAGGAAAGTCTAAATTAAAGGTGTAAAGTTCCCCTCTCCACCCCAACTGTCAGGCCACACTGTCTGGATTCTGAATGCTGCACATGCAAAAGAGCCTCTGTCTTTTCACACAAACACACACCTACCGACCCACACACACACACACACACACACACACACACACACACGGAGAGGGTCAGGGTCTCGAAACACAATATTTCTGTTGTCTTTGTTTGTCGTCAGCACCTTCTCAGGCGGTTGAGGTTTCACCTTCTACGGAATCAGCCGAGCGCTGCAAGGGGGTCCGTTTGTGTGTGTTTGCGTATCAGAGTGTGAGTGTGTGTAAGGTATAGTGTGTCTAAATGTGTGTGAGCATGAGCAGGCTGTCTCTGTGTTTTCTGTGTGTGTGTTGAGGAGGAGGTGGAGGACTCAGTAGCTGCAGGGCCCTGTATTGATGTCCGCTGCCTCCCCCCGAGGCCCAGCACTGTGGGATAGTGTGTCAGTAGGACAAAGGCATGGCGCCATCCGTCCTGCTCTACGGGCCAGTAACTAGAATTAATTACAAACCAATCGAATCCGCTGCAGCCAATTGGTAAACTAATTGGTAATTTCAGCTGCCCATCTAGTCATGGATGGGCATCTAACTGTGGCCACTGGTGCTGGTGTTCTAGGTGGGAGCCCCTTAGACGGACGTTAGTTCACTTTAGCTGTGCCCAAACAAAGTGGACCTTTTGGCTTTAGGTTAGCAAGGCCCAGCGCTATGTTATTACAGGGTCACTGAAGTCACTGAAGAGCATAGTGGTTCCCAGTCTTTCATGAGTTCAATTTGCTTACAGTAGCAGTAAACCAAAACAATTTTGGCATTGTATTGTCCAAAATATTACTTTACAAACTGACAAAATGTATTGACACAAAGTTTTCTATCTTGTAATATCAGGCCGTGTAGATCGTTACTCTTTCATTTTTTTAGTTGTGAGATATCCAGGTGCAGACATTTACCACCAAAAATGGAGGTAAATCGAATTTAGTCTGTTGTGTTCACCGAGTTCAGCAAGACTCTTCAGCCATGGTAGCAGCTGTTCTTAGTCACAGTACTTTGAACTAAATGCTAACGTCAGCATGGTGGCTTGCGATGACAATGTTAAGATGCGGATGTTTAGCAGGTACTGTGGTCCATGTTCACCATTTGTTAGCATCCTATATCTATTAGTACCAAACACAAAGTACAGCTGATGCTCATTAGTTTAGCAGGTATTTGGTCATAAACCAAAGTCTTGGATGGCGCTAAATGAGGGATCACCAAAGTTATTACAATGCGAGGGAGAGATGAATGTGTTTAGTTTAGTTTAAATTCTGAAATGTCCTTTTCAGGTTGTTTCCACCATCTGTACATAGCCTCACATTTAAACAACATGAAAACACCTAACAATATGTCAGACAGCACATTTATACACAAATTGACACCAATAAAACATACTTTCTTACTTAGCAAGTAGTTTTGTTGAGTACTGCTATTGCAAGGGGGATAAAACTCCTGCTATAGTGAGCAGGCCAGGGATGTGTATCTACGTCCTGATTGGAGCAGAGTGAAGAATGTGTTGAATGTGTTGTTGTGTGTACCAAAATATGAAATAGCAACATCTCCCTTCAAAAACAGTGTCCTCATTGCTTTGAATAATCAAAAACATGACACATTGTTTTTAAATAGACGACTTCTTTGGTAGAACATAGTAGTGCCAAAACCGAACACTGTTAAGTTGGTGAAATTTAGTGAAGTAACCATGACATTGTTTCTGGAAAGATGTGTTGCTGTTGAATTTTGTACACGTTATTTTTCAGTGCATCTTAAAATGTTTTGATTCATCTCTGTTGTATTGTTCTGGTAGCAGAAACATCAGAGATCAATATCTAAAAGCTTGGGACAAAAACCCAATACAACTGTATCTACATGATACCACAAAGAGTAAAGACTGGGGTATGTTAGAAACTGACTAGTTTGTGCAATGTGTCGGTCAGTCTTCTCCAGAAGTGGAAGTGACAGAAGTGGATGTGTAAAGACAGAAGGTGAGAGAAGTTCAGACACCGCTTACTTTCTCACACACCGGGTAATCGTTGCATGAAATGGGTGTAAACGTCGGATTGTCACTTTTGAAATTGTCTGAAGTAATACCAATATCAGAAAGGTGAGTATGTGTGTGTTCAGACGCTGTTCGATGACCGAGAAGATCGTTGGTTGAAACATGCTGACCCCTTAAGTGAGAAAATATGTTTGTTTTTTTTAAACTGAGTGAACTAACCCTTAAAAGGTCTTCTAGACCCCATCTTATTCAGAGACACTGGTCAGGACATGCTCCACTGGCCCTTGTCTGCCCTAGCTGCTTGTTGCTTGTGTCGTAGAAGTGGTGGATGTGAGGTTCAGGTTTCGGCCCGCTTCGATATGGCCTGCTGGTGATATGGGACACGATAGAGCCACTGCCCCCGCTATTCTAGACATTCCCCACAAATAGCCCCATTAGCCGAGACCGATGCCCCTATTCTTCCAGCTTATTCAAGGATACTCTCTTCCTTTCAGCATTTCTATAGCCTCAGTAATAGGTAAGTCCGGTGCTATGGAATCGGGGGAGATAAATGTGGTTAGCACAAGCAGTCATATCTTGAGAGACTTTCTGATTGCTTGTGGTTTCCCCTCGATGAGGCTGTTCATCATCCAGTGTCATCCCTGCCTTCGATTGGCTGAGAAAAGTCCTCGAAAAGGACAGTTGACTGTGAGCCGTCAACATGTCTGGCTCTTGCCTTTTGGGAGGAAGTGCATGAGGGAGGATGAAAGGCATGTCAAGGTGCCAGGTTTCTGGAGGAACATCAATCTCCCAATTAGGCCTGAAATAACCTGGCCTGACCTGACACTTCCTGTCTGCCTGAGCGCAGGAGAGAGAAAGAGAGAGGAGTGGGTGGATAGGAGGACAGAAAGCAGAGGGAAAGTGTGAGAGACTGAAAATGAAACCGAACCGAAGGATTAGAAAGAGGCACAAGACCTGTGAGCTAAATGGGACATGCGAGTGTGTGTCATGGACAGTGTCACAACGGAGTGCATTTTTGTAATGTTCGGCAAGCAGCAGGTTCAGATCACCATACAGAATGTAAATAAGAGGATCCCTCCAGTTTATTACAACCTGGCTCTTAGTATTGTATTTTGTCCATCATTTCGGTAGTAATAAAATTGTACTTACCAAATTGATTGCTACGGTCTCAGAACATATTGCTAAAAAGAATCCCAATGGGGCAAGAAACACAAGCATTCAAACTATCATACAGGTTTTTAAAAAATCCCCAGGCTAGCCAAACAAATCTGAAATGAAAATAAAGGTGAATGTTTTATTTTATCACCCAGTCTGTCTGTTATAAAGTTTCAGTTTGCAAACCAACTTCCTGGTTTAACTTTGCCCTAACATACTTGGTGTAGTTGTATGTGTGCAGTGTTTTCCTGTGCAAAGAAGACTTATTACTGACATTTCGTGGCTCACTTTCAGTTTTACCTTAAAATAAATTAAGTTGGATTATCTTGCTAAACTGTTGGCTTTGTAAGTCACACTAAAACAGAATTAGTCTCTAAACCCGCTGAAAACTTGTCTTCAAATGTAAAAAAGTTCTCTATAACACTTAATATTCATGACTAAATCTGCTGTTAGCAGTAACAATAAACAGCTGTTTACTTCCAGTCTAGAAGAAACATTGCGAGTTCAGCATCACATATCATACTTTTACTCGCCAATAGAGCTGTCTCTAGCAGTGGAAAACAACACTAATGTTGATGGTTGTTTTGCATCCATTTGTATATTTTTTTCCTTTGCCTCCGAATGAGGTTTTTTGCCCTTGCTACTTCTTCATAGTCTAATGCCGGATTTAGGGTGGACTGGATGCTACAGTGAATCACTCTCTATGAATTCTTGAGGTACAAAGGTGTATTATGAGACAGGATGGGTAGAAGTTACCTGATTAGCATGCCAACTTCAGTAGATATTTCTGCAACACAATACATAGATTTCTTTGACATAATGTCAGAACTCCTTCACATTCTGTTGATCATTTTATGTTTGAAAGGCATTAAGTATTTTTCAGCAGCCACTAGTAGTGCAGTTTTAAGATTGCAACCAGGTGAGTGAGCAAAATCCGCTCATGAGCTTCACACGAAGTGCCATAAACACATAAACTCCCACTGCAACGTTACAGTAATACAAAATTTTTATCAGATTGAGGTTGAACTAATCCATGCTGGTTGCATGATAATGTTATATTTACTGCATTTTTGGAAAATAACATCCAGGTATGAAAATGCTAATTAGCTTCAGTATGTGGATGTGGGTTTATCAGATTTGAAAAAGAAAAGAAAGAAACCTCACAACTGCCAACACACTTTGATTTAAATACTAATTCACAAAGCAAGGACCACACAATCAACAGGTACGATTAAGTGATTTATTGATGATCGAAACAGAAAGATGTACGAGGCTTGCAGTTGCTGAATAGTCATTCGACGCATTGTGGGGAAGCTACGATAGGGAAAGCCGCCGTTGCACCCGGGCATGACTGACCCCCTTATAACCCTATAGAGGGGAAGAAGGAGATCAGGAGGCAGGACAGAGAAAGGGGTGGGGGGGAGGGATGCAGGATATGAGAGCGAGTAAGAGGAGTCAGGACATGTGGGTATTTATGGAAATGCTGGCGATGACGTGGTTGATGTGTGATCCCGCTCCTGAAACTCTGCTAATTAGCACCACTAAATCCATTACTCTTAGTAAAAAGCTTATTTAGAAAATACATTTTCAGGACCTTAAATGTGTCGCTGACTCCACCTATCATGGAATACTGTGGTAAGAAATGCATTAAACATGCTTGTTTTCTTCTTACAGTTCAATTGCAATTTTATGAAAGAGATGCTTATGCTTGCATGTCAGTCTCCTTATCTGCAAGGCCTTTAATTACTGCACCAAGGTGCAAATCTCCCTTCAACTTTTCATCTGCAAATTTGTCATGTCTTTCATGATAAATCAGTGTATCATGTCATCCAGCAGGATAATTTGAAGGTTGTGTTTCAAAGTAACTCTCATGGTCTAAAACAGGTATCCTTCACCATGTTAAGCCTAAATCTAAACAGGAAAACATACTCACACGCGCGCGCACACACACACACACGTTTGTTCCTCTATCCCCGTAGGGTAATGTCTTTGACATAATGCATTCCCTAACCCCCGTTACCCTAACCTTAACCTAATTGTAACCTGAACCCTAAAACCAAATCTTAACCATCATGGTGACACTAGTTCCTATCGGTTAATATTCATTCAGGTTGAAGCATGAAACACACATTTAAACACACACACACATACACACACACACACTAGCACATGCACCTCTGTAACTTGCATCATAAACATAGCTGGTCAATGGGCTAAGCAGTATTTCAAGGTAATCCACCAGTTTATTGGCTTAAACAGAATGACCAGTACACCCATAAATTGATTAAGGCATTAAAGTGCAGGCTTTTAAGTAGGTACCCCTTTCCCCGATTTGCGCTTTTAGCACAGACTGTACATTGATTCGCTTACTTGTGCTTTGCATGGGTTCTTGCCTTTTTGTTTCCCATAAAGGTAATAACTCTGTTTACTGAAATACATTTTACATTAGGTGTTTTTTAGCATTACAAAGATTCCCAGTGTGGTGGCAGTAACGGGGGAGGTCTATTCACCACCACAGTAACTAGAGCTGTCTCTCAGGAAAGTCTTCTATTGATGCAATGTAATTCTTAACTTCCCTTCAAAGGAAAAATCCACCTTTGAACAAAATATATGTTTTTTGTTTCTTTGATCTTGTGGTGTCGATCTTGAACTGTGAACTTAACTCTTTCCCATAGTTGGAAACAAGATAGCCCCAAATTGGCCAGATCATGAACCCTTTCTTGATTTATATGATCTGACCTTCAGTAAATTTTAATAAAATTAGTGTCCACAGAAATGTCAGGGAGGTAAGCTGGTTTTACTGAGATCACAAGCTATAGTTTCTGGTTTCTAAAGAGTTGTGTTCGCAAATCAAAAGCCTCTATTCCCAGCACAACCCATGAATTTTGTTTTAGGGTGGATTTTCTCTGGCTCAGAGTAGCAGTGAGATCAAGAGTTTCCACCTATTAAGTTAACACTGCTGATCTGTGCAGGATAAACAGGAATTGCAAACCAGATTAGAGGCACATTCCCTTCTCAGATGCCCAGTCTGCACTGTTAGGATCTCCCAGTTAGGCCAGTGGAGCAAGATGGATGATCAATGGCTCCTCTGAAAATCATTTGTTTAATGCGATTTGTAGGGATTTTCTCTCCTTCAGCAACGGAAACGATGGACGGCTGGGAGAGAAAATCTGTGGTGGGAGTCTGCTGAAACATTGGTTCAATATGGACATTATTCTGAAACCTGACACCACAGGAAATAGATATTGATCATGATGACCATTTACTCACTCTGTGGCTGCGTGAGGTGCAAAGCAAGACGTACCAAGAAGATTTTTAGTTGACTAGAGATGGCACTACAGCCTTAGGCTTGTTTTAGACAACTATCACACAAACAAGTATTGTCTCTGTATCCAAAACGTGATACAGTATTGTTACAATGCAAAGTAGTGAGTGTACAACTTGTATAACAGTGTAAATTTGCTGTTCCCGCAAAATAACACATCACACAGCCATTGATGTCTAAACATACATTAAGTGAGTACACCCCTAAGTGAAAATGTCCAAACTGGGCCCAATTAGCCATTTCCCCTCCCCGGTATCATGTGACTCGTTAGTGTTACAAGGTCTCAGGTGTATTAAATTTGGTGTTATTGCTCTCACACTCCCTCACACTGGTCACTGGAAGTTCAACATGGCACCTCATGGCAAAGAACTCTCTGAGGATCTGAAAAAAAAAGAATGGTTGCTCTACATAAAGATGGCCTAGGCTATAAGAATATTGCCAAGACCCTGAAACTGAGCTGCAGCACGGTGGCCAAGACCATACAGCGGTTCAACAGGACAGGTTCCACTCAGAACAGGCCTCGCCATGGTCGACCAAAGAAGTTGAGTGCACGTGCTCGTCGTCATATCCAGAGGTTATCTTTGGGAAAACACGTATGAGTGCTGCCAGCATTGCTGCAGAGGTTGAATGGGTGAGGGTCAGCCTGTTAGTGCTCAGACCATACGCCGCACACTGCATCTAATTGATCTGCATGGCTGTCGTCCCAGAAGGAAGCCTCTTCTAAAGATGCACAAGAAAGCTTGCAAACAGTTTGCTGAAGACAAGACAAGCAGACTAAGGACATGGAGCACAAGGTCTCTAACTTCCACCAGCTCTGTGATGTTGTCATGGAGGAGTGGAAGAGGACTCCAGTGGCAACCTGTGAAGTTCTGGTGAGCTCCATGCCCAAGACGGTTGAGGCAGTGCTGGAAAATAATGGTGGCCACACAAAATATTGACACTTTGGGCCCAAATTGGACATTTTCACTTAGGGGTGTACTCACTTTCTTTTACCAATGGTTTAGACATTAATGGCTGTGTGATATGTTATTTTGAAGGGACAGCAAATTTACACTGTTATACAAGCTGCACACTCCCTACTTTACTTTTAAGTGTCATTTCTTCAGTGTTGTCACATGAAGAAACACAATCAAATATTTACAAATAGGTGAGGGTTGTACTCACTTTTGTAAGATACTGTATTGATATACTGTGATATACTGTCTTATTCCTCTCTATCATATACCTCCATTGTTGTCCAAAAACAATTAAAAACACATTTTGAACCACACTGTTGCACTGGGTTACACGTCATGTGATGAACATGTGCACTTTCCTAATACTGTAATTACTCACTAAAGCACCAAATACGTGGCTGTCACATATAAATCCCCAACAAAGTTTGAGTAAGATTTGCCAAAAACTTTAATGCCCAGCTGTTTTTGGAAATTATGGAGCCTTTTTTAATAATGAAAATATATTTCTGTGATCTGTTTCTGAAGACTTACAGCCTTAGTAGGAATGAATGGGCTTGGGGCTAAGAACCACATATTGTATATATTATCCAGAGCCCTTTCCTTTAAAATGATTTTATCAATCAATTACGATTTATATGAAAGCAAACAGTGGAGAAAATGACGGACATGTAGCAAATATAATGTGCCATTTTTAAATTAATAATGTTGAGACAAGAACTTTTGTGCCGTGACCCATCTACCAGGATAGCACATATTTTTCTACTACACGCCACCAGTAAGAGATGTAGCTACATCCTCTTCTTCTCTCAGCTATTTTACGTATCTCCTCTCTTCTGGTTTTTACATTATTCATATCCCAGTAATCTGGTTTCCTGGACACTAAACCTGGGCTTTCAGCTTCAGTTGGAAGGACCAAATGCACAGTTCTTTCAAAACTCAAGTTCAACAAGCTAGTACTCTTTTATTTAGGCTGCACCTAAAGGGCGTACAGCATATGTGCCCAGACCCTGAAATTATTGGTTATAGAGCATGAGTGGAAAATAACACATAGTCAGGACAACAAGGTTATGATTCAAAGATTCAGTTGTCTTTAAATTACATTATGACACAAAATACTGAGGCTTTAACCCTCCCTCCAAGACAAACACACACAGTCACACACACTGATGTCATTCTGCAGTTCTTGTATTATTCATGGGAAAATGTATATATATATTTTTTTCTTTTTTTTTTCTTCCACCAGTCTCATCCAGGGTATTCCATCAGCATTGATCTAGACAGCAGACCAACAGGATGTGCAGGATGGGGATATGAAGAAGAAGGCAGGGAATTCAAGAGGATTTGTCTCAGTTAATGCTGTTAAACTTTTAGATATGTAGACTTGATGTGAGTAGCGACAGACCATAAGACATAAGTGTGTGTGTGGGGGGGGGCGGGGGACTGGGGGGGAGCATGGCATGATATCGACAGAATAAATCAATACAGTATGAGAAAG
Organism: Micropterus dolomieu; assembly: GCF_021292245.1. Classification (NCBI taxonomy): domain Eukaryota; kingdom Metazoa; phylum Chordata; class Actinopteri; order Centrarchiformes; family Centrarchidae; genus Micropterus; species Micropterus dolomieu. The sequence goes on along the minus strand of NC_060169.1, from coordinate 25,752,728 downwards.
AGAAAAAGTGTGTTTGTCCTGTTTGGGTTGTTCATTAGGCTCGTGTCTCCTCATGAAAACTGAGAGTATCACACAGTGTGTGTTGTGCAGAATGTGTGGTCTGAAAGATGATGAGATGGGACTCGAGAACACATTTGGTTTGGGGTTTCCCAGGACATTTAAATGTAGAAATGATCTTTAGCGACAACAAGACAAGGCAGTGTCTACAGCAATGCTAGAATCTATGTGAGGCTGTACTTATCACAGTGATAATGCTAGTATGTTGATGTATAGCAGGTATAATGTTGATGATATTTACCATCTTATTACCACTTGCTAATTAATACTAAAAAATGTTCAGCTCACGCAAATTCCTTCGCGTCGCCGACCCCGCCCCCTTCGGGTCGCTTCGTGCCACCTGGCAGGAAATCGCGGCTCTAAGCGTCTTTGCATTGACTTTGTATGTAAACTCACCGCCCCAAATGTTCGCTTCGCTTTTGTCTGAAAGCACCATAAGGCAACAGCAGAGATGACCAAGAGCTGCAGATGACCTGGTCACAGACCAGGTAATCAACCATGGGCTATCATTGAAAGAGACTGGTCTTAGAGAGCAGCCCAATGTGGCCCGCTCAAGGGTGGCATCAATTGTCAGAATCTTCCAGTAAATAAACAGATAAAATATCTATTCTGAAGAGGCATAACTGCATATTACCAAAATTAAAATCTATTGCTTGTGTGTATTTCTTGTATTTCTTCTTTCGGACCCAACGACTAACCCCCACAGGGGGGATTTCTTTTGCAAAGTCATGGAGCTGGAAGCCCATCACATACCCCATGTTTTTTATGTACGTGGACTTGGCCAACACAGGACAATATTTGATTGCTAAAAGAGCTAGTAAGTGGGTGTCCCAGGCCAAAGGAGTGCCAATGTTACCATGTGTGCAGTGATAACCTCTGATGGAGTGCTGCTATACAGATGCAAGTTTTTTGAGCAAGCATTTACAGTACTGACTTTTGTTTCCCTTGCAATTTTCATTTACTGTTTTTTATTTTTGAATTACTTGATGGCAAAGATAAAGCACAACGAAGCTTTTCCTGTTTTCCTGTTGCATCTCGATAACCTCCTGTTGTATACTGTTGTACATTCTATGAAGACTTACCATTCTTACTCTATTTCATAATGGGAACTTTATTTACTGTAAAATAAGACAATGTACACATTTCTACTATCAACAATAAAAAATATAAATATACATACACACAACCAAAAAAATAAAGAACACAAAATTATTTAGTACTTCAAAGATTCCCATAAAATGATCTACTGTAATGCTACCTGTTGCTAGTGTTTTTGCAGTGTCTATGCAGTGCTTTGGTAGTTTTGGTGCATTTTGGGTGTGAAATGTTGTCTGTACCAACAGTGTAAAGAGTTTTGAAAAGGTAAACTAAGTACTGAAAAATAATGTTAGCAATTGTAAAAAACTGGAAATTGGAAGATGTGTTTCCTCTACGCTAAAAAAATTTCTGTAACTACATGCCCTGGACAATGTGTTCTCAGTATTTTGATGTAGTGTCTAAAGAATGCTTGTAATGTTTTACCAATCGACTGGCTGTGTTTATGTTTTGAATGCATTGTTTGATTTTGAGCACAGATCACATGGTTTTGAGGCAAGTGTTTGATTTTGCCAAAAGAGTCAGGGGTTTTGTGAATGTAGTTTATAGACTGGGGTTTGTGTTTAAAGCTTTGAGAATATGGGTGAAGGTTTCAAGAAATGTGTCTTAGCAATTGTGAAAAACTGTAATAAAAGATTAAATGTAAGAGGAAACACTTTTCTGCCACAACAATCCTCCGTCTGGCCATCTATGGGCATCCAAGTACAGAAAACTGACAATGGAAAATTAGCCTTGATTTCGCAGAACATAGACATTGTTGAGTTATGAACCAGCAGGGGATCAAACATATTTGTATTTGTACTCATCCTGGAAGAGAACCTTGGCTATCAAATATTATGTATCACATTATTCATAACTGATTTATGGTGTCAAGTGAAATTATTTCAAATCCTTGTATACTTGTGTGCAGGTTTAGTTCAGTCTGTACTGTTTTGTTTTGGATTCCTGTTAGGATTTTTTTTTTAAGATTGATTCCAAATAACTGTGGATATTTTTTTCTCCCTTGTTAAACAAATTGATTATGAGGACACTTTTGCACATGCTCACAATAAAGCATGTGCTGCAGTGTGTGTGCATCCTGGCGTTTGATCTGTATTTATAAACCTACAGCATTGAGGATATTCAAATCCAGACACGTTTACTGACGGCTTTTTCAGAGGTGTGTCAAGCAAGCCAGAGTCTCTTATGAATGTCATTCGAACTCTTCAAAGTAAAAGCTTTGAATAAACTCAACATAAAGCATTGCTGCAAAAATGTTCTTTTATTTTGGAGGCACAATCACTTAAGAGGAAGTGATTGTGTCATTAACTATAGCTGTCACGACTGAGATCTATTTCAGCAGCAGCTGCTATCAGTCTGTTTATTTTTTATTTTTCTGCCGCAGGCCAGATATTATTGCTGGCGGACTTTCTTTGCAGGACTACTTTTGTGTCTGAGACCTTTGTTTTCCAAGTGTATGCATTACTCTCCATATTAGTGGTCTCATCACGGGAAAGAAATTGATGATAAAGAGTTTGATCTTTATTTGTATATCATTTCCCTAAAATAAATTCAATTAGTCTTTCTGACAATCATATGTTAATATCTCAATATTTAACAGTCACAAGCTTTTACTGTTAATTGTAATAAAAATATCCACCATCTCAACATTCTTGTTGATCGTACAACCACATCACAGAGACTTGATTCAAAACCCAGATGTGATCTGATTTCTAGCCTTGAATTATTGAATTTCTGCTCTACCATCTCTCCAAACATTGTCTTCAGTAGTTTTAGACTAAAGCTTCCATTTTGAGGAAACCAGTTTCACTTATCAAATTGTCCCATTAATGTTAAATATTTTTCAGTCATCAGTTTTATAACTGGTGATGGTAATTTTGGAGTGGATTCAAACACCATCCTCACTTTACTCTGACACTTGCCCATACCATCTGTAGTTAGTCTGTACCTGGGTCCGCAGAAACTTTTGGGTCCACTGAGTTCTGTAAAGTCTAAGGCTACGCACTGCAAACCTACTTATCAGCTGGAAACCCCCAAAACCCTTGAATACCACAGAGAAAACCAGTGGGCTTCTTCAACAAGGCCGGGGTCCCCAGTGACTCTCATGGCCCCCTCCCCAAACACACACACTTTACAACAACGCTCAAGTGTGCTTTATGCTCATGTTATGAATTTTTGCACATTGCATTGTATTATAGTATATAGTATTATTGTAATTTTTATATACTTGTTTTTATATGTACTTGTACTTACATATGTTCATGTGTACTGTAAGCATGACTAGAGTATAACAATATATTATACTCTCTCCCTCTCTCTCTCTCTCTCTCTCTATATATATATATATATATATGTGTGTGTGTGTGTGTGTGTGTGTGTGTGTGTGTGTGTGTGTATACATATATATAAACAATAATAGTAATAATAAATGTGAGAGGAAACAATTTTATGCCACAACAATTTAAAGATTAGGTTTTGTGTTTAAAGTTTCAAGAAAATGGATGAAGGTTTCAAGAAATGTGTCTTAGCAGTTGTGAAAAACTGTAATAAAGGTAACAAGATTATTTACCAGTTCCTTCCTATTTTGACACGATTTACGGCCTTTTCTGCTTTTGTTGTCTTGCAAATTGAGTTGAGATTTTACTGGTGCAAATTAAACCCAGACTCCATCGTGGCTTTTGTAATAAAGAACCGCTGTCACTGGAAAAAAGGAAGAACTACCTAGCAATTTAACAGTGTCATGTTTTAATGAGGTTAAATGTAAGTTTTCTTAACCTGATTGTATAATTACTTTCAAAACAGTCATCACTACAAGACTCAGCAGTGAAACTTAAGACACTCTGTAATGGCACTGTTTTAGTGCTTAACTGTTTGCTGTGGCTAATTACTGAGCGTAAATGATAACATCTCTTAAAGTGTATAGTAAATGGAGTCTTACAGTGTCATGAAACATATATAAGCAAACACCCAAGCTGCTACACAACAGACCCCTTAACTGGCCTGCTGAGATATTTTAGACTGAGTGGGGTGAGAGATGAGGGTTGAGGTCGTGGAGTGTGGGGGGTTGAGCTGACTCCCACAGGAGACTGTGACGCCTAAACAAATTCGATAACCTAACCTTGTTACCCCTGAGTCGCATGGCACTGGCCTCCATAATGCCCCCCCCCCCCCCCCCCCCCCAACATTCAAAACAATAGCTTAAGCAGACAGGCAAGACAGGTTGCGCATAATATACACACTGATGTGCACACATGTTCACACACTGAAAGCCACAAGTGCACACACACATGCACAGGGGGTATAATGAATGAGCGGTTCTGAATGGACGGTTGTGTGCACTTAGCGCCGGGTGTAGCCAGCCTCGGCCCTAGAATGATGAATTGACAGCAGGTTGTAGTAGAAGCTGACAGGCCCTGGATCACAGGAGAGGAGAGGAGAGGAGAGGAGAGGAGAGGAGAGGAGAGGAGAGGAGAGGAGAGGGTTGTGGGGAACGATTTAGAAGAGAGGGGGGACTCCATGGGGAAGGTGATGAAGCATGCAGTTCAGGTTTCCTGTCTCTGATGTAAGGCCAGCCTGGATCGATGGCTCCACTGGGGCCCGGCCAGCACACTCCAACCTGCCTGCTCTCAACAACTCTCGCTCTCACCCTCCTTTTGTCTCTATCCTTATCTCTTTTTCTTTTTCTCTTGCTGTCATCTGTCACTCTCTCTGTTCTCAGTCATAACAAAGGCCACGCAGCCCAATAGCAACCACACTGTTAGTGTGTTAGTGATAAACCTCTTCTTCTTGCCTTATTCACGCAGGTAAAAAGCTACATCACCCTCACTTCAACACAGTTCTGTCTCAAGATGCAATTAAAATATAGGGAGTCTTCATGAACATCCAGGGCAGGACATTGAGGTCAGCTGCTCACTTTAGGTGTGTAAAGGACGAGACAGCTGAATTGAAATGTAAAAGATTAATATGGATGATTGATTACAGTATTACTGTTTGTTTATGACGTTCTTCCTCTTTATTGTTCATATGGCTATTCAGTGAAAATATCATAGACTGATAAAGTCAGTGTAAGTTTACTGTAAATTATTGACATACTGTAAACATCACAGTTTGTCACGTGTCATTAAATATAGCAAGTAAATGCAGTGTTACATCAGGTTATTGTTTATGTTCTGTCTGTGTAATTCTCCCTTAAAATCCCTGCATCAGTATTGCCTCAGTGAACATTGTGTGACTCACCAAACAAAAAACAGCTCATTTGCTGTCTATCTCAGCTGACTTTGCCTATAATTACACAATACTAATATCAATTACAAAATGCATTAAACAAACATATTCTTGGCAAATGTCCGACAGTATATCCACAGAATCATCTCATCCTGACCAGTAGAGTCCATTTTTTTGGCAAGGAAACCTTACTCTTATGCTGCATTGAAGGTCTGGTGAGTACATCTGACATCCAGGAATACCAAGTTATTTTAAAAACATTTTTATCTATTTAATAAGGTACTATGATTTAATTTAAAAACTTTTTACAAACCCATACATAATGGCTAAATGTTAGTGACCAGTAGAAATGGTGATGGAAGTATTAAAATAATAATTGTTTAACTGAAAATGCTGTAAATTTGGATGAATTAACAACTGAACAATCACCACAAGTAGTTGTTAGCACCCGTAGGATATGTGAGTTGAGAACACCCACTCTGCTTATCTGGAGACTCTGGTGTAACACAAGCAGCATTAAGGCAGACAGAGGAGAATCTGCAGGGTTAAAATAAAACAAGCAACACTTGGGCTGCGTATGACTGTCTGCCATTTGTATTGAGACAAATGGCTTTTTAATAGCCTTCAGGGATTGATACTAATCTAAGAAGGCTGGTCTGGCTCTTTCTCTCAGTGTGGGCTGAGACACCAGACTGGGTGGCAACCGGGGGCAGGCGGCCCACCGATATAGGTCTTCAAATTGTCCCCCAAACAGAATACACTTATAACATAAGCAAAACAATAAATAGAACAAACTCTTGGCCATTAGTACACATGAAGTGAATAGGCAAGAAAATTTGTAGTGTTGGAGGCATTGTGAGATTTTGTTACTTTTCTGCTTTATTATTCAAGCTTTCATTGGAGTTTCCACTGACCATATATGTCCATGCTGTGAACATATCCTCTATTTAAATGTAATGTAATGCTGTACATATAAAACAGCATTTAATTAGGACAGAGGGCTCTTTTTCCTGCATATGTCTATAACTGGAGGTTCAATTACAGCAAAACATAGCAAAAGATTCCATTTTAGTGTAGATTTTCTCTTTAAAGCTCCAACAGTCACGGTGCTGAAGGAGTCCTGTCTCTCCCTGTCCTCATTAAGTCCTGCTGTAGCCCACTGGCCGACATGAGAGTGGGGGAGGTATTGTTAGGTGGCCTGAGTCTGGGGTTGTCATGGAAAAACTCTAGTCTCATCTGTCAACAGGAGGATAAGTATTTCAAAACTAAACACACGCTGCTCAGACAGCTAGCCTCCATAGCGCGTCTAACATGTAAGCTTGTTTAAGATATTGTTTCAAAGGGTGCCAGTTGAAATCTATAAAGGATGAACCATAAATGCACTTGAACCCTTGAATTATTTGATTTGAGATTTCTTTACAGTTTAAGAAATGGGAAATTTCAACAGCATTTCAGGTATTTTCCTCACTAAGCCCTATATATTGCTCTTTACTTTGTCTTTAATTTGAAGTTAGTGACACGTTTCAGGCTAATGAACTGTAACAATGGTAAATTAGTGGCCTGTAAGTGGATATGATACCGGAAAATTCATTGCCTGAGTGAAGGGCTGTAGGGGTTGTAGCCAGAGAGTGTCTGAGCAGAGGAGTGAGCGCAGCAAGCTGTTTTGAAGGCAAAGGTTGGTCACACCAAATGTTGATTTGATTAGATTATACTTCTGTTCACTCACTTTGCATTCCGTTAACAAATAAATATATAATGTAATGACATGTCTATTTTTGAAAGCATTCTCACTTTACAGCATTTGTTTCATGCCTGCCTAAAATATAAATTTTGTTATAAACATGGGTATGATAGGAAAGCATAGGTTGAACTGTAAACTGTAAAAAAAAGAAAAAATAGAAAGAAAAACTGTAATGTAATGTGATATAACTATAATTGGAAATACATATCATACATATTATAGTTTTATGTTGGTTTTAGAATTGAAGATGTAACAGCTGCTAATAAAAAGTCAAGTTATAGTGAGGATAAATTAATACTTTTTTAAACTATTTTACATTAAATGTACTGTGTTGTGTACAATATGACAGGCTTCTTTCTGCCAAATTAGTGGGTCGTGTGTTTTATAACTCAAAGGCCTTTTCCACCCTTATAGAACGTTCATATCCAATATTTGCATCAGTCTAACAAACAACATCCCCAGATATCACTTAAAGTTGAGTGATATGAAAATGACATGAAATAATGTCATTTAATAATACTATGCCTAATAATTGTGTTATTTCAGCTTGCAATGTTCTGTTTTTCACATACTGTATAAAACAGAATACATGTTGAGTATTTTTCATCAGAGCTAACAGAACTCAAGCAATAATTCAACACATTTTCTATTGTTGCGAAAATTCAAAGCAGTTTGTGTAAAAGACAAAATTCTCAAAACTACTTGAAACCTCGCTTTTGGAGCTATGAGGCTTCCTTCAGCAGCAGAGGCGATATCAGTTTTGGCAGACTACAGCACAATGAGACGGCCTATCTCTTACCATTTGTGTGCATGGAGGGCTTCTCGTCATGGCCTGATCTAAACCTATCTGACATCTAACATAACCATAGTGATGATAGCACATGAGAGAGCAGTCAGAACTCATTTAGCAGAGAGAGCCACTCCCTTGTGTTTGTGGTCTGCCTTCATTTCCTCACAGATACACAACAGCAGCACAGTGAGGTGCCCATGTGTGCTGGCTAGCACTGGCCCCATAAATATTTCACCTCAAAAAATCGAGATGCCAAGAAGCCTGGGATGAGACTCCAGCAAATAATTCATACCATCTGCTGTCAAACACCAGAGTACAGCAAGGTTTGGTATCTACAGAGGTATTACAGAGGAGAGGTACTGGAAGGACGGGAATAGAGGAATATATTGTGTAGTGTGTGTTGGTCTGTGCATGCTGCCTGACGCTCTAACATGCGGTTATGCTGCAGATACAAACCCAACGCTGGAGGCGATTTACCAATGCCAAGGAACTTAAACAGACAAAAAGACGAGTGTGTGGACTTTTCACCACTGGCAACAGGTTTCTTGGCAATCCGTTGACAGACTTGCGGCAGCACAGGCCACAGATAGAGACCATGCCATGAATTTAACAGTATAGGGGTCTATAGAGAAGCAGTTGATGGGAGGAGAGAGAAGGGTGACGACTGTATTGACATGAGCAGCAGCCGAGCAACGACTGCAGTAAGAAGCGTGAAAACGATTAAGTGAAGGCCATCCAGAAGCCATTGACTGGCGTAAAATTGTCTGCATAACCTAACACAGCACTTGTTCACAGTGAGTTGGCTAAGGTGGCCGGTGGGCTTGGATATGTAGCGACCAATATCTGGCTTTCTATCTCTTGCACTTTTCTTCCTCTCCCTGTTTTGTCTTTCCCTCTCATGTTCAGTCTCTTTCTTGCAATCTATACTAAGCCCCTTTTCCACATGCACACTTAATACATTTTCAGGAACTAGTGAGATTTCCAGAAATCTTCTTCCACAGCTCCAGAGTGTTAAAACAGAGAAGCAACACCCTCTGGTAAAGCACATACAGAGTTACAGTGTTCTTTTGTATGTCTAAACAGTTTGGATTCTCAAGCTACAGTATGCTGTCAGAAAATCACACCATGTTGACAAAATGTCCAAGAAGCAACAAGGAAGAGTATGGCTTATAAATGGCTGTCTTGGCATAGGAGTCATCTTTTCCAAAAGATTTCAGTAAAAGAAATATTGTGTGCAAAAGGCAGTAAACTATTTGAGAGGAGATTTAAGACAGCGGAATTGTGTTTCGCTTGTAGTTTTTCATTCCTACTTTAAATATGTATTGCCTTGTATTTCACTTACATAATGTCTCAAAGAAAGCACAAAATACAGTATGACAAAGATAATGATTCAGGCTAAGCTACGATTTGGTGAAAAAGCAATGACAGAAAGATCTGAAAACATGCAGAGTGCTAAATTTTTGAAGGCTGATATTACAAGCAATCTGTCAAAGAAAATCAATGACAAATTTAACTGTAACCCTGCAGAAACATAACAAACATTAAATATTACTGCAGGGTTTGTTTCCTAGTAAAATACGTGACCACATAACTACTGCCATTAAAACAAAATAAACAATGGACATTTATGTACGTTTTGGAATAAAATTCACAATAAAAATGTTTTTCCTTGCCTTCAAACATTTGCAATGTAAACTCATTACATTAACAATCTGAATTGGCGTCTGAGTGATGAATACACCTGTAGATTACATTTAAAAAGGGCGAGACATGAAATTTTGCACAAAACATTTAAATGCACATTGGTGGTTGCAGTATAAACCACCAATCTTAGACTCTTAGGAGTAGCACATGCAACATTCATCATATTTTCAGGATATTCATGTTTAGCGAGCTGAGATATTCACACTTGTGGTGGCTTCAGTGAAGCATGCAGGTGTGTTATAGGCTGTTTGTACAGTAATGCTGCTTTGTCTGGGAGAGAGCCTCTGGTGGGCCAGAATGCAGCTCTGCCAGGTCTCAGCCCATTATGTCTGACTGATCTCTCGCATCACACTGCCTCACTGACTGAGAGGATATTGGTAGGGTTACTTTGTCCACAGGGGCCTTCTCATAGGCATTGCACGCATGCATAGACGTGTTTATAGTACTGACGTGTGAGGACCTTCATAACTTTTAGTAGTGACCTAAATCCATCTCCAAGTTGCACAAAGTCCACAAATAAAGCTGGTTCTCACAAGGGTACAAGAATACCCCCCCCCCCCCCCCCCCCCCCAACACACACACACACACACACACACACACTCACACAACAGACACTGTAACATACAAATACTCTGACTGATGGCTCCACTTTGTCATGTAACATATTTTCCCTCCACACAGTAGAAATAAATCAACTTGGAGTGCTGGAGAAAATGCAGGTTGTTTATGTGTTCCAGCCAACCAATGTAACCATTTATATATATATATATACACACACAGACACACACACACACACACACACACACAGGTCTCATGAGGCTTGGGGTGGCGGCTCTGCCAGGCAGAAACATCCCAGTCGCTAATGTGTTCCAGCCAGCCAACCAGCCAGGAGACAGTGGCCAGTGGAGCAGATAATCACATCATCTGAGTGAGACCTGCACAGCCCGGCGATGCCTCTAATGCTACTGCTGCTGATGAAGATAATACTGATGCTGCTTTTCTACCCTATGACCAACAAAAGACAGTGGATGTGTGTGTATGATGTTTCCATGTTTGTGTATTAAATGAGTTATAAGCTTCAGTACATATAATTGCGAGGCAAAGCACCTTTATAACTCTGCTTTAAGGGTTTGTATGCATCATGTGTTCATTCTCTTTGTTTACTGGTCAGTGTATTTAATGCAAAGTGTGTGTGTGTGTGTGTGTGTGTGTGTGTGTGTGTTTGTGTGTGTGTGTTTTTGTGTGTGTGTGTGTGTGCGTGTGTGTGTGCGCGTGTGTGTGCATGTGTAAGTAGTTCCACATGTGTATGCCTGCCTGTTTGTCAGACCACTGCTTTATTAGGAAATGTTTTTTCTTATAATAAAAAATGCCTTTATTAGGCTGACTAATATTTTTTTCTGAGCCTGAGTGATGATCTAAGCATCACTTACCAGAGATGGATGTATGGCTGTTTTTATGTCTGATGAAAATCAATGGATTCCCTGATGTAGGTACTATCTGAAACACACCTTAGTGAGGAAAAGTCTTGCCAAACACTCATATTTCTATGCTCAAATAAGCCATTTGAGAGTGAAGCAGTAGTTGATAGGGTAACAGCATTAAAGGAAATTAATTTTAAAATATAATACATTATTTTCACCTTAAATTGTAAAGGGATTAATTAGTCATTAATTACTGAAATAAAATTGACCATTCACTGGCCCTTTAGACTTTCTGACTTGTCACAGCAGGAAAAGCACAAATGTAATTAATATGTGAACAAGGGCTCTGATACTTTTAAGTGCAGCATGCCTTAATCAATTAAACAGCACACACAGTGGCAGTGCCCTGAAGCTAGTACAGCTAACCGCAGTGCAGCACTCAACAGATATTATCAGTTACACCTGTGGTTTTCCTGTTTTGTAATGTGATGTTATTATAGAGCAACAAAGTGCACGTAGAGATGACTAATTGTATGTATGTTTATATTTATGTATTGCAGCCTACAGGCTTGTTTCACTTTTGTACATTTTAAACTTGTTAGGTGGATGGCTGGTTAACTACACATCGACTTTAACACAGGAAACTTCAAACCGTGATTTTTCTCAAGATGTTTTTGTGCCTAGACCTAACCAAACTGTAACCATAGCGTTGTCACATCATAAAACAAATGTATTTTGTAAGTGTGATTTTACAGTTTTGGAAGGAACAGAGAAATTATTCCGATAGGGGTGTCAGAATTTAGCCATTTTATTGATATGATTACTGATATTTTTTATTGTAGATGACAGAGGAGACATCCATAAAAAAATTGTGATTATGTAGTGTATAATAAATGCATCTGCAGCAAGCCTTTATTCACTGAAGATATTTTGATACACCGTACACAGTAGGAAAGTACAGGTGTAAATAATAACAATTATGTTGGGTGAATTCCATATAGCTGCTTCAGTTTCAGGGTCCTGGTACAGTGCGGGCTGGCTTACTGTCACTGTCACACTTGAATGCAACAGAGCCGTTGTCAATGCTATGAGTAACTCCTGTGCTTTTCCTCAAGTCAAGGCATCTGCTGTGAAGGGCCTGTTTTGGACAGCATTTATGTTTTCTCTCTTACAAATGTTCCTTGATAGGTATTGATATGTATTGCCTTTTACTAAACGCTTTATAGCATCATTTTGATTAAATTTTATGTGTAGTGCAAATAACACAGGTCACCTGGCAGGTCAATATAATCAAACAGTGGTGCGTCTTCTCAAAAGAAACATTTAGCCAAAAACTCATGTATTTAGTGCTTGTAAGATTTCTTAGTACTGGATGTAAAGATTCACATAGAAAATTTACATAGTATTTTGGCGCATGTACCTGTATTCTTGTTATGGCGGACAACATTTTTAAATGAGTATTTAACTATATTAATTGAACATAAAGTGGCTAGGGTGATAAATTAACTTTTATGTTTATGCCTATTGAGAAGAGACAGCTAGCCACAAATCAAAACATGCAGAAAATTTATCTGCAGCGGAACAAAATGGAATGGGTGAGACAATGAATGTCACCGCGGCATTTTGTTGATTAAAACGATGCTGAGGGAGAGAAGAGAGAGGGGGAGACAAAGAGAAACATAAAGTCCATGAAGGAGAGTGAGAGAATGTATAGTAAAATCTAAGAGCAACAAAAACCTGACAGTGAAATATCGTTACGAGAGACAGGACAGATAGAAAGGATAAACAGAGCGACGTGAGGAAAGTGCAGCGGAGAGCTCGGAGGATCAAATCTTGTTAACACTGTTGCATGACCTTGGCCAGTAGCTGACACCAGCGATCATCTTTAGGTCACAGTCACTAAGCCACTCTGTTTAATTGACATTAGCAATGGCTGCACAGCCAGGCTTCAGAGAGAAGTCACACCATTCATGCTTCTTTCATGACAATGCAAGCCAAAATTTTGACCTATTTTTCCAACAAATGTCATGGAGTGGACAGCAGGCTGGTCTTAAAAGTCAGTTATTAGGAAAATTAATGCTCTTGTGCTAGATCTGCTGATCACTGGCCGTGTTCATATTATTTAACTTTTTGTATTTTGGTCACAAAATTTGGCTCAGACACATGGCCAATTGGCATTATAATCAGTCAACGATGCATGATATTTTCTTTTCTGACTTCATTTCTCTGTTTAGAAGACCTTCGTTTATTTGTCACAGGCTAATTGTCATGGAGGCACCATTTTAAATGTAGGGAAGAGTCACCATTAGACTCACTTGCTTATCTTACCTTATCTTATCTCACCTTACTTAAAAATAATAATTTAAAACAGGGTAAACAAAAAAATATGCAGTAATGTCAAAACTTCAAATATCCAGGTTTCCAGTAACTGCTCTAAACCTATTTAGTGCATTTAGACAGTAAATCACTTTAAATGTTTCTATGCGTGATCTATATTCCTTAAAAATGTTTGTTGTGTGATGGAGACAAGAGGAGCTGAAGTTTTCATTCCACAGTCATCACAGATCAGGACACCATGCGGTATGTGACTTATATAAAAAACACTAAACAACTGCCAGAAAAGGATTTATCTTGTGATTAACAGTAAACACATGTCATCGGTTATCGTCATAGCAGCAGGAAATGACATCACAACAAGCCTGGCCAACTTCTTAAGGTTGCTCAGATTCCCACGTCTGGGTCCGTTCGTCATTTATGACTTCATTAGATGGCTGATGTGTATATGATGTTTCACTGTAAGAATAACAAAATGATGTGTCAGAAGAACCCAGCGCAAGAAGCTGGACGATCAGGGTAGGACGTGTATGTGAGTCAGGACGCCCTGTGCTCCTGACCCCTCTGTGTCTCAGATCAGAGTCTGTGGTCACGATGCCTGGAAGCAGAACGTCTTTGATGACCACAGATTTATGGGGATGCTTTACTTATCGCACCTATGGGGGCAAGCAGCCAGGGAGGGAGAAAAAGGTCTTTCTCACGGAGTATTGCACAATTTATACCTCGTCAAGATCCTGAGAGTGCTTCTTTACATTCAAAAGGGGAAGGATCAGATCTACAAAGCAATGAATCTTGCATTTATTTAGGTTTGAAGGAGCAGTTACAGTTGGATGTACACATGAGAAACAAGTGTGAGTCACAACTGTACTGTACTCCATGTAACTTACGTGATTTATTCCCTCTTAAAAAGAAGAAATAATCTTACCATTTTCTCCAAATCTCTGTTCCTCTGTTGTTGTACAAGTGTTCATTAATAACTTTTCCTCAGCATGGTGACTTGGAATTTCACAAGCAATTTATTAAGGTCTGAATCGGCTGGCATGAAATCTTTCTTGAGAACTTGATGAGAGATTATATGATTGTGATTTTCTTTTTGTGTGTTCATAATAATTATGTTACCATAACTGGCAACAGACTGTATGTGCCACCCTGAAACAAATTGCTTGCGTCTTTTGCGGAAAAAGCTAAATTCGCAACTGAACAAGTTTGTTGTTGGCTTTGCAGTAGAAACTAGTCTATTCATTCCCTTTCCCATTCCACAAACAGCAGATCTCTGCTTAATAAACATGCTGAGGTTGTCTGACAACTGTTGGTGGTATATGCCTAACCCTTGACCTTGAAGTCATTGCTCAGTGGAGCCCAGTCTGCTGCCTAATCTCTAATGCCTTTCTAGCTCCACTCTAATTCATTACTTCCCCTTCCACTGCCCTGCCAGGGTCACATAAATGACATGCACCGCACTGGACTCTATTATGACCGAGGCCTGTGTTTGATCTTTGGTGTATCCCTCTGATGTCCTGTTGTTTGTGTGAATTCAGTAATGACAAAGTGTGTAAGTGTGTGAAGCATGAGCTGACACAGAGTCAAAGTGAAGGCAAAATAAAACTCGTAATAAAAAACTCAAACACATTCATGACAGATTGTTTGACTCCTCGCCGTCGCTGCAACAGCAGGCAGAGAGTCCTGGTGCAGTGATAAAAGAATGAGAACAATAGCCTCAGCAGAGACAGGTAAGTGAGTTATGGTGTCACGGAGAGGACCTCAGTCTATTAAGAAGCAGCAGGGAGTGTGATGGAGGTCTAGGGAGAGAACTTGGATAAAGATGACGGACTGCGACAGTTAAGTTGTTGAGGGTAAATTCTGTTTTGCATAATAAAAAGCTGGTGATAACCAACTATAAAATTTTCACTTTCTTATATTTCTTATATTCCTGTGCAGAACAGACTTATTTTAAGATATATCTCCTTACTTGTTGAAGGAGGTGATGTTATCTGAGGTAAGGTAAAGTGTAATTGTTAGCAGACTCATAGCGAGGTCAGTCAGTTATGTCTCATTCATTGGTATTTAAAATGATTTGCAAATGTGGCCCCCACATACATAGTCATTAAACACAGGTGTCTAGAATTACTGCCACGGCCTGTATTGTAGATGCAGCATATTGTCTTTTTTATATTCATTGGCGCGCACAGACATGACATAATAAGCAATGAGATCAGGACTAATTTGACAATTAATTTTGTGATGAACGATCCCATGTGTCTGATGCTCGCAGTGCCTAGTGTTAATATTATTCACATGATTAAGCTTGCAACCAAAGCTTGTTCGCTTGCACTGGTGTCTGCTCTTTGGAATATAATACATAGAAAGTAGCACTCAGACATGAGCTCAAAATAAACAATAATACATTTTTTTCTCAGATATTTTATTTGCTTTGAGTAAAACAGAACCTTATTATGCTTATCTTCTCTATAGTGTCAGCTCACACTGTATTAGTATATATCTGTGAAGTTGACCAAGAGACGAGCTTTAAGGATCAGATTAATTTCACTACATACTGTATACTAACCTCTAAGGTTCACTACAGGTACATGTGACAAAGGAGAGAATAAGCTTCCAAAGTGAAAGTCAATCAAATTCTAACCATCATATATTCTCTGTATACAAACATATATTTAGAAGCATACAGCCTCAAACTGATGAAATATTTCAGCTGAAAAGCATGGAAAGACAAAAAGTGCATGTATTGCATATAGCGTAATAAAACATTTTAGTGGCAGCACAAAAGTTCTGTTTCTATTTGATGTTATTTCTAGATGTTTGACTTCATGTTTCAGGTTGAATAAAAGTTATGAAACACACATCTGCAACAGTCCTTCCAAAGTCAAACAGCTCTGCAATAAAGTTATTGGTAATGCAATGAGCTCAGGTTAATGACAGCAGGTCCCATCATATCAAGTTTCATAGTGTCAGTAAAGTTGTCCAGCATTACTGTGCACTGGCGGCCTGGTATGCCCCCTTTTTGGGATCTCGCATCCTCCGTCACATCCAATTGATGTAACTGTTGCTTACTCTGTTCACACACACAATTTGTTATGTGGTATTTCATTCAGGTTGCTGCCAGAAGCCCTCGCTGTACCTTCCATAACTCTTACACTCGTGAAAGATTTTTAATTAAAATGAAGACAGCTGGCTGAACTGTGGAGATGTCACAAATAGTTTTCGCTCCCAAAGAAGCCCATCAAGGTCTCCAGGCGTCAGATTGCAGGCAATTCCAGTTTTTTTGAAGAACTTGTTAATCACGTCTCCTTCTTAATTCAATTATCAACAGCTGCAGATTGATGCATCCGGAGATAGCGAGATAGGAAGAAACAGAGAATTCAATCGCTTTCCATCGTCTTATGGCTTGTCATCTGTCCCCTTTCTGTATTATATATTGATATGCTGGTGACCCTGCGCATTTACTGTATTGGATTTTTTATTATTCACCTTTGAGCCTGTGCTGAAGAATAACCACTGACCCCTCAATGTGAACACAGGGACCTTGCGTGTGAGAGTGTGTGCGCATTTGTGCCTGTTTGAGTACATACATAATACACGTCTGCTTTTGCATGTGCGACATTAGGTTTATCTTGTCAAGATGGGGTATGTGTTGTGGGTCAGAGGGTCAGAGGGGTACTGGGGGTTGGTTTGATGTAGTTGGGGGGTGGGAGAGGTTGGCTGCCAGGGCTGAGTGCGGGAGCTGGAGAGTTGGAAGGTCATGTTCATAAATTGTTACCAGTGTGCTGAGGCTTAATTGAAAAGGCTGGAGAAGGAACAGGACCCCTGATCTGTGGCCCCACACTCCTCCATTGTAACCCTTAGGTCTTCACTCATTCATCTGTGTGTCTATCTTGCTGTCTGTCACAGTAAATACGGTTTCAAATATATGAAATAAATGAATTATTCACAAGTACCGGGAGTATTCAGCTAGTGTGTTCTGCCACTGTATTCAGGTCTGTTTTATTTCTTATATTATTGTCATTCTTCTTTCATTAAGGCATCAACAAGCAGTCTCACTGGCTCATACTGTATGTTATGTCTTTGTCAGTCAATTATTAGGCCTGATCTATTGAAGAGCTGTCATTTTTTATTCTAAATACAAACTGCTGTTTAAAGGTGGGGAAAATTACAGTACATATTCAATCTGTAAACAAATTCAAAATTCACACTGGAGCCTAAGGGTATAAGGTACTGGCCATGTACCCCAACATCTGTGGTTTGCATCCAGCCCGGGTGTTTATGTCATTCCCCATTTCTCTCTCTCCTCATTCCGTGCCATATCTCCATTGTATGTGTCAAATGAAGGCATAAAATGCCAAAAAAAGAATTGCAAAACAAACAGTTTGTGTAGTGTACTACAGTGGTGGGGTTGTCTTTAAAACATGCAGTTTCCACACAGCAAATACAGGCAATGGAAAAATAATGGATAAAGACCAGGCTGTTCACTGCCTTTCCAAAACGTAACTGTCTGCAATAAAATTCCCATGACAACAAATCTGTCACCTGTTACTCCTCCTGTCACTCAGTGAGGCAGCAGAGGCACCACGAATAAACAGAACTTCAATTCTGCAGCATATTTAGACTTTTTAGGCTTCATTTTAGGATCAGGTTGCATGGTTGTGTTTGAATTATGGCTGCAACTAATGATTATTTTCATTATTGATTACACGATTATTTACTTGATAATAATTTTTTCAGAAAATAGCTACCAGTTACAGTTCCCCACAATCCAACGTGACAAATGTCTTGTTTTGTCCGATGAACAGTTGTTATTCAGTTTACCGAATGTATGAAAAGAAACAAAATCAAATCATCATCTTTGAGTAGCTGGGACCAGTAACTGTTTGGCCTTGTCAGAATAGTTAGTAATAGTATTAGATTTATTTTTGACTAAATAATTAATTGACTAATTGTTGCAGCTCTAGTGAGAATGAATTCAAACTAATCATATTACTTTTCATTCTTTGGAACTAGCCCTAAACTGTTTATGAAAACATTTATTCACTCTTCCGTACATACAGTATCTCTATGGCCCAATCACCATACTGTAGTCTCACTGATAATCATCTCGCTCCATCAATCTTTCAGCTGCCGCTTGAGATAACCCCACTCCTGTGTTGACAAAGCAACGGCTCATTTATAAAGCAGAGATCCCACCTTCCCATCCCCTATAGACACTGAAATCTCTCCGACAAACAAAGCAATCATAAGCATGAATAGAGGTCTGCTGTGAAACTCTATCTAACGTGTCTTTACATTCTACACAGGTGACACATAGTCACGGTCTTTTGAAGAGGAGCGGTGAGCCGAGTGGGCACTCGGCAAGAAAGAAGGAGAATCTGTCATTTCACACTGGGAGGAAATCCATCCAGGGTGGCTATTGTCCTGGATAATAGTCAGGAGATGGTTAAACATATCATTTTGACACGTTGGGCGTTATGACATGGACAGTTTTACTGCTGCCATAGGTGCACAGAAAGAAGGAAACTCCTTCTCATGTTACTCTGAGCAGGGAGCGATAAAGATGCTGTCGTCCTTTCCTATCTTTCTCTTCTCTTCTTTGTGCGTGGGTTTGTCTGTCTAATGTCTCCCTCTCTGTCCCGGCCCAGACGTCTTGGGTTACTGTAGTGATGAGAAGACACCTTTGTAAAGGAACAGTTCCACGTTTTGGGAAATAAGCTTATTTGCTTTCTTCTTGGCCAGAGTTAGCTGAAAAGATCTCATGTCTGTACCTTAAATATTAAGCGTTAGTTAGCTTAGCAGCTGCCCCATCAGAATAGTGGGAGGATTTTGATACCAGAGCCAGAGCTCTTTCCCCTTCTTACCGGTCTTTGTGCTAAGCAAAGCTAACCAGCTGTTGGCTGTAGCTTCATATTTACAGACATGAAACTGTTATCAATCCACTCGTTTAACTCTCAGCAAGAAAGTGAGTTGCCGTATTTCCCAAAATGTCGACTAATCCTTTAATTGTGTTCTGTGCAACCAAAGGACTAAAGGAGCGGTGGTAATTTGGCAAACTAAAGGTGTTCCAATCAAAATTTTAGAAATATTTTTGGATGAAATTTGAAGACACTGATGTGACAACATGGATCTGAAAGTGTTAAGTTTGCCAGTTATTTTTAGATAACTCTATCTAGACTAACTTTTTTGGGTCTAACCTCTAGGAGACACCAATATGACAGCACCTCAAAAACATATCAATGAACTTTGACAATCAGGCTTCCATATGTTCAAGGGTTTTCACACTCCTCAACCATATCATCTATCTGCTCCTTGTCAATATGTCAGCCATCTGTTTTAAGACAACACACTCTGCAGGGAGGGGAGCTCTGCATTGTTTTATGATTCGAAGGTGTGAAGCCCCCCTTCTTCCTCCCCGACACTCGTGTGGCGTTTCTTCATCCACTGTGTCCACCTGAGGTCCCAGGACAGCAGTTATGGAGGATGACTGCTCAGCTCTGGTCTGCTGGCTGCCTCTTCTTTAAGGTGTAACAGAAACAATCCCATTAAGTGGTGGATCGCCTTTCACACAGATTACTGAGCATCTGTCACTGCTGCTGGAGGGGGCAGGGACAAGGTCGCTACCGCTAACACACACCAGCAGACAATCATGCAGACACACACACATTTTACAAACTTATTATGGCAATATCATGATGTTATAAAGTTTAACAGAGTCTAAGAAGTTACTATGATGGGCTGAAAAAAAAAATCACAGGTCTTGTTTGGTGTTGCACTCTTCCAAATGACTAGACAGCAAATATATAACATAAATATATAACACACAGTTTACATAGTAGGTTGTTATTGACAGATTGTCCCCACACCTCACCCAGGAGGGATCTGTCACACAAAAACACCTGCTGCCTAAATAAGAAGCCTAAACTCGACAGTCAAATAAGCGATTGAGGTCTCCATGTCATATCTGTATCTCTTCTATGATGTCAGTCCCTTGTTTGTTCTACATGGTTTCTTTCTACAAGCTTGTGTCTTTCAGCGTGCCACTGACTCTCCATACAGCTCGTCTCGTCAGGTTGGTGTTGTGTTCTGGTCTCCGCGGGGCTCGGGGGGCCCGTGTGATGCCGCCTCACGTTCAACCCGGGTGAAAGGTGAGAACTCTGAGAACAGAGTGTTCTGGTCTGCTAAAGAAGGCCTGCCTGCTCTGTTCTGCATGCTTGAGTTTGGGCAAGGGGTGATGGGGGGAATCGGTGAGAAGGAGAAAGAAATGAGAGAAAAAGATTAGTGCAACTGAGGACAAATGACACACATTCACTGCTGCTATAGCTGCACGGAGAAAAACAGAGAGAGATAGAGAGCAGCTCCAGTACCTCCAAGGTTATCCTATTTACAGTACATGTTGTGTGTTAGCCCCTTAACTCTGATTGTTGCGAATTAGCATCACACTGATTCCATTCAGACTGCAGACGGGATAGCGTATGTATTCCCCCAATGCAATGTGCATATTCGATAGGTACCTTCGAACCTTTAGCAAGCATTCGTTTACGCCTGTTGTCGTTCATTTGCATTATACCTAAATTTATATCAATTCTATTTGCTATAGACAAATTAATAATCTCTTCTTAATTTAGCATCAGTTTGAAAGCAAAAACACAAATATACATTTTTTTATATAATTGTAAATACATTCAGGCGTCAAGGGGTTAGTTGGCTTGCTAACGTTAGCTGCTGGTAAGACTACTTTTAGAAATAGCCTGGAGTTGGAGGGTGCATGAACACTGCATTCACTGTGAGGGCAGGACTTCTGGAGTGCTGTTGAGTGTGTGCAGTTACCAGAGCTAATTAATGGTCAGTAATTGCCTCCAAAACATAGGCTGGCTGCTTGTTAAATCACATCTTAACGTGCGGCTGTGGAGGCTTTGGAGGTGCTGAGTAACAAAGGTAAAGTAACGAGTAATGTAACTAATTAATTAACAATCTTTATTAGTCAAAATTCAGAGTTTGCAAAGACGAAACAATTAGATTACTTGTTAAACTTTGAACAAAATACAAGCAATAGTTTGGGAACTACAATCCCATTAACTCTCAATAGTTGACTTAAAACCTGAGACAAAGTTTCAATAGGATGAGGTTGATGGTGTGAGGCCGAGTAATGTCATCACCAATTCGAGACATTTTGTTTCTCTCAACTGAGAAGACTTGTTCTTTTCATTCACCTGCAACTAGCGAACCAACTGATGAACAACTCTTTTGGTTCTGTATTTTTTAATACCCCACCACTACAACCCTGTGAATAATAGACATCCACCTCTTAGCATAGGTCAAGTTTGTGTGTCACTGCAGAAGGCAGAAGTCAAGTGAACCCTAACTGCATCTAACAACTGAATGAATGAATTTGAATGAATCCCTTTTATCTTTATTGCCCCTCCATGTTGTTTATTAAAACTGAAATGGTACAAGTATTACTGTTACTACTAATAAAAAATAACAATTCTCAGTGGATTTCAGTGATGACTTGCTGCTCTCGTTTCATGGGGAAAAAATGCAGAAACCTCATACATAATGACTCTAAAGCAATACAACAAGAGTGGCTGATCTGAGGAGTAGAATAAAATAACTTACTGTAAATTACTTTACACTCCCATTGTAAATTCAAATGCAGTGAGAGGTCAAATTTCACTGATACATCATTCTTTAGGTACGCAGTTTGTCTGTTATTTGACACTTGTCCTTTCTGTCTGTCATGTAATGATGGAGGATAGATCCGTTATTTCAACAGTTGATCTGTGTAAAGAGTAAAGGATACCAAGAAATAAAAAAAAAAAATAAAAGTTGCAGCTACGCGTCATGGCTGTCTTCAAAACAAAACAGATGCGCTTTAATTTATGGCCACTTTCTGTGATTGGAGAAGAAAGCTTAGAATCGATCTGGGGCCTCTCTCTTTCACCTGTTAAGAGCTTTCCTCATAATTGGCTGCTGCCATCACGGCTTCTGCCAAAACTGCTGCCTTCTCTGTTGCACAATAGTATGTTAAAGTATGTGTAAACTGTGCCTATTTTTCTTCTGCTCTGGCTATTGATTTTTTAATGAAGTATCAAAGAAAATCAATAGTAATCAACAAATAGAAGGCAACACTCTACAGTGTCAGATCCTGGGGCACAGCTTAATCACTTTAGATGCCTGTCACAACATGGGGACGAAAGGGAGACATAAAAAAAGTTGAGAACCCAGTTTGAATGGAAAGTGAGTTGCTGGATGATTTGTCATTAGAGAAGAAGAGAGATAAGAAAAGAGGGATGTTAAGCAACTATCCCCCCCAACCGCCCTCACCCTTGCTCTTCCGTCTCTTCCCTGGCCTGTGACAGAGCGCTCATCCATAGTTTGGGGCGATTCATGTAAAAACATTACAGTATCCCTTAGGCCGGGGATCAGGTTACACCACAGCGACATCTTTCCAAAGGAGCCTGTCCAAAATGCTTAATGAATTTCCAAGTGAACTGTGAAACAGGTAGTCTACCTGCCACTCACTGTCAACACCTAGCTATCTGTCAGTGTCACATGTCTACTTTCCTGCTGCATACCTGAATGTTGAGCCCATGATGGCTGCTTGCACTGACCCACAGTGAAAGACGTCTGTAACCAAATCTTGAATGAGTGATTTTTTAATAGTTGAAGGCAGTCATAGATGAGGCCAAAAGAGCCAAAAAAGGACCAGTATCTATTTGAGATGTTTCCACAAATGTTTTTCATTGATCCCGATTGCGAGTGAGCACAACTCCAGAGACAATGAAGTAAACAGTTTGTAAATGTCTTCTTTCTGTCTCCTAGTGGTTACCTGAGAATCAATATCAAAATGTAACTGATTTGCTGCTGGGGATTAAAAGCAACTCTAAACCAGGCTCTGAGCTCAAAAGTGAGTTTTTACTGTAAAGTGTATTTACTGACTGATGTTGCACTGAACACCAGAATCAATCAAACAACCTCTGGACATTATTCAACTCAGGTTGATACAATTGGTTTCCCATTAACCTCTCCTTATTTCTGGTCAAATGTCAATCAACTCAGGCAAATCTCTGTTCACTTCCATTCATTCTGAATAAAAGGACAGGAAGCTGTGCCAGGCCTCGCTTCGGGCTACATATTCTAAGTAAATTTGAAACTGTAGCCAAATGTATGTTTGTGCCCTTGCAGGTCTGTGGTGGACTGTCCAACCCCCCTCCTTTCCTCCACAGTGCTCCCCTCCCGCCACCCACTCTGCCACCAGGAGCAGACTGCTGTGCCAGGCCTCCCTCCAGGCCACTGCACTGAGAAAGTGACAACATAAGGTCCATTCTGTTCCTTGTCACTCACAGCCCCAGGCCCACTGGTAAATGGAAAAGGCTTTTAGAGGCTGTAAATGGGGAGGGGAAGGAGAGAGGGAGGTGGGTCACAGTGGACATTTCAATGTACGTGTGTGTGTGTGTGTGTGTGTGTGTGTGTGAGAGAGAGAGAGAGAGATTACATATAGTGAGTCCTGTGTGTTTGTGTGCGATCATGTTTGTGCTATGCTGTGCTTAGGTGCAGTGTGTGCATGTGAAAATAATCTACATATAAGCCATTTAAGCGTGTGTGTGTGTGTGTGTAGGTGTAGGCGTGTGCATGTGTGTGTGTGTGTGTCTAGCACTCTTAAAAAGCATGCACAGCAGGGAGTTTGTGAGGCTGGATTAGCCTTTTAAATTGACATGTAACCTGTGAAACACTGTGACTGTGTCCACATGCCTATTGCTACTACTTACTGTTCCTCAGTGGGACCTGTCTCATGCTTTGTTTTTATCACTAACTCTCGGACTGGATTTGTTTGGAGCAAGTGAGAGTCTCCACTCTTCAGTCTCAGTTTGTGTCTACAATACATCTCTATTGTTAAAACAAATTACATTACGTGGGACGTGGTGTTTTATCATCATCCATAGTAATAAATGACCTGTTTTGTCACCTGGAGTAACTATAGTAGCTGAGTTACATTTTACATGCAGGCTCACGTGATACCCCTGGACATAATAATTTCCACATGATAACAAACCCTGCAACTTAAACATCCCTCATATCTTGACTGCACTTCACTACACATTCTGCAAAATGTAATGCAGTGAACGCATGCACTCACAATGCCTTTTAAGCAGATATATGTCCTCTGTCAGGGGCTGGTAAGTACCGCTGAAAACCAGATTCCTCAGTGATCTCTTTTTATGACAAGGGTTGTCTACATCAATCCCACAAAGGGGTGAATGTAGGGACAGTTTTGATTAATTGATTATTAGTTCAGCTTTGAAGCCTTTTGTTTCCCCTCTCTGCTCCACCTGATTACTAATATTTATAACCATCAGCCCATATAAATAGGACCAGTCAAGATGTTATATATTGCTTCACAATCGGTCCTCATTTAACCTTGAGAATTGTAAAGCTGTCGTGCAGGAACAGCGTGAAATTCACCTTCAGGAGGGGCAAAGTACAGTTCTCGCTGGGCAGCTGCAGCCTAAAACTTTGGTTCACAATTCCAAGCAGGTTGGAGAAGCTGGAATGGTTGCACTAATATTGATTTGGATGTTGCTTCCTGGAGCAAAAATGTCGGTCGTAACTTAAACAAATAAAGCAAAACCCTGCTTACTGAGTGCAAAGAGGGATTCATCCCAAAGCTAAAACAGTAGTTTACAACCAACTAAAATCTGGTCAGATTATCCAGTTTCACATCAACATTCGCATGAATTTATGACTATTCAACTATTGATATGATGGGGCTTAACTTTTCCACCTCTTTCTTTCCATGAATTCCACTGCCAATTCAATCTCCTCCTCTAAAAGTAACAAGAGAGAGTAATTCTACTGTCAGTGGATCGTGCATTTGAAGTGTCACAGAGATATGAATAATTCAGAATAAATTATATTTTTATTGCTATGTGACAGGGATCATACTCAGATATGCTGTAATTATTACTGAGGAGAGAGAAAGTGGAAAAAACAAAGCACTCCCTGGCCTGCTGATTTAATTAGAGTTCATCTGCAGAATACAGAATGAACAAATCCACAGTAAGTAATTGCAGTGTACACAGAAAAAGAAAGTAATCTTTTGCATGTAAAAGTAAATTAACACAGATGTTGATTACTACAGGCATCACTCCATGCTCATAGAAATAACCACAAATTCACACCTATTATACCAGACACAATTTTACAAGCTAAACACTATTACTATTACATTCCCATAATCTTACATGTGTCAGGTGTAAAATAGAGTCGTAGAGAAGTCCTGAGACTCGAGCTGAAACAAGTCAGTGTTTAGTTTAGTTTAGTAGAATTATGCATTCAAAATCAGAGTTTTACTATTTCTTGAAAGGATTAGCAACAGTTTTTTCCTCAAAAAAATAAAATTGGTTACTTTCTTTGTTTGTTAATGTCTGTCCTTTTTTTTTGGTTTATTGTTTCATAACCCTTGACCCTGACAATCACTTGTAATTCACAAAAACGAGAGAGAAAATGCTTCCTCCTTAATTCCTTAACACTACAATTGGAAATACAAGTTTTCTCTGTGTGACAGGAGTGATGGATTGACTGCAGTGTGTCGCTGGGTTGTCAGTGGTGAGTATGATGATAGTCAGCTGAAGGCTCTCACCTGTCGCGGCTGAGGCGAAGTGAGGGGACGACTGGCGCCGGCCCAGTCTAAACAGGAGTCGGCCCTTGCTGTCTGAACAGGTCTGCTTCACACTGAGCACGTCCCAGGGAGGGAGAGGGAAAGAGAGAGACAGAGAAGAAGACATTCAAATACTCTCACACACACACACACACACACAGAAAAACACCCTCACTCCTGTCCTTAACTCATATCTCTCCTGCTGCATGCACACACTCCATTGTACTGTGACTTTATAACACTTTACTGTAGATGGGTGCAGTAGATCTCCAAAATATTATTTAAACAGATGAGTTTACATGGAAGCAGCTAGGGCAAGGGTGTGTGTTATTGTACTCAGCTGTGGTCACGTGTTTATCTCATGTCAGTGTCTGTAACACATACATACATTTTGGTGCACTTGTTGGCACATGAAGGTTTGAACTGACCACAGATGTTCTGTCTGATTTCATCTTGATTTTTCACACATCCTTCTCTTCCTGGGCGGTGGGTTGGATCTGCAGCATGGCACTCCCAGGAGAGGCGTCTCACTCCAGCCCCGATGTGTGGGTGCAACTGTGAGTGTGTCTGAGCAGGATATGTGTGTGAGAGTGATGGCGGAGACGAACCATCTGTTTGGCTGAATCTGGGTGTGCTTGATATCCCCTCTGCCTTGCAGATGTTTTGGTTGTTTTTAGCACTGCTTTGTTTTTGATTTCCCCTCGTCTGTTTAGAAGTGGAGGGATTACTAGCTATTCGCTATGGGACATCTGAAGAAGTGTTAGTTAAGTCTCTGCGTTGTGCTCCTTCTATAAAACTGTGCCATTCCACGCTTCTTGAGACCGTTTAAAACATTTATTTACAACATGAAGGAGAGCCTGGGTATCCTCTGTTTTTTGGTATTTCTTTGAACACAGGCTGGATTTAAGAACACATCACAGTGTACTGTACTTCACTAAAATTGATTAACGTAGTTCATTGTGCCAGTGAGGTCAACACTTCACCATACTCCCAGCTTTTTTTATGGTATGGGTCATATTGTATGATTTGTTTGCAGCTGCCTGTATAGTTTACTTTCCTGGCTTGGCTGGAGTTATGTTGGCTGTTTCTTGTCAAATTATACAATAAACAAAATGTTTGTCTATGTGTTTATACAGCAGTTGCAGAATGCATGTATGATACTATATTGATGCCTTTGGGAAAGAATTCTGTTTCCACGGTCAGCTACAGAACAACAACACTTAAGCGGGGTTTGCTTTCACAGTAGCTTTAGTGTCGATCCCGCTTTTGAAAAGGGGTCACTTCTTACCCTTTAACAGCAGTATGTTACTATACTAAATATGTATTTCTCCTATGTACTTTGTGTGAAGTGTGTGGTGTCTGCAGATTGTAATATATAATTTGAAAATAATGTATACATGTCAAATTCCCTTTAATACTGTTGCATATACTCTGTTACAGTAATGCTGACCTAAGATTACACAATTTAGGGATTTTCCACTTACATGATGGTAGAATTCCGATCACTGACCACTCATCATTCAAGCCCTTTTTTAAGCAGTTTCCTGAAATTATTATGCACAAGAAAGACCATTTAGGATGTGAGAATAAATACAAGGAACACAACAGCCCTCTGAATGGGTCTGGAATAGATCTAACTGTGACTAAGATAACAAAATCAGTTCATCCGAGGCTAATATGTATAAAAAGGTTCTTTTATGGAAATCTCGTGTTATGATTAGTCGCAGGAGTCTCCCCAGAATATTTTTTGATTCCCCAACTTCAACCATCTGTTTTTTGCCATCTGTCATGAAAGGCAATGAGTCATACCGACTGAAAGAATCTTCTGGAATCTGTTGGATCCAGTTTATCTTCGTGTTGCCTACAGAGCCTCTTTAGCTCGGTGTTAGTGGGATCTCACTGAACAGTCTTATCTGTTGGTGCCCAGGCGGGGTTATCAGCTCGGGCCTACCTCAGGCTGAAGGACCTTAGACCTCACACAGACTGGAGGAAAGAGGGAATGCTGGAGTTTAGCCTGTTATTGACGTTTTATTCCTTGGAGAAGGCTCTTTTTCCTACTGTAATCAAAAACAACTTAAAAAATATTAAAACATTTAATACTTACATTGTAACATGTCAGCTGTTTTTTTAATCAGCTTATACTTGCTGTTGGTGTCAGCCATGTTTGTTTTGATTTAAAAAACCCTACAGTATCTAAACTGCGCAACACTGTGAGTACAAATTAGTCAATTGTTATTCTTGTCAGAGAAGGGTAATAAGCCCACACTTGCCCCATGTGTTTTGAGTTGGTCTGAGTGGTGAGTGGGGCGGGTAGTGTTGACTTTCTGGTGAAAAGTGGCCTTGATCCATCTCTGCATGGTCACTTCCAGGTCAGGCTGTAGGCAGAGACGGCGAGGTGCATGGAGGGGGAAAGCAGGATATCAGAGACAGGCCAAATAAACAAACCTGTCAGCCATAGCATGGCCCTCTGACCTCCCCTGTCCCATCTGTTTTCTTATCTACTCCACTACTAATACTGAGAACAAGTGACACCTCTCTCTGGCAAGCACTTACTGTTTTGCTTCCACTTAGCCACGGCAGAGCTGCACAAGATATGCACATGGTGAGGAAGATGATATCTGAGGCAGAACTGTGCTGGCAAAGGAAAACCTTCTCATTACCTGCGATGATAAATATATTTTTTAACACTCCTAATTATAAAAATACAAATACGCTACATGCCTAAAAGGTTATATTTGTGGTTCAGTGAAACAGAATACCTTGTTGGAGTGGCGACCACACAAAGAGAGGACATCCATTCATGATGTCACACTACCAGCTGGAGAAGACATAAAAATACAAGAAGCAGATTTTTGAACCAGTGGACTGCAATGAACAGCCAGTGGCACCTAAACCTTGTTCCTGCTGTCAATGCGTTACACCTCTTCCCTCCCTTTGTATTCAATCAGTGAGGTCAGACAAGATAGATTACACAAGTTGCTATTGTGTTTATAATCAGAGACACACACTGTCCTTCTATCTCCACCCTCTCTTCCAGCTGTTATTCTCTATTCGCCAAGAAAGCAGTAGGCCCATCATCCACGCGAAGGGGCGGAGTGGATAGGTGGTTGATGGTGCCAATCATTGGTGAGGGCGGAGGACCAGGGGCCCGTTAATGAACCTCCCCAGAGAGGAGAGATTGTGGGGGTGGAGTGGAGAGGAGGAGCTGCAACAGGAGAGGAGGCACCGGAGGCGGAGTTTGTATGTTTGGGTCTGTGTGTGTGTGTGTGTGCAGAGGAGGTGGGTGGGCAGGGACGAGGGGGGTGGGGGGTAACAAGCTGTCACACTGCAAGAAAGTCTGCTCCAGTTAGTCACATCTGCCAGCGTGCACAAGGGCCATGCCTGAGGGCTGCAGGTTCAAAGGGCAAGACGTCCCCCTGCTGAGCGCTCAGATCACATATCCACTCCAGTCAATAAACTGGCTGCTGTCACTGTTACAGACACTGACAATAATGTTCCTATTTGTATAGACTCAACTGTGAACTGCATCACACTGAGTTACAGTATATTTGCTCCAAGGATTGAAAGATAACATATTTGATGAACACAAAGCAGGAACAATATCAGCTGCTGATAAAGTAGCCTATTGTAACTTTTTTTAATTGTCTCCTATTTTGATAAAAAAAAAAGACCATTTTTCTCTTATATCCTAATTTGACTTTTTGGCCAGCATTCCGTGAAGCTAATAAATGTTTCCTGGCTTTGTTATAACTGCATCTCCTTCAATGAATCCTATACATTTAGAGTAAAATAAATTCAAAATACATAATGCAAAGGTCCAGTAGCGAGGACGGACAGGCAGGCTGAATCTTCTACCTCGTGTTAGGAGATGCAAGCTTTAGTTACTTGTGTTCGTCTTGGCTGATCGAAGCCTCGTTTGTTTACCTCTGAGCTACCACAGGCTCATGGCTCCTAAGCAGTGTGGATGCCCAGTGAATAGCACTTTGTGTTCAAATCCTGACACAGCAAATAAGTGTGTGTGTGAGTGTGTGTGTGTGTGTGTGTGTGTGCGCGCGCGTGTGTGTAAATGCAAATCCAGTGTCAAAATCGGAATTTTTTTGGAATGGTTAAAGTCTGGTGCAGAGGGAGGGAAGTTGATTCCCTGTCAAAGCTGGCGCATGGGCTTCTGACCATCACATAAAGAAATACAACCTTCTGCTGTGCTAACATAACTTCTGACAAATCCTTTTTCCCTCTGACTCTATAACCATCTCTCATGTCCTGGAGCCACCCAACTTAAAGTTTGTTTTCTCTGGATTATCTGATCTTGTACCCTATTTCTACTCAAAAGCAATGGGAGTAGAGAATGTAGCCAGCACCCCTCCTTTTCCAACCCCACACAACTGTTGCCCCTCCACCGTCTGACCTTCTCTTGCTTCTACCCGTCTACTAGTTTGGCAAAGTCCGTGACCTCCCAATGCAGCTCCCTCAGTGACCTGTAATGGTTTATTTTGTGTCAAAGTGCATTTTGGTTCCACTCTGCTCAAATTTTCATGACAAATTCAACAGTTGTGCAACACGAACCAGTAATGAGCTCACATGTTTACAATGCCAGGCTGCCATTGTTTGTCACACTTTTCAAATAAAAGGTAGCCAAGATGGACAGTGTTTATAGGATGCTGGGAGCTGTCAGGAGCTGTGGCTGGCAGCTCTGTCCGCTGGGATGGTGTTTGGAGGCTAATTTGATGGTTTCTGAGCCTCTATTGCAGACGAATAGTGCCTGTCAGGAAGCTTCATGGTCACCTCATGGCTTGTGCATTATTATATTTTAAACAGTGTTTTTTAGACCTATCTTAGACTATAATGAAAAATGGTTTGTGTTTTGTGCCCCCTTGTGCTGCTGCCTGTATGAACGAGAAATGTTTAAATAAACGAAACTTGCACATTGTTCACTTCTGCCATTTTTGAGTTGTCATAACTTTTTCATTATGTGTTGATTTCAGTGGTGAATAGCTGCTCAAAGTGTGGTGGATTATGTAAATACGGTTGTGGAAATGATTGGGGTGCAACCCCTTACCATGTCTGCTCAGGTTCTTCGTAAGGCAAGGAGCAGTGAGTCTTTCAATTGTAGTGGACTCAGAACTGCTGCCACATTTCCACAGCAGATCAACACAATACCCCACCCCAATGTTTCTGTGCATTTCAGACTATTGTTACCTGAGCCTAATCATTAAAGCAGGGACAGAAAGAATGCTAATCTTTTGGGGTGTCAGCCAGATCTCTCGTAAGACAAGCTTGTTTACTCTTCATGCATTGGCCAGATTTCCCTGGTTGCTCAGCTACCAGTGCACAGAATACCTATAGTCCGATATCATATGAACAAAATGCCAACACATTGACAAAGTAAACAGTAACTTGTGGACCGACAAACAGAACACCTGACATTGCCATCACTGAGATGCAAGATAAGATCCAGGTTGTGTCAATGTAGTTTCCATTGACATACATTAAATTCAAGTTTTGTGTGATTTTGTTAAGATATCTTCAAAAATGTGACCAAACAACTGAACAAATAGACAATGAGTAAAGGAGAAAAAACAGAACAATAAAAAATATAAGATCATTTCAAAACTAACTGCTTGGTATTTTTTATTTATTTCATGGGACCAACTTTGATATTTAGTGTCAGCACAGCTAATCACACATATACACTAACAAAAATTATTCAATGTTCATGAACCCATTAACCATTGCACTGAAGTGTTTGTGCAAACATTTTTATGTAGTCATGTTGGCTGCAGGTACATTTATAATTTAAGTTTAATTGTGAATTAAAGAGCAGGGGTACAGCTGAATGGTACACTTAAGGGTGTTTTTTGACAGCTTGACTAAGCGTTTGTGTAGTTATGTTGAACTGTGTGTGATGGTGTGTCAGTTTCCATCATACTGTGTGTTTTTCAATGTGCTGTAACATTAGCAGACTGGACAGCCCTGCACCGCTCCCACCGCTCTCTGATCAACTCCCTCCCCAGTTGTTCTCCATCTGTTGCCTGAGATCTTACAGGACGATCATCTTCTCTACTTTTCCATCTCCCATTTGGATTCCTCCCCTGGACTTCTCTATCCTGCCCTCCTCTCCTTCCTCCACCCTCAATGTCAACTAATTAGGGGGGTAAGGGGACGGCAGTACAAAGACCTTGTCTGGCCCACCCACTGACCCTGTTCCACCCTTTTCTGAGCCATCATTTCTAACCATTAGCCCTGCGTTAGTCTTTTGATTAGGGCCAAGAACGCCTAGACACAAAAGGCTAAGGGATACAACTAGCTGGCCTGTGTCACTCATCTTTGGGATAGTCCCCTTCCCGCCCACCCTGCCTACCTCTCTTATTTGTCTTTGGTCTGCTGGTCAAGAACTGAGCCTCTAATCTAGGCGCTGGCCAGCGAGGCAAACAGTCTGTCCCAGTCTGTCTCTGTCTCTCTCCTTAGCCTGTCATTAAACCATTAAACGAAATGTTGTCTTTCTGACCTGGTATATGTTTACTTGTCCACAGTGGCTCAGCTCTGTCTCTCTCTCTTTCTCTCTCTCTCTCTCTCTCTCTCTCTCTCTATATATATATATATATATATATATATATATATACATTATCTGTTACAAAAAGGAACTCTTGTCTCTTGAAATTAAAGTTTGATGCAGAGATGCTCACAAGTTTTGAGCGAGAGCCCAAATCAAGTCTCAAATCTCTCATGGTTATAATGAATGTTGTATCACCTGCTGCGTTCAAACCAGACTGCTTATAAAACTGCATAGCTGTAAGGAATTCTGTAACTATAACCTGTTTTTCACTTACAGAACACGACCATGTAATGTGCAATGCAATTAATGACAGCTTATTAACTCCTGTAAGTCAACACACCCCGCAGACTCTCAAACCCAGTGTACCGTTAACTAAATAAAACTGTAACGTTACATGATCAACAATAAACTTGCAACGGGTTTGCAGCCAGTGATAATAATCAGCATGATGGCAGCCAGCGGGACGATGATTACGTTAATCAACTACCACAAGTTTGGCGAGCAAACAAACACTCATGCATCTTTTCATAACGAACGACAGTCGCAGCTGATACTACGTGTTACGTAGGTAGGTTAACTTATAGGTAACGCAGGGAGGGGAATAACAGCAAGCTCATCAGACATTTCCTAAAAATAAACATTGTTCATGAGTCCCGCACCTCGATTCCGAGTCGAGTCTGAAGTCTTTCGAGGACGAGTCTCAAGTCGAGTCTGAAGTCACTGTGTGTGCGACTGAAGTTGGACTTGAGTCCGAGTCTCAAACTCGAGTCCCCATCTCTGGTTTGATGCGCTACAAGCCTTTCCACCACCCTGACTTTCTACTTTCCTACTTCTACTACTTCACTTCAGCATTTGGCAAAATAGAGAAATGCACAATCATCCAATAAGGAACATACAGTATTTCCTATGGATTCTGGGCTGATATATGCATTATGTTCTAGAATATAAACAGCAAGAGTAATTCAGTCATCACCATTGTCTAATGGCCAGGTATGATGTGTTTGCCCTACTTCATCGGGAAGGCATAAGTGTTTAGTTATTCTGAACAGGAGTGAAAAGCCAGACTTCATAGAGTGGAGGGAAGACACACTATCATTTAAATATGGAGATAATGGCGCACATTTTCAGACAGTGTCTCCTTGAACATGTTTAAAGTGTTGCACTCGGATGTTTATATAAAAATAATAACTAACAGTGTTTCTTATTTTTGGTATTTGTTCTTTTTAAACAAATTTAGGAGACTGATCCCACCCAAACTAAAGTCACTATTCTGTTCTGTGTCTTGGTCTGTGTCATTGCTCAGTGGAATTTCGGTACTATACGGACTTGCCTGTCTTGTGCTGGTTTGAATTTGAGATCATCCACACACGCACACGCACATGCACTCGCACTTCAGTTAAATAAACACTTCCATGATTGTTCTCACACACAAAGAAACATGTCTTGTCATGAAATCACAGGAACACAGTTAAATCAGTAGTCGATTGCATGGGTGGACTCCAGCCAATTTGAAACCAAAGTATTTTGCCGCATGCCAACATGCCATTCCTCTGGATGAAACATCTTGGCAAGTTAAGTGATGGACAGGAAGCAGCTTAGATGCAATTGAGGGGAAAGTTTCGCAGGTTTCCATCTGAAATGTGTTGAGACTCGCAGGACGTTGGAACAAAGCACCCACACTGCAAGACTGTCATACTGTCTGTTTGAAGTTGGCCAGGCAGGATAGAATTATAATGTACATCTTTGATCTGTTTAAGACAACGCTTGTTCATCATCACCAGCCTCGCCAAAGTCCAGGTGTGGAGAACCATCACTTATGAAATATGAAACTTTTGACCCTTGATATGATATCCAAATGTGCACTGTGTGTGTAGTGTTCAGTAACTTCCCTGCAAAACCATTTGTGAGTCCTAACAGAGACTTCAGGGTGTATGTCCTGGAAGCAGGTAAGTATGTCAGCAATGCAAACAGATCATAAAGGATTACCTGCTGCCCACAGT
This sequence comes from Micropterus dolomieu, assembly GCF_021292245.1. Classification (NCBI taxonomy): domain Eukaryota; kingdom Metazoa; phylum Chordata; class Actinopteri; order Centrarchiformes; family Centrarchidae; genus Micropterus; species Micropterus dolomieu. Next base: position 25,718,148 of record NC_060169.1, on the reverse strand, counting down.
GAAAGGTCCTGCACATAGCAACTACCTCTAAACCCATCAAGTGGGTGGTGTTTAACTCGCACATTACACATTTGAGTCTGCCAGCAGATTTGGCAACTTGTCTGTTAATTCCAGGGTAGGTCATCTCACAAGGCTGCAGCAAGCTTGCAGAATAAAAGCCTTAATATGAATATGCACAGGAGTTGGATTTTTAGTGAGTGACATGATGTTGATTGTTGAATAAACTCTTTATAGCTTTTCAGAAAAAGAAGACATATAGCAGTACAAACATTACCAGTGTGTATACAGAGGAAGGGCAATGGAGGAGGGTGCTGTAGACTTGCTGAGAACAGTTTCTCCAATTCTTATTCCCATTGTCCAAAGAGCAACCGTTAATTAAGCTCACTGGTCAACAATCAGATTTAAAGTACTAGTCAGGTAATCACAGTGTGGCATACACTTGATTAAATGTGAAAGTTTAATCTACAGGATTTTCTTTGTAGATTATACAAGTTTCATCTTGATCTGATTGACAAACCTTTGTGGTTATACATGTTTTGCAACATGTCTGGGCTTTAGATACTTATTTGTGGGAACACTTTATCTTCATTATGGCCGCATGCCCAAAAAGATGGTCAACAATCAAATGACCTGCACAGCTCTGTGCATTATGATGGACCATCTGATAACTCAAACAATTACTGATTACTATACTCTGCTTATTGATTAAAGAGCAAGAAAGTAGCACAAAAACAAGTGTCGGAGCTGGAGGAATAAAACTCATGGAGAGTGAAGAAAAGAAAAGTCAGTCTTTTATTTTTAAGTGCATTGTCTCAAGTAAGGAATCAAATAAGATAGCTCACTGCAGACCCACACAGGTACATAATGTATATCTGTGTTTGCATCCATGTCTGTGTTTTCCTTATTTTGCTCCCTCCATTCACATGTACAAAAATAATTCCATGGATATGTTCACGAACAAGTCTTTCTTCTGATGGTCTGATCTCCTCCTCCCGCTCCTCCTCCTCCTCCTCCTCCTGTTCCTCCTCCTGGACACCCTGGATTAGAGCAGACCTCCCTGCCACAGCTCGCACACAGACCTGCTTCTTCTCAACTTCTCAATCTCACTTCTCACCTTTGTGTGTGTGTGTGTGTGTGTGTGTGAGTGTGTGTGTGTGTGTGTTTTGCAGAATGAGTGCAAGTGTGTGTTTGTATGTTCCATGCACATTTGTGTGTGTGTGTGTGTGTGTGTGTGTGTGTGTGTGTGTGTGTGTGTGTGTGTGTGTGTGTGTGTGTTAGGGGGGGCAAGGCGCATGCGTTGGCTTTTGAGATTTAGCAGGAATGTTTTGGGGATCACCCTGTTTCAGATTTCACCTCAGTTTTAGAGGTAGCAGAGGAAGGAGGGGGGATTGAGAAATAGAAAGACAGGGAGGAAAGAGAAGGGTGGAGAATGTGGGTAAATGAGGGCAGGGGGGGTGTTCAGGGTAAATCTTTCCTCTGTGAGAATAATTTGATACCCCAGCTTGACTGGCTGTTCTTGACTGTGTCTTGTTCTGTCCGTCTCTGAACAATGTAGATGGAGTAACGTTTCAGGTCGGAGGGGAACACTGATTCTCCAGACAGGTAGTTACTGCCCCCCCCCCCACACACACACACACTCACACACCAGCTTCATCCCTTTTTCTCACACGCTTGCCCTCACCGCTGCCTGGTCTCTCCTTCCCTTCTCTCCCCTTGGTTCTTATGTTCTCATTGTATTCCTCCTTCTCTCTCACCCCCTCCGTCTCCTGTTGATTCAGTAGACAGGTAGTTCACTCCGACCCCACCTCCACCACCGTTTCCTCTTTTTACACAGCCCTGTGTGCATTCCTTTGACTCAGTATTAAGCACAAGCAGCCTGACGTCCCCTTAAACACACCATGCAATAGACACTGCTTGCTCTGTTTCTTTGTTTAATTCTCTGACCTTAGTCAGACCTTTTCACAAGAAGGATCTTCACTGAACAATACATGGTTGTTTTAAGTGATTCCTGAATGACCATGCAGCATGTTTTACCAGAATATTTTCACTACAAGCCATGAGACCTGAACATTTTAATATAAAACAAGATTTTGTTTTAATAGTACAGTGCGTAACCATATGTGATGCATCATCCCATTGCTCTTTATTCAAGGTCCTCTTGTCCTTGTATCCTCATGTGCCAGAGCATATCACTACAACTTCTCAATATGACATCTTACTTGGCACAAGGTCCTGTAGGTTACACAACAAATAAAATGAATCTCATCAGAACTTTTCAAAAATGCATGACGTAACATGAACTTAACTTTTCGAAGATTCATAAAACTCCTTCCCTTTCATGTCATACATTAGAAATCAAATGACATCCTCAAATGAATTGAGTCTTTCAAGTTTACAGCAACAAATATATTTTCCCATTTTCCAAACTCCTATTTTTCTCCCCTCAAATGTACAGAAAGTCCATTAGTACCATTTATCATTAACCTCCCTGTGTGCAAGTTGTGGGTCCGCATGGCCGTGTTAGTTTTTCTCCCTGCGAAAACACAATCATTTCCCAGCGCTAAGAGCCCTTAATGGACTGGAATGGGCACTCTGAGGCTCATTAGCATTAGCCAGCTTCCTACTTTCCGTTAATGGAGAAATGCTCTTTATATTTATAATGCTTTTACAGGGAGGGACGATCAATATCATAATCTACATGATTGTGGAATATGAAGTAAGGTTTTTTTGTGGGCATCAGGGAGAAAGTATTGGTTTGAGTTGCAAAACAAGAAAACACTTTGATATGGGTGTGGTTGTTGTCCAGAGAGGATATATGAATCCTGGGGCAATAGGTAGAACATTAAAGAGATTATGTTGATGTAACGGGAAGTTTGTTCTGTTGAATCTCGAAACCTCTGAGGCCTTCTCACTTTTAAATCTTTTTTTTCAGAACTACTTAAAACCACTTAAATTAAACTCAAATAAGTAAATGCAGGTATGTTGACACAACAAAATACTGTGTAGTCTGGGCAATTTCACAAAAGTCAATGCTTTGAGTTGTATCATGTTTATAGAGGTTTTGTTTGGCCCTGGATAACAACCTCCTGCTGGCCTTCTTCACATTTCTATGAGCAATGTGAAAAGAGAGTGTGTGTCAGATAAGCACTGGGGCACAGCTCTTGGGTTCCCCAGCACTTCTGCTTCCTGTGTGTGTGTGTGTGTGTGTGTGTGTGTGTGTGTGTGTGTGTGTGTGTGTGTGTGTGTGTGTGTGTGTGTGATATTTCTCCTCTTATGTTATCGCTGGTGTTGAGAAGTGTGAGCCAGGAAGGATTGTGACACATGTGAGAAATCCCATCACTAGTGTCTAACACTCATATAGACTTAGAGCCCCCCCCCCCCACACACACACACACACACACACACACACACACACACACACACACACACACACACACACACATTGTGTCAAGTGTACAAAATACAGGTAACTTTTTAAAGAACTGAAACTGAAAAATCTAATGTTGTTGTATTTTAAACCAGTTTACATGAGTATTTTCACCGGACAGAATGTAACTGAGGAACAGCAAGAAATCATACACACTATACACACTACACACACGCACATACTTAGCAACACCAGCAAGCTGTAAAAAGCCACAACTGCCATGGTGGTCCACTGCGATCTGTCTCCTTCAGGGCCTGGCTTTACAGTAATGGATCACAGGAAGGACACAAAAGCCACATCATTCTCATATCTAGTCTCATACGTAGAATCTTGAATCTTATTGTAAAGTTTATGGGTTTTTTTCCTCCTAGTTTTTTTTTAATTGTCTCAGATTGTATTTATGTTATTCTCATCCATTCTCTATTTTTCAAAACCCTCCCCTCTCCATCAATCCTCCCTTTTCTTCCAAATGTACCCCTTAAGACTGGTGTTTAGATTACTTGTTCTCCATCACCAAGGTCAGACTCATATGTATCATGTATGAGAGGGTACATATGGATCAGCCCATTCTGTCCTGTCTGTCTCCTGTCTTCAAGCTTGTGTGAGGTATGCTGATACGAAGGTAGATGGTAACTTCAGCAAGTTTACCTCCGGAGCATATTGATCCGCATCGCTTAAGTAAGTCATTAACCAAAAAGACTACGGTGGCAAAAAGAGATACCTGGAGGAAAACAATTGCCTTTAAAGAGATCTCTGGGGCTTGTTAATCTGGTTATTCTCAGGAAAGACGCAATCATTAATGTGAGACTGATGGGATGATGCATATAATTGGGTGTTCACTAAGCCCCTTCCCGCTTAGTTACTGTTGCTAAACCATTCAAGCTTTCTGTTCTCATGCATATGCTGTTTATAATGATAACCACTCAAAATTTGTAGTAATTATTTAAACAATGGGTCCCCTGATTTCAAACCAAGTGCAGATAAAAGCAGGTGTCTCATTTTTACTCTGCTACTGTCAGTTTTTCTGGCAAAAATGACAACTGTCGCTAGCAGCTTTTAACAGCTGTAGCTAGCTAGCTATTTAAGCTAATATGCTCCATGAGTTGGTTGAAAACAGCATCCCATATGAAAACGAGAACCCTGTTAAAAGCGTTAATAAAAATGCACTTGATGTTACATTCATGATACCATGCTTAAATGCTTTTTTCCTTTTCTTTTTCATTTGTTTGGTTGCAGGATGATATCAAGCAAGAGACACATTTTTAGATCCTGGTATTTGTGCTTGAGTGTGCCAGTTACAATATGGTTATGCATGAAAGTTATTTTTTACGCACTTCTTTCTCTCTTTACCAAGAGGGTGAGGACTGTGATTCTCAGAGGGAGAAGCAGCTGCTTTCGTCCACATAAATAACCATCTCCTGAACGTGCAGCAGGAATATGCACGTAATGTGCATGGACAGTCTCCAAGACATTGACCCTAAACGTCCCTAATAAATAAAGACAAGCTTACACACAACACATTAGCGGCATTCACCACCTATCCGGATGCCACACATTCATACTCTCACTCACTTTTCTCTCTCTCTCTCTCTCACACACGCATAATATTTCTTCTCCTCACTGTCTGTAACCAAAATGGATAATGATTGATTTTTGTTTTGATAATGTTGCACCCCCGCAAATTTGCTTGAACTAACCCAGCAGATTGGACCTCTAAGTATTGCTAACTCATGTGGTAGGAGAGAGAGATAATGAGTAGATGCTATATTTACACTCTGTATGTACATATACTTGTCTTAAAGTATTAAATGATGCCATTACTATGGATGGGCCCTCAAACTGCTATAATAGCTGCCGATGGATCATTACCATAACATCCTGTGTATTAAGGATTGGAATATACTTTTTTTATTTTTATTTTGAAGAAGGTTTTTTTTCTAATAATAATTGCAAATAATTCTAATCATTTGGGTTAATTGTCTTCCATTTTCTGTTGTGTTTCAGTGCCTGATTATTTATTCGAATGTTAAAATACAATCTGAAGCACAGTTTATACAGCTCAAGTATCCACCCTTTACAATAATCCTCATCCTTTCAACTTGCAACAGCAGCCTCTCTCTCTCTCTGTCTCTCTCTCTCTCTTTCTCTCTCTCTCTTGCCCAGGGTATTACACTCACACATGGAGTACGTCTGTTCTTTCTTTTCATTTCAATAATCACACCACTAATCAAATAACAAATTAGAAAGGATTTATAGGTGGCTGCACATGATAGCAAATTTACATACAGGATGTCAATATTCAGTAGTGTTGGTATAATGTACATATCAGTAAATCAACCTTTAGGCTTTCTTGTATTTGAATGATCAGGAGTGAGTAAACAGACCTTAATAAAACATAAAGTGATACAGATTTTCTGACTCTGACTTATACATACTCTATGTGTATGTTGTCTGTAGGTTCATGCAGACTCCAGTAGGTGCTGCTGGAGAGCAGCAGAGTTGACGTTTGGTGTGTGTGAGTCTGTCCCCACAATCTGGGCTCACCACCAACCTCCTGTCAGCGTACAAGACCACGACTCACCACATCTCCAGGGAGATGCTGACAGAAAAAGCCACAGCAACACTAAGTGCCAATTCACACCTGAGACAGTACAATATTTGCAAAATACAGTTAAACTGGCTTTTGTTACTAGATCCATGTGGGGGGGTTTTGCTGCTTCACAACAATACAGACAGTCAGGAAATACATAGAACATAATTAGTTCTGTTTTTTTGTCCAAAAATCAATTAAATACTTCTTTCATTGGACCATTGCGTTTATGAGGTACTGCTAGTATGTTGCAACAAATGTGCAAATATTCAGATGTCTGACTGTTCAAAAAATGTAATGTTTATAATGTAGTGAAGAAGGCTGTGACTTTGCAGTAAAACCAGTCAAACTAACTGGTAATTCTGGTCCACTAGTAGGGTTGACATAACAATGCAAATCACCTTCATCAATTTGCTATGTGACTGCCAAAGCCACAGTACTCACTCTGCTAAAGGACTTGGAAGTGTCATACATTTGCAGAAGTCTTAACTCTGCAGAAAAACAAAAAACACAGCAATTAAATAAAGTAACAAAATGCTTGTAGGATAAACTTTAATGAAATTGTTATGACCATTGTGGCTTCTTGCATGATTTGATTAAAAGTGGGTGGGTGAAGAAGTAGGTATGACTTGACTTTGACTCATTTAAGTTTTGTATTTAAACTTCATTTGACTTCACATTTGTAAGATGAAAGTTTGGAGATAGCATCTCCTAAGTCCTTCTGCCAGACTAGGTTTCTGTCACCCATTCTTCTCCACTTGGAATATATTTTACACTAAAACATCTGTTTTATTTGGGAAGGCACCACAGTCATGTTTGGCTGCTGCACACTTGGGCATCGTGATGCCTCTGTGTGAAAAAAGGACAACACATTGTGCCCACTTTTCTGATCATCTGATCCAACTTTTTACTTCCTGTGATAGCAGGGGGGTTCAGTTTGAACTCCAGGTTCTGAACTTTAGGTGCACACGCCTGAGTTAGCTAATCCCTAATGATCCGTCTCCACATGAATTTTACAGCTTGAATTGACTGTAACAAAATTTGATATGAAATGTCAGAGGATCCTTTAGGACATCCTGCAAACTAATGCCCCAGTGAGCATCTTCAGGGAAGTCAGGGCATTGTCTAAAGTAAAATTTTTAATTTGTAGCTCTTGTAATCCTCTTTTCTCCCACCCAGATAAACCATCTGCTGTGGAATTCAGATTGGACTTCATACAGAGTTAAGGAAGCTCAACTAAGTAGACAAATTCCCAGCATCTTAACCCTTAAAGCCTTTACAGTACGATGTACAAATAAATTGATATCTGTTTGTATGTGTGGTCATGTATTAATAGCCAAGGGTGAAATTAATATTAATGATATTAATGAAATTCAGATTTTTACATAATGCATCATGATAATCACTCATATTTTAACATATCAGCAACCATACTGGAGAAGTTTCTCATTCAAAAGAGATGGAAACAAATACACTTCACATCAATTCTGAATATATGCACAGAAATTAATGGTAACCAACTTTGTGCTTACATAAGAACCTGCGTCTACAGCAAGACTCATACCTTGAGCCCTGGTTGAATACAGTAGATATTAACCCTATGCTATCCCTTGCCAGGGTGCGACGGGGCCAGCAGCCACTGACAAGGTTAAGCTGTTTAGAGTAGGTGAGGAGATTACACAGCTTATTATCCACATCTCTCTCTCTACCCACATCTCTCTACCCCCCATACACCCCCTCCCCCAGGCTGGCCGCATGGGGCCGCTCCGAAATTTAATACCATGTCTACAACAAGATAAGGCTTTCTTATGGACAGATTAACAATATGCCCATTGTTTGTTGCCCCTGTGCAGTCTTGCAAGCAGGCAGACACAGTCAGTCCAGGCACTAAAGCCCGGGAGTCTGGTTGTCCGATGTGAACAGAAAGAGAAAGAAGTGTTGAGAAAGAGATGGAGGATGGGAGGACAGAGTGCAGAAGCAAAAGAGGTAGAAAAAGAAGAAGGTTTGAGGAAGGGGAAGAGAAGCAATGAGAGGAATGGGACAGACAATTAGAGAGGAAAAAGGGAAATGAGGAGAAGAAGAGAAAGAGGGAGAGAAAGGAATTCATCAGCCTCAGATAGTGTGGCACTACTGGGTCAAGCGCAGTGCACTTCTCCAGTAACAAGAGACTGAGGAAGGCATGTCAGCAGCCAAATTGCCCCTCAAACCCACTGACAAGGATTGTCAGCAGAGGGGGGAGAGAGACTCTTTCTGGCCTACTCTCATGCCAGGGTTAATCACTGGCAATTACAGAGAGGAGGAGCAATCAAAAGGCCGTGATGGCGCTGCACTGGAGTGTGTGAGCTGCGGTACTCGGGTGTCATAAACCACTGCGACTCAAACCAACCATTTCTCAAATGCTGAAAAAGTGTAAGTTTTAATCCTGGAGGACTGGTTCTTTATGCATCTGCTTGAAAGTTGAAGGCGACGCAGTGTTGAAGACTGCTCCATCACTGTGTGTGTGTGTGTGTGTGTGTGTGTGTGTGTGTGTGTGTGTGTGTGTGTGTGTGTGTGTGTGTGTGCGTGTGTGTGTTTGTGTGTGTGTTGATGTGAGTGTATGGGGTGGTAGGATTACGTGGGTGGGGATTCAGAGGTGATGAGGCTTTATACTGGAGCGGTCCCCAACAGACCCTGGGGTCCTGAGCACCTGGTGTCAGAACATATCAGAGGGCAGGGGGTCAAAAAATTATTTCTCAAAATTTGAGCTGTGAATGTGAGGCAGTGCTGATGGTGAAAAGGCAGAGCTGGATCCTGTAAAAAGTTAAAAAATAATGTTTCTATCGAGAATATTTGATTAGTGTGTTCTTGATGCTGTAAATGTATAGTTGTTTTATATATTTATGATCGCAAGAATTAAGATGATCTATTTTATTAAATTAGATCATAAATTAGAAAGCTAACTAAAAACTGCTGTAAATAAATATATCAATTTACATTCATATTGTGTAATGTTTTTTTGTGTTGTTTATATGAATTTCGTCATATGCTGTGAGTAAACATTTTCATCAGTCGTTTTTTATCATTAATTAATTCTCTATCAAAGGCCAATGTTATGGAAAATATAAATGCATTCTTTCATCCCAGTTTGTTGAGTAATAATTGAGCTAAATAGACCAAGATGAAAAACAACAGGTTTTGAATCGAAAATTTTAAATGCTCTCTGTAGTTTATATGTGAATAAATGAAAAGTGTGTAATATCACTATAATTCATATTTACAGGTAGTAGTGAGTGCTTACAGTGTGACAGTGCATCCCACCAACGTGGCACAGACACAGTTCTTGTTCTCATCGCAGACCGTTTGTATTCATATGGTGACAGTTGACAGCTGTTTTTCCTTTAATAAGATTAGGCTAAAGAAATTAGTTGTGCACTCTTTAATCTGCCATTTAACAGAGGGGGCCACCTGGGGCCTGCCTTATCCCGTCCTCTCTGAATGGCTAATCAAAGAGTGTTTGATTCACACAGGGATGAGCACAGCACTCAAAACCTGCGCCTCTACAAGCCAAGAAATAGACAATTCCCCTGTCAAATGAAAGCATGTTTAGTTTCTTGCATATAAGAGCAAGATTTTTTTTCAGTAGTAACAGTAAGTAAGCAGACAGACAGATTAGTCCACCATTAAGTGCACAAGTCTAACATCATGTCCCTCTGTACTCCAACAATGTTCTCAAATAACCACAATGAAATATGCAAGCTGTTGTCCATGACATTGCATTTTACCAGATAATGTTGGCTTTGAAACGCCGTTATTGGTTTGTTTACAGCATAATACTTGTCATTTTGATTTTAAATTTTCATCAAATGCACAGGTTCAGGCATGCTCGAGGTTACCAGTGTATTCTCCCCAAACAATTTTCCCCACAATAGAGGCAACCTGTTATCAGTCAAATAATTTGTGACAAATCAGCTATTGGTCACATCTGGCATATTTTTTCTTACATAAATATTCAGGTTTTATTTAAACATGGACAGTTAATAGCATGGCGCAAACTGTTTAATCTACAGCATGACAAGGAGTTTGACAACAACAAGTCCCTGCATGTAAATGTAACCAGTAAATGGATCTGATCTGGTAATTTCACTCAAATTGTTACGTCACTTGTTCAGTGATGAAAGAGATTAAATACAAAGAAAACAGGCTAAACATTAGTATCTGTCTTACACTATATTTTCTCTGGTTACATCTGTTCTGAAACCTTGATGCTCACATTGCCATTGCAAGAAAGTGCTGTCACCCTCATTTGCTCTCAGAAGGGGTCTCTACGTGTTGGTTAATGTGGTTTCTCCGCAGTGGGAGCTAGCGGGCTGGTTGGGAGAAATCAGCTTTGGCACAGCTGCACAAACGGTCTTTTTACTGGGCAAATCAATCAGGCAGCCCCGGGCTTGGGCCTCTGCCCAGAAAGCACAGTTTGGAGGGAGTCTCACCTTACCCCTGTGCACGGGCTGAAAGGAGCCAGTATTATCACTGTACAGCACTCACCCTGTCACCTCCTCTTTCTTTTCCTTTCCCCCCTCCTCTTGCTCTTTCTCCTCCTGTCATCTCCACTTCTACCATCATCATATCTTTTTCCTCCTCGTGGCTATAGTTTTCTCCAGCTTTCCTTCTCCTCTCATGCTCTGCTACTCCTTACACACTCTCCAACTTAACCGATTGCCATCAGGAGGCTGTGATCTGAGGAGAAATGTCATATCGTCTCCTGCTATTGGCTGTGCGCCCCTCAAATCAGTTGTGACAGTTTCCTATTACATTGTTTACCTGCCTGAGGGCGGAGGCAGCCGTACTTTAACTATATTCAAATCTGCTCGATCTGGAGCGACCACAAGTCCATGCATAGCTTCTTTAAGCTGGTACGTTATGCGGTTTATAATGTCTACTGTTATTCCAGTGAGGATTGGTTTGGGAATGAGCACCAGATGGAGAAAGTTATCATGGATGTTGAGATGTTTATGACAAGGAATAAACAGGGGCTTGCTTTAAAATATCACAAGTCGCTCCCTTTAAATTCCATTTCTGGTTGGAATGACGTTCATTATTTTTTGCACACATTTTGTTTTGAGTAAATCCGGAGCCATGAATTGTTACAGAACAGATGAAGAAAGTAAGCATTCTGGCAAAACAGTTTCTGTTTCTTCAGTTCCTCTAGTAGTTTTCAACTACGTGTCATGATGTCTGCTTTAAATTTTGTCCAGAAAAACACAATAATTATATCTGAAAACTCATAAAATTGTGTGTGCATAAATTGTACTGTATCATGTGGTTTGCTTTTGTATTTGTATTGTTTCATAAAGAGAAAGATTCTAAATATTTAAATTAGGATGCTGGTATTGGAGGCCTTTACAGATCTAAATTAAATCTCTGCATTGTGCTAAATGCACCAATACACAAGATACCTGCTACTGAGTATGCATCAGCTCTCAGTGTCTCGCTGGTGGTGGGAACTCCCTGTTGGCCCTGTGTCTTATCTCTGCAGACAGGTCATCAGGTCAAAGAGATTAGATTGTCAGTAACATGGGAGAATTTGACAAGTGAGTGAAGCAAGTTTCTTACTGGCTGTCTGCTGTACACTTCCTCACCCATTACAGGTCCCTCTCACTCTTAGACATTAAGCTGTTGCTCAGATTACTGCAGGATGTCATTACAAGAACTCTCATGCTTATATTGTCAGCATTATAAGCATCCAAAGACATATGTGTCTTGTATTTGAGAATGATACATTTAAACAATAACAACACAAAGTGCACTGACCAATTCTCCACAACAAAATTCATATTATTTCAAACATATCTTAAGACAGTACTGTTTGTACAATGAAAACATTACTGATCACTATAATCCCGTTCGTCAAAGTCAATGTGGGGAGGAGTTGTTTGGGTGGGTCAAACACAGGATTTTCAGCCAGGAGGCCGCTGCTTGTGTCCCGTGTGAAATCAAAAGTAAGCTTTTTTTTTTTAAGAGGTCATATTATGCTTTTTGGCTTATTCTCTTTCCTTTATTGTGCTATATATGTTTTTTGTGCATGTAAGAGGTTTGCAAAATGACGACCCCAAAAACAGAGTTACCAGCTCGACTGTAGTCCAGCCTTTCTTCTGTAACCTATCTGTGTCACTATGTGACATACCTCATAATGCTCGCCTAGGGCTAATCAGACACGCCCTCAAAAACACTGGTGGAGAAACACATTAAGCTGCAGCACACAGTGACGAGACGTCTGCTAGCTGCCTCCCCTCACCTCCACCGTCCCTACCAAATGTTGTATACCTGCCAGGCAGACAATGAACATGAAGTTGTTACTGTGATGTAGAGACAGTGCACAGTTAAAACTTTATGTATGAAAGATCAATTTGTTACAAGTTAATAACTTACCACTCTGAAACTCTTGCTCCATTCTAGGTTACAAAGCTGGTTTGGGAATATGTGCAGCAGAACCGAAGCCGTAGTTAGCAGCTTGTCAGGACCTGCCCTTCTCTGCTTGTGATTGGCTAGTAGTCCTTAACTAAGTACTGCGTGTGTGCAACTCCCAACAAAAATCAATTACAATTGAGATGCTTCACTTTGTAGCTAAAACGGAGCATTCAACAGATATAGTGAAAAGAGCAGTGTGCAGAATGACAAAAATGTGGTGTTTTTTGAAAATTAGACCATGTAAACCTTCTGGTACAACCTCTAAATAAGATTATGAACCTTAAATTATTTAAGGTCACATGACTTTCTTACGTGACTTATGTAACTTAACTTACATATGTAATGTACATTTTTTAAACCAAGCGATGATCTTTTACAAAACCAAAACATTTTGTAAGTCATTTCCAAAATCATGATGACGAAGTTCCGGTACATATGTCGCAGTATTCTCCAACAGTCATATATGTCGTTCTGGGAGTCACTGGTAAACAACCTATTCTGTCGTTTGGTATGAGGACCTGTCGACTAATCAACTTGGCATCTTCATAAGTTACAGTCCCTCTTTTTTTCTTCCACAGACAGTGTTTCCTTGCTGAGATGCAGCAGAGGAATACTACCAAAGACAAGACAAAGATAACTGATGAAGCCACACATTAGCTTCAGTTAAACTTTAGAATGAAGACTTGTGCCTTACACTGATTTTGCTTTTAGAAGGGTTTCTTTTCAGCCAGTATCTGCGAGGATGAATAATTTCATCTACTAATAATGCTTTCAGTTTTTCAATTTGATTGATCATAGTCCAAGCGCTGTGGTCCTTAAGACTATAGTTGTATAATTATAAAAGCTCATTTTGTTCTCTTAAATATTTACTAAATTCTTTTCTCTTTAAGTCACTGTGTATTAAGAATACAGGTGAAGAAATCCCCTCCATGACTGCTGGTGACCTGCCGGGGGCACAGTCAAATCTCTAGAGCCTGTCAATTAGTTAATTGAAAAGCTATGTACTTGGCATGAATAATTGAATACAGGGGCTCTGGAATTAGCTCAACATTCAGGGGCACAAATAAGTCCTCCGCAGCAGTGCGAGTAAAATATGGAGACACTAATGTTTGGCTAACGACAAGTTTTATAGATCATTTCTTGATTTCGTGAACACTTTGTGAAGCTCCATAGGAAAAAATCGACCCGGTCTTGCTAAGAATTTCAGTCAAATCAAAGGTGAAGATGAAGTTGGAGGTATGTTATCATACATTTTTCTGCAACTTTTCTAGCTAAAAAATGGCACACATTAGTACCTGAAAAGAGCATAGATCATTCACCTCCATGATACCACCTCTTTAAAGATGTTAATGATGACCATAGAAATTCTCTGTTTTCTATGATAACTTAATTTTTTGCACATTGCAATAATGTGTTATTCTTAAAGCCTATCTCTTGATCGAAAGACAGCAGTGATGTTGAATTTGTCACGTTTTCATGTAAACGGAACCATGCAGACTAAACAATGTAGACTTGTCAGAATCATTCACAAGCATACAACACATATGGTTCCTATTAGGAAAACCCAAGTCAGAAGGCTTTGACCGTTTCACTTATAGACTGCACAGCCACTCACTGTACAAACCTCACAGCACATCAAATGTAACAAGTGTATCCAAATTCCATAGAAACTATAAAATATACACTGCAGCGATGTTGACAGAGCATTAGTTTGGCATTTAGTATACAAAAAACCATTGTACTGTATTATCTTGTACTAACAGAAAATGACAAAGGCATGATCTGACAGGTGTCATCATCAACATACAATTTAAACCAGGTTTTAAAAAAGCTACAATTTGTTTTGTACTTTTTTGTGTAGCTGTTCCTTCATGTGTTGGTCCTTCCCTCACACCCTCACACTATCTCTGTCTAACAGATAAACTTCGACACACTATAACGTTGTCCTGCTGAACACCCTAGGGTTAATTCTGGGACCTGGTGGTTTCTCTCATTGTAAAGCTTTTCTAGTTAGCAACAGTGTTTAGCCGTGGTTATCTGAACAGGGCTAACATGACCTGCAGGGCTCCTTTACACCCTGCTGCAAACACTTCCGAGACTTCTCACTTGCCTGCTTTGGCACCCGGCCAGAAAGCACATGTCACTGTGACTTCTAGTGACCAACTTTAGCCCAGAGCTGATGAATAATATAGGGACATGTGCTATTATTCATGGTACAATGCTGAGACTAATCAGCTTTGTGAAGGTACAAATAGCTTTTTTTTTTCATTAGAATTTAATCTAAAGCCTGGTTTCAAACAAGATAGGTTTTTCTTTGATTCTTTACATTGCATTAATTTAGCTTACACATTCATCCAAAGCTACTTACATTAAGTGGATCAACCATGTGGATAAAACACAAAATTCTAAAATTCTAAAATAGTACTTTTGTAAGTTGACATTTACACAGTATCTGTAAGCATTGTTTGTCATGTTAATACTAACAGTGTATTTACAGGGTAATTATCTTCATTATTACCGTACTAGAATATGGAGATTTACCAAATTCAGTCATGTGAAATATCAAACACCTCTGTGTAACTATGAATAAATTCGCCCGTCTGTTTCCTTCCAATCGTTCTGTGTCTTTCAACAGACCTCCTTCACTCTGGTGACAGATGAATCAGCCCTGTGCAGGAATCTCCCTGCTCTGACGAAACTGATCACTTGCCATCTGAGCAAGAGCCAAACATTAGTACTGCTGCCGCTCTGTTAGCTAGCATAGCGAAGTGCTGAGCTGGCCCCATGCCCATTTAAAACTGGGCGGCTCTGGAATTACAGCAGAGCAAGGATGCCATGACTGAGCTGTATTTACAGAGGACATTTAGATGTTGATAGTCTATGCTTACAAGCAGATACATCATTTATATGAATAAACTGCTGATAGATAGTGTTTAATATTTATGAAGGGCTTTTAATTGAACCCACTTTTCACTGTGTGCTGGCAGGGGCAAAGACTTCTGCTGGTGCCCTGTGGTGGAAATGATCGTGGCCAGTTACTAAAATGCTATTAGGTAACAAAAAGATATAATTGTCCCTCTTAAGATTATACAAATAAGTAATTGTCTGCTTGGAGGAACATTTTTGTTCATTAAAATTTATTCAAAGATCACATTATTCTCGATTTAATGGTCTGAGCAAAGGTCAGGCATCCATTATTTGAGCAAGTAAAAAGAGAGAATTTTCAGTTCTACTCTAATGCACAATAAACAAAATGCAGCTCCTCTACAAGGCTGCTTTCAGAGCAGATGTGACCCATCGTTAGTAAAGTCATGAGTCATGAGAGTGTTTCTTATCAACTTCCTGCCAGTAAACATTTCAGCTTGTTTTCATTCAAATAATTTCACTGAATCTGATAGTCTGGGATTTATTTATTCGTCTTTTATTCAAAAAACTATTCTGCTATTCAAATTTTATCCTTTTTTAATGTTAATGATAAAATTAAGTTACTAAATTGCAGGAATCAAAGCTGCACTGCACCACATTCAAGATGAAAAAGGAATACAAAGCAACAATCAGTGAGGATAAAACACACATTCATTTATGAAACTAAAATGACTTTATATACAAAAGATGCCAGGCAGGTGACCCTGTGTGAACCAAACAAAATGACACAACACAGAAAATAAATTATATTTACATTTATTTAACACTACATCGTAAATGTACAAAACTGATCCACAAATGTGAGCAGTTGTGTATTTTAAAATAATCTACCTCTAACTGCTCCTGGACCTGTGGTCCTTAATTGTCTAGTGTGGTTGCAGGTAAATGCACACTGTTCTGTTGAGCCCAGATTCAAAGACTGACAAATTGAGAATAGTTGCCTCAGTGAAGCCATTTAGGGGGAGAATGTCATAACAACAAGCTTAAATCCAATAGACATGTGACACGCTGAGTAGGTAGGTTGTGAGCAGTTTGAAATTCTAATTACTGGTATATGTAAAGTCTGCACTGACTGACAGCTCCAACAAAGACGTGAAAGAGGAGAGGGATTTTCTTGGAGAAGGTGAAGCTCGAGAGCCTTTTTGAATGCTCTTAGCGGCAGTGATCGAATGCTGCTCGGCCTCCAGAGCTGGACTGGAAGAGTTTTCACACACTGGGAGGTCTGGTGATGGACAGCTCTCTCTGCAGGACATCCCTTTAAGAGAAGTGGGCTGCAGTCCCTCCGGGGTAGACATACCTGAGCCACTCAGACAAGGTAAGACGGATCCCTGCACCGGCTCCTCCCAGGGCTCAGTGAGGTTGACTACTGAAGCAGACCTGGCGACAGAGTAATAGGCCAATTACCAGTGATTTGTACTGCAGTAGGCGGAGAGGGAATGTTCTCTGGACCTGTCACTGCCAGACAAATTTGTGATATCACAATAATGCATTGTCATGGTGGACTCTCCCTTTAAGCTCAGTGTATTGAATTTCAGCTCAGCTATTTTGGACAGATTTTTTTTTCTTTTTTGGAGAAAGATTTGAGTCTCTGTGCTGTCCTCTGTCCTCGTATATACGTATACATAGGAGAGATACTATTGACCTTACAGATCTCAAATCTTTTTGAAGGCTCCCTCCCACCTCTCAGGTTCTCCTTTGTCACTCTCCTCACCTTAAGTCAAATGCTCTCTGTCACGTAGTGAATTTCTTTTTTCATTGGTGCAATGAAAGGTGTAAACTGCTGCTTTTTCATTCAGGTGGTCAGGGAGGTTTTATCAGCCTTATGTAAGATGTGTGGGGAGGGTGATGATAGTGATATAGGAGGTAAACAGACAAATAGCAGGCTGTCCTATCAATTGCTCAAAATGAACTCTCTTTCAGAAGCAGGTGAGTGTGCCTACATTGAACATTGACAGAAAGCTTATGGCTTTACAGTTTACAGTATATCTTACTTATCATTTTAGTTACTAATTTGTGTCATTTTCTATCACTGATTCTTCAACCCATATCCATAAAAGCTTTTCACATGGTGCTGTGTAGGTCCTTCAGGGAAACATCAGTTGGTGTAAGACTGAGATCTTTTTCATAAGAGGAAGTAGAAATATTACAATAGGTTGGCTTAATTAAAGGTTCTGCATTCAAAAATGGAAATCAACATCAGTTAAATATACTTCAAGGAATAGTTTGATATTTTGGGAAATATGCTCAATTGCTTTCTTGTACAGAGTTAGAAGAGAAGTTTGATACCACTGTCTGTACAAAAATATGAAGCTTAGTTTAGGAAACAATGTGAAACAGCTAATCGGGATGTGCCCGACCAAGAATTAGTCTGGCACTTAGCCACTCATAAAACCACAACTGGGTGCTTTTACCACTTTACACTTCCTGTATGGATTATATCAATCATGATTTACTGCATTAATTTTGTGAGCTTTAGAGGGGCAGGTAACAGTTAATAGGTATTTTGGCTACCATGTAGAACCCAACATGGCAGACTAGCCCTTACATACAGTCAGAATTCTTCAATGAAAAACTGAGGGCAAGTCATTTTGCTTAAGTGGCAGTGAGGAGTAGTTACAGAGAAATACAATGCAAAGACAGTTTTACAAAATTTTTGGTAAAATAGAACAAAATGATATTGAGATAATTAAATATCGGATACTCATTCATAAGACTTGCTCACTATTGTGGTACATTCTCTTAAAAGCCACTGATTAGTTTATCAGAGTGCCATGTCTACATAGTGTATCACAATCATTGTATATCACTGATAAACCAACACAACAGAAACTGCACCAGCAACTTAACATATCTCACATCTATGTGACTGATTCCTGTCTGTGTCAGCTCACGCTGTGCAATGCAGCCAGAGCCCATGTCAACCCCAGCTGCTGTGCTCTAATGACAGCCAGCTGTTTGATCGTCTGTGTGCCTGTCACTGAATATGTGTGAGAAACCTGCCGTTTGTTCCCTCACTCATTTCACAGTCCCACCATAAGCGCAGTTTGCACAGTAGCCAGTAAATGTAACCTATAGTCGTGGATAATATGAGATTTTAATGTCTGGGAATGCTTTAGGGAGAGGAGAGCAGTGGGGATGAGAGGCAGAACTTGTTGTACGTTTACTCAAGATTTAGTCTTCTTGCATCTGTCCTTAAAACATTACCTTTTGCACAGAGGCACACTTGTCTTTAGTGCTGTCTCAGACAAGTACATTGAGAAGTAACCCATGGCCTCTAGGAGACCTAATGGTGTCTCTTTAGTGCCATATGACAGCCCTGACCCTCCGGTGTCCAAGAGATGCATTGATTTTAGTAGGAGGAGGTGGAAATGAGCCTTCCTTCTTCTTTCCTCCTTCCTCCCTTGGTTTTCAGAGGGCAAGAGAACCATGGAGCAGCGTTGGCTGGTGTACAATGGCTGTCCTCCATGCTCAGGTGTCTCAGTGCAGCATTAAGTGTGACCAGGCAACCCCGCACACAATCAGGCCTTTACACTGTGGAGGTATTGGCATACAGGTCTCCATCCTGTGCTTAGCATGCCGCTGAGTAAGAGATACCTGCTCATGGTATTTATAGGAGGAAGTGTGGCTCTCTCATTTAGGGTGGAAAGTGGTGCAAATTTGTAACGAAAATGTTTGCTGACTCATTAGGAATCCTGAAAGGGGTTTAAGTGGTGGCACTCTGGGAGATAAGACAGATTTGTGTTTGTTTGTGTACCTGCTGTGAACAACTTTAACATTTATTGGGTTGAACTGGGGATTGGAGGCTAATTACATGATTACTTTATTAGAAATAATTGTGTTAAATCAAATCATCACTTTTCCAGCCTGCTTTTCTGACTTTCATCTGGAACAAGGATGTCTTTTGAGTGTGTGAACTCGACGGCTTGACCTCAGATATTCAACATTCAACATCTTTTCCTTACTTGGCTGACAGGCTGCCAGTCATTTTTGCATACTGTAGAGTCATTTACACATTGATGATTTGCATGAGTAACCTCCTCACAAGGGAAGTAACTTGCTGTATGATTTACAGAACCAATAATCCCTCCCTAGATCTGTTGCTGCCAAGTTTATGTTGATAACTTTTAAGGTATTAGGTAATTTGATGAATTATTAATTTCATAAATTGATTGTACTGATTGTACTGTTGGTGATTACATCTATAGTCATAAGTAGATGCAGCTACTGAGGTTGGTCTTTGAGGTAACAAAAAATACAATTTCATGACATGCAGGCTGCATGTCATCTCACAGTCGCTATATACTTTAGGAGAAAGTGAGCAGGAAAAATTGACTCCTCCCACCCAGGACACAAACTGTATCAGCCACTCCCCTCTGGCAGGAGTTAAGTTAATAGTATGATCAAAAGCAAAACAATCTCTCCATCAAAATGTCAATATTTAGCCATGTCAATATCATGATTAAGCAAAAACACATTTTAAAATACATCACAAGTCTTGAAAACAAAGACAATCATCACTTTTCACTTTTCAAAATCATCTTTAACACTGGTATTAACTCTATCCAGTACTTATATAAATACTTATCCAGCCAATACAATGTCATTCAACACACAGCATGTACATTACTGAGCGCAGCAGCTAATTCATCAAAGCACATCATGTTCTCATCAACATGCATTTCAATGATTTAAGCAGCAGCTCGCTACAGTACAGTAGCCACATCGCCCTGGTGTGTTTATAATCGGGAAAAGCATTCTTATTATACTTCTAAACTGTCATTAGGAAAGGATGTTTCCTCTGCAAGAAAAACAGGTGTGACCTTTGACCCCTGCTTATCCATCATGGGGACAGACAAGGCACGGCCGAGAGATAGCATTGTTAGTGCACCAGTCAAGCAAAGTCAACCTGCTGCTTTCATGTATATGTTTTGGTTTTAGTTTTCACTAGTAGTATGAGTATGCATAGTATTGTATGTGTTATGTGCTTTGGGTGCTTCAGGAGAAGTTTTTTGGATAAGAACATTTATGACATCACCACAGTGGGTGTTTGCAGGGCTGCAACACAGTAAAAAAGCTGGGAATGATTTACCTTTTTTACCAGTAAGTCACTTTATTAAGTACTATATATCTGCAAAAATACAAAGCAAAACTCTCCAAAATGTTCTTTAGCATCTTAACTAGCAGTGAATTGATCAAATTAAGGTTTAGGTCATTGCACTCGAGCATCTCCACAATTTTGTGTAAAAAATGTCAAATTAGAGAGCTTAAATTGACTTATTTAAATGCAGAAATTAACTAAATGAATATGCAATAGAACGTGTTTGCTTTGTCAGTCACAACCTGCCCTCTCATAAACCCACAAGTACATATACCTCAGCCATTGATAGCCTGTTTTCTCTGTGGTCCCAGTACCCTTATTTTCTAACAAACATAGAAAAGAGCAGGTGGGATTTAAACTATCCAACTTAAAGTCTCCCTCCACTCAAAAATATGTTTTGCTTTTTGTTCCTTCTCTTGGATGTTTGACCTTAAGTGTGCAGAGTGATGTATGTGCAGAGTTTGACACTAAAAGGCTGTTTTCACATTCATCTGCTGAAAGGGGAACATTTCTCTGTGCTCACCTCAAGTCTAGGATGTGTACGTACAGTACAACCATGATTCTGTGCCATCACAACTAGTTTGGAAGCCAATCATGATCCAGTATACAACTTACACATGTGTGATGTGGAAACTTGAAGACTCAAGTACAAATAAACTGAAAATGTACTTTTTAGTGAAGCAGGAGACTTGACTCTAGCACATTATTGCACTTTTGAAATGCACATTTTTAAAGAGGTAGGAGTAGATTAAGAATTTTTAACAGGGTAATTGAACTTCCTTGGTAGAAAAAACATACAAGAAACAAATTATTATTCAAAGCAGAATTTTTATATGTCATTATTTTTATATGTCATAAAACATGTCTCGAATGGTATCCATGGAACAATCACCTTTCAACTTTCTTTTGTTTGATCATAATATCAGTTAGAATATTATTGTATGTGCTAGAGATTCAACAAAACGATTTACACAATGGCCATATACAGTACATGCATATTGTGTACTACGAAGAGGATGCACAATGTAAACAATAGCCTTTCTCCTCTATGCACATTTACTGTAGATATATTAGAAAAGGAAGAGATAGCCAGCAGGCCATCACTGCTGTGTATCGTATCATGTCAGTTTACACATCTGATGATGTACATCCTCACTCAAATTTACTCCCACTTTAATCTACAGTGCTCCTGACCTACTGCTGTTCTGTCACTCTGACATGTTTAACAAATACTGTCTGGATGGGGCAGGATACACCAGAGGTGTTGTTGTCGGCATGCACAGAAGGTGATGGATGATATATATTTCAAGCTTTCTTATCAATATCTTCAAACTTCAAACACCCCTGTACATTTCTCAACTCTAACAAAGCCCATGTATACACATATAAACATTCAGGAGCAAATGTTATTATTAATTTTTAAAGACATACATGTTTTTATTTTAATTTATATTGTGTTCTCCTTTATTTTTTTCCTGTGACTTCCTTTTTAACCAAGAGGCCAGATAGACTGTCAGCAGGGAAGGAGACCGCCTCAGAGGTCTCCCCCTTCAATCACTCGGCACAAAAGCAACAAAACACGCCTCTGTAAATATTTCAGTGGCTTCAGCACCTCGTCCAGGGTCCTGCTGCTCGCTGTCTGCTGGTCCTCAGAGTGAGCCATTGTGTGTCCCATGGCAGACTGTTTTGTGTTGTGTTGCTGGACATGGCTGGTCTGTTGTGGGGAGGCAGCAGTGCCTGCATGCATGCAGTGGCAGAGGAGAGGATTAGGGTTGATGTTTCTCTGTGTCTAACTGACTGCCAGGCATGCTCTGCCGCCTTGGCACAGCACACACAATTTACATCATTCAGTTCTGCTTACTGCAGGGTGAAAATCTAGTTTAAATGGAGTTCAGATTATTCATTAACTTTGGGAAAGAACTATATTTCTGACCACTAACTGCTCCACTTTGAACCAAGGAAAACAGAGTAAAGATTTGAGTGTTTGTTTGAGATGTTACATTTAATTGACTTTATTTTGTATTTACTACTAGCAGTTATATAAAACAAGATTGTGAACCACTGGCTTCTCTGGTTTCTTTTGTATATTAACAGCTCAATGGTTTGCAGTCTTTTGAGGAAAGTTGTTCACAGTCTAAGATCAATGCCAAGATAAATGGGAATCCTGTTTTAGGATGGATTTGCCCTTGATATGAGCCTCGTCCCTCAGTGCTTCCCTGAGCGAGTCTTTAGGGAGCTCTTTCCAATAAGAGTAATGTCTCCCCTGCGCATGGCCACCATTCAACAATTTACGGGCAGATTACAGATTCTAATAAAATTTTTGCAGCCTTAATTAAAGAATCTGCTCCCCATTTTATGATAGTTCAGTTCCCCTCCACCACTTCTATCCAATTTAATTATTCTGATGTACATAATTAGCATGAGCTGGCCATTGTTCACCTCATTTGCATATTATATTGGATAATTGAATGAGAGTGGCTGATGATTAAATTAGGGTGAATGACAGATGATTCCGCTTGCAGTGTGGAAAAGTTAACAGAATGAGCAGACTGGGAATACAACATGTGCCTTTTGAATATTTATATGTTCCACCATGGTCACCCCCAGCAGACGCACTCTGCTAATTTAAAAAATGTGCAGCAGTGCAGCGGCTAAACCTGGGTGCTCGCAAGTCACAGGATGCTTTTTACACCTCTGGCTGCTCCTCAGTGGATACTCCTGTGCATGTGGAATGTGGGCAATGCTTACCACATGAGAAACTTTTATTTTAAATGTGTTCCTCCATCATCGAGGCAACACATTATTGATAAGACAAATGAGACTAGTGTGGGGAAATTCATTTCCAGGCACTTCCAATGTAAACACAGACTCCTGGTGCCTGCCTGCCTGCCTGCCTGCCTGCCACATTATGGACAGACTCAACTTGGCTGATCAAGGCGGTCTTGGAAAAACACATGTGCAATGTAGATTAATCCCATTTGATTATGACAAATCTGGAAATAAAATGCAAATGTACTGCACGCTGCTATACTTAAATGTTTATATTAATTTTATTTTTTTCTGAATCAAATCAAACTCAGAAGTCACTAATTATTAGATTCAAATGTCTTTTCTAAGGCAAAGTTTATTTCTGCCTATTAGTGAAACATTTACTTCATCATCTTGTTAATTGGTTTATCAGGACAATATGTTATTAGCAGTTCAAATCCTCTCTTTGCACTCCATATTCATCCCGCTCCATGGAATTTTTCCATGTGAGGTTCAGACAGGATAAATGTTTAGAGGGAATATTTGGAACAGCTTTAGCCTTTCACATGCTAATGTAAGCACTGGCGGCACAAGAAAGCTGGC
This sequence comes from Micropterus dolomieu, assembly GCF_021292245.1. Classification (NCBI taxonomy): domain Eukaryota; kingdom Metazoa; phylum Chordata; class Actinopteri; order Centrarchiformes; family Centrarchidae; genus Micropterus; species Micropterus dolomieu. The sequence continues at coordinate 25,694,313 of NC_060169.1, read as the reverse complement.
CTGACCCAGGGGCCACACGGTGACACAGTCTGCTGATTCAGTGTCGGCAGCCCTGGCTTTGTTTATGTGTGTGCACGAGAAATAATGCACGTCATAAAAAAGAGAACTTTGAAGGGGAACCACTACCCTGGATGATAAACACCCCCTGCTCTTCGGATATAAATAACTCTTCCCAATAGTACAAAACCCATCTCTGGAGTGACTACACCATCACTTCTACAATAACATTGGGCCTTGTTTCCACCACTGGTGTTCCTCACATATTGAATCTTACTCTGGGAATGTTGTTGAGCATTGATTTGGACACAAACTGTATCACTTTTTAATTGGGATGTTTCAAAGTAAAATTTGTATATAAAATTAAATAAAGCAAAGTTGCTGCCCTATGCATCCAAAAAATTATACATTGATGTCTCCTGTCGGTGTTTGTGCTGAATCATAGAACACGCTCATATAGAGAGGGTATAAACCTTGCTTCATTGGTTTACTTCAAGGATTGTCCATTTTCAAACACAATTTGCAACACGCGATACTTCTGTTTGTCTTTGTCTCCCACATACCTTGTAAAATCTCCTCTGTTCTCTGTTATAGTACACACCGGTACACAAAGTGTCGTCTCATTGTCTGCCCGGAGTCATTCCAGGGGGCAGAGGAATTTACACAGTCTCGGGATCTGTCAGTAGGTGGTATAGGAAACTGTAAAGATAAGTCTCTACAGTCGCTTGAGTCTAGCTTCCTTTTCACGAGTGACTTCGGCATCTCTCAGATCTCCCAGATACAGCCTTGCCCTCTCTCTTATCAGAAACCTGACCATGCCCACTTCCAGCTTGTGCTTGGAGAGAAAAATGGAGATCTGATGTGTTTGTGTGTGTGTGTGTGTGTGTGTGTGTGTGTGTTTGGGGGAAATCTTGCAGGACTGATATGTGTCCGTTGCTTACCACATCTCAGATCTCAATGTAAAAGAAAGGTGTCTAGACAAGGAATTGAAGCTATTTAGTTCAATCATGTGTCACTTCCTTCCTTTGATAAGTTGTTTTATGAAGTTATTATTGTAGGAGCTACATTTCATCATTGTCCAGTAAAAAATCATGTAGCTCAACATTTCCACATTTTGAATTTTTCTAATAAACTGAGAAATTAACTGTTCCTTCATGGATTGAGAAAATTCTCCTTCTTCTTAAGATGACTAAAACACACTGGATTACCTGAAAATGTATTGTTGTTTTTACATTGACATTACATGGTATGCTCAGGAATGCAATGATTTGTTAGTCTCTCAAAAAAAAATCAGATTTTACATAGTTGTGCTTTTTGGTTTCAACAAGCTCACCTCTTTCATGTGAATTCCACACGTTCACATATATGCATTGCCTTTTTGTGTCATTGTCACAACAAGGCAAAATCAACCCAACAAAAAGACACACCACTGACTCTTTGTAATGTGTCTTTCTGTTTGTGGTCCACTGAGTTTAACATTACACGCTGAAATGTTATTTAATTGAGGCCTACTAAAACTATATATCTTCACTATGGAAATAAACATCTGTGAAAAAGCCTTATCACATCTGATTTCTAATTAAGAGGTGATAAATGCTGCAATGTCCATATTAATATTCAGTACTGATCATTTATATTAGACACAGATTCAAAACTCTTACTATGGATGCAACTTTAATTAGTTTTCTAATTAGCATTAAACAAGGGACAGCTGAGGCTGGTGGGAAATCCGTTTTGCAGGTATTTGGTCAAAAAAATAAAACAAAGTATTAGACAAATTATAATTTTGATCTCAAGGTGGTGCTGGATGAGAAGTCAGGTGATCACCAAAGTTGTTACAATTCACCCTTAGGGGAGTGAGTGTGCAAACAAAATGCCATAGCAATCCATCCATGAGACATTTTATTCAATCCTCATGGTGGTGTTAGAAGAAAATTGCAGTCATTGAGATTTGGGAGCAAAGTGGTGGCCGACCAACAGACCGACATTGCCATCCCTACAGCCACACTGATAGCACAGCAAGAAAAGTGTTAAGGAGCATCACTTACTGTCTGCATGTCTGCTTTATGATGTATCTACCCCAAAAAGGAGTTGTATGTAAAAAAAAATCTGCTTTACTGGCTCTAAACAACTCCATGGGTTTACTTTATTTAACTCCAATATGCCAATGTGGAAATAAGATGAGAGAGGAAAACATTCACGAGAAACCGAAGATGCCTATTTGTCTTATCGAGTGACTCTCCAGTGCCTCTACTATCCCTGAAATCTCTTTCGCAAAAAGTTGCAAGGAGCAGTTTAATGCAGTCTGACAGGCTGAGAGCAGCCAAGACATTATCGTCCTGTTTCTTGGAGCAACACAGAGGCTGCCACCGCTCCAAATCCAACCCCGTGGCTCTGCACAGCTATCTCCTTTTGCTTTATGTCTTTTCCTGCAGCGAGCACTTGACGATGGACAATTTGTTTGGATGTTTAATGCTGCGGCACTGGCTGGTGGAGGATTATATGAGATGGTCCGGTGATTTGTGGTGGCTGGTAGTGGGTTGGAGTAAGTATGTGGGCTAGTGCATGTGAGGGAGTGTGTTTGTGTGTGTGTGTGTGTGTGTGTGTGTGTGTGTGTGTGTGTGTGTGTGTGTGTGTGTGTACATGTCAGTCTTTTGTGTCTTTGACTGTATTTATGTGAGTGTGTTCAGTTTGAAGTTCTCGCTCTAACACAGACATCAGTTGTCTTACACCGTGCTTCCTAAGAACTCTTACATTTAGCTATAGGAAGACATTTGTGATGTGTGTCCTTTTTTTCACACTATAAAATTCATTGTCTGCTGAAAGATTAATAATCTTTGAATTTCATTGTTTCAAGATTTATGAAATTCTTCTCTTGTCGAGTTTTCTTTATATGTTTTGGCAGCCAGGAGAATCATTGACTTACCCTGTGAAGCTTCACACTGAAAACTCAGCCAAATGCTACTGTGAGCTTTCCCAGATCTCACACTCACAGACTTTACTGACACACGAGCAAACGGGTGCACAAAGAGCAATAGACGCATGTTGACTTTAATATCGTAAGCCTAGAAAACTATTTCATCTTTCACTGTGAGCAGTGTGTTAATTCTATTTTTTTGCTGCCATTATTTATCATTATCCTCATAATTTATCTAAAATTTAAACGGAGGCACAAGATTTTCATCTTTTACATAAAATTGCCACATCCTTTATATATGACCCAAGACTCTTTCTGCCTCATCCCCATGACATGAGCCAACAACCTCTGTTACAAGATCTTGTGTTTATTCTTTTTCAGTATCAGTGTCCCTTTTAAATGTTGCCCAGTTCTTGGGAAGATGAACCTCAGTGTACTTTCATCCTCAAGAGAGCAAAGAAATCACCGGTTACATCTCAACTGTTGTCCAAAACATCTTGCGACAGCCCTTCATTTGATCCGTTCGAGGCCCCTTTGAACGCTGCTGTAGAACACGGTCCTGAAGGGCTTCACCCTCAGATGATAAAAAAGTGAATTATTGGTTTGTTTATCATGCTCTTAAAACCTAAAGTGCATTATTAAACAGAGAGCACATTAAAAGGGGAGTATTGTTAAAAGTGTTTTAAAAATCTTGTAAATCCCAGTAATTTATGTCACTGCGTTCAAGGAGGCTCAGCCTGGTCTTCTGGCTTTAATTTGGTTTAGGCTCTGCTCTCTGGGGTCTGTCCCCGTGATGCTGCCTTTTTTCCCAGACACAATCTGACCGATGTGACCTCCTCGGTGGGGCAGCGGTTGCCTCAAATTTAGAGAAGCCAGTCAAAAGCCAAATGAACATATTTGGATCAAGGAGGTAGAACAGTGCTTGTAGATCACCCTGCTGCAACCGCTGAGGCCTTTGAGCAAGGCACAACAATTACTAGAAGCATTTTTGTTTTGATTAAATTTGGTCTATCCATTTTTTTGTTCTATCCTAAAAATATGTCTGTAAATGTGTGTCAGGGGCAAAGAAAGAGTGCACATCAAGACAACAGCACACAAAGGAACAGAAGAGGTCTGCACACAAAAACACAAGCTCTCAAAAAAATTTCATTGATGTAAAGTTTTGACCCACAAGGTATTTGTCAAGCGAACATCTATATGAACAAGAAGCAGGGTATATATACAGATAAAAAAATGACAGCTTCAGGAGATCACATGATATAAAACAACATCCATTATCCACAAGAGTCTACAGCCACGATGGCGGCTCTGTGAGGCTGCACAGCAGTGCTTTGAAATAAATTATAACATCAGCATGTTAACATACTTACAATGACAATGCTAGCCTGCTGATGTTAAGCTAAGGAAATGTTGAAATGTACCATCTTCATATTTCAATTTAGCGTGCTAATGTTTGCTAATTAGCGCTGAACACAAAGTACAGCTGAGGCTTATGGGAATGTCATTAGCTATGCAGGTTTTTGGTCATGAACCAAAGTATTGGACAAATTAAAAATTCGACCTGAACATGGCACTACAGGAAAGGCCAGAGGAACACCAAAGTGAAGGGGAACATGAATGTCTGAACCAAATTTCATGGCAATCCATTCATCAGCTTTTGAGACATTACACTAAAAACCATGAAAGCCAACCTTGTTGTGGTGCTGAAAGAAATGATTGAAATGATGAAATTTGATTTTTCAAAGATGGGTGTTGTATCATTTGATCTCTTAATTGTAAATAACTCGTGTTCTCCTGGTGTAGACCTAAAAGTGGCATCAATAGAAATTCTTTTGGGAACTAGACAGACAACTAGAAATTTCCTTGTATAGGAAATCACTTTTCCTTTGTAAACGTGTGTCACCCACCATGAGTCATATTCTACACATTTCTATCTGGACATTGCTGTATATAAACCCCTGCCTGCTGACAAATACTGCAGAAAGCCATAGAAATAACTTCAAAACATTCAACAGTGAGATGTCACACTAGATTATTGTGAAGCTTCAACAGTGACCAGGCCTTGTGTTGCCTGGGACCAAAATCCTGCTCCAGCCTCTGGGGACTCCCTGGCAATGTAACAATGGGTCAGAGCCCCTTCTTTGTGCAGTTGCCCTCCTTAATCAAACTAGCCAGAGGAGTGATTGCATTTTAATTCTACCGGGCCCAGCGTAATGGTGTATTGGACAGGGACTGGTGAATTGGAGCAAGATGTCAGCCCTCGGAGGCCTCCATTAATGATATTGCTTCATTTCTTAAAGTGGCAGGAACACCTTGGGAAGGGGATAGCTGCAGTTGCCTGGCAGAGCCCTCCCTTCCCCTTTTTTGTTTTATTTGTTTTATCTCTAACTATATGGTGCTGTGTGTTTCTGACAGCCTACCAACTGTATTTGGCCCATCAAGAATGAAAGCTTGTCAGTCTAAAATGAAAGTAATTTCCCCTGATCGTGTGAATGGGTGACTCTTTCGGCTCAGTGTTTTCATCTGACAGCAACAGTATATCAGTGGCATTTACATTTCAGTTGCATGCTATAATTAAAGTTTGTCTCTGTTCCATCCCAACTCACGAGTCAGAAGGTTAATTGAACTTTAGCACTAAATCTAAACCACAAAGACTTCCAGAAAACATTCTTGAACTCCTGAACTGACACCGATATGACCCTGATGTACGCCAGAGTGTCTCCCTGAAACCTTTTGATGCCATTTCTCATCTTAAGTGACTCACACTCGCTGCCTCATTGTTTGCTTCCAGTGACACATGTTTGTCCTCCTCGTTTGGCTAATGACAGTTTGGTCCTGTAAGGGAGGGGCGAGTACAGGTGAACCTTCATTGTGTTTTATAGCAAGTCATTGTCGAGTGGGGCGGCTCCAACCTTCCTCTCCTCTTCCTAATGGCCGTTGGTGTGTTGTTTTTGCAGTAGATTTATGCGTGGGTGGGGCGCTGTGATTTACAGAGCTCTGACACTGTCTCAGCAGCAGGACCAGAGGGGCTGATTGTGGCTCTCTGTGTGTGTTCCAGGTAAGACTGAGATCTGCTCACCATCCATGTACACACACACACACACACACACACACACACACACACGGTGTGAGCAACATGCCCAGAGACTGTTGTGTACAAAACAAAGGCTACACACTCAGTTTGTTGTGTAATACAGAAGGCAAGCTGCTACTGTTGCTATTTCCTCCCTACAGGTTCATCTAAAGTACAGCAGGACAAGAGCACGTTTTGCTGTCTTGCAGGTATTTAAAACTCATTAAGTTTACAAACCACTTACACAGCTATGCAAATTCTCTTCTTCTTTTTGTTTAAATTTAGACCAAACTGTGGCCTCTAAAATATAAAAGACAATGGTCAAAATATGTCAACATAGCTGTTAACGAGAAAATCAATATTTGCTTGTTTTTTAATGCAGCTTTCTAAAATAACTCCGCCCCTGATGGCCCCGGTGCTTTTAAAAGTTTAAAGGATAATATGTGGATATTTACTCATTGTGTCAGTTTCCCATATAAGCTGCATTCATTCCCCTGGATCGATATTGCACGAGTAGCCCGGTACTGCACACACTGTAGATGTTGATGCTGCCCTTTCATTATCAGTGTAACCCTAACAGTAGAGAAGATTAAATTCTTGTCACCAGATGTTAGATTGTCCATTACCCATCTAAGATAAATTGGTCCTTAAATTTCCCAGTTAAAAACACCTGACAAGATGTGGAGAAAACAAAGTGCAAACACAACACATAATTTAATGATGTTGACACAGGGGTTACATTGTGTATTTGGCTGTATTATATTATGTGTATGAGCAGAAGAAGAACAAAGAGCTGTCTCTTATTTTGGTACATCCTGTTTTGTGGTGAGTCACTAATTTTATAATTTCTCAATTTCTCATTTCCGCCTTCCTAGGCAGAGGACCAGCATGAGACAGACAGCTTTATTTTTCAAATCCATCCCATATGGAATGATTTTACATCAGCTATTGAGACCATCAGCCCAGTCATTGTTGTGTCTCCACTAAAGTGTGACACTTTCTCTACCCCCCTTCTTTTTCTATTGCAGAAAAAAAGCTCCCAATTCAGACCCTGCATTAAGTCAACCTGTCGAGTGCTTCCCTGGAGAGTTTTGGACTTGAAGTTTGTCTTGGCAGTTCCTCTGCTGGTGGCCCCCACTGGAGGAGCAAGGTCACAGTGGACCTGAGTGTCTAAACTTTCACAGACCCTCCACAGAAATCCCACACACTTATTTTTACATAAAGTCAGTAATGCTTATTCAATAGTCTCAAGACAAATTCTTCAAATGCTGTTGCATGCTAATTGTCAGGAATACAATAAAACCTATTGAAAACATGTAGCTATTTTTTTTTTTTTTTGAGCATTTTTCAATTTATAGGAGACCAATCCTCCCAATGCTGGCACTAAAATGTACAATTTCTAAATTTTAAATATGAAAATGTTCTTTTGTAATTTGTCATATGGGCACATGGATGGTCGAAGATATTTTGTGTGTGGCTACATTGGAAATTACAAAAATCATCGCTGCCAAGCAACAACAACAACAACAATAATAATAATAATATTAATAATCTATTTTAAACAAAATGAAAAGGTTTACTTTCAGTTTTCACTGTGTGTAAATAAAAACATTAAAAAATGTTTCTATTTACACATTTCAGGCAGTCAATTTGGCTTGACATGGTTGACAGAGATTTGTTTGTTTGTTTGTTTGTTTGTTTGTTTGTTTTTTCAGCCATGATTGTACATTACGGCTTTCTTGCATATTAAGCCCCCCCAAAATCCATAAGCTTTTGTAAATATCTGAACTTATATCTGAAAAATAAAACGATGAATCAGTACCAGGCTCATATTTGTGACCTGCCAATGGCAACACAGGATGTGAGATTCATTTACGAATGGTTCAAATAAAATATGACGCAATTGTGTATGTTGAATTGTTTATGTAAGATTAAAATACCTTATTTAAGCCAAAACAAATTGATTTTCTTCCATAAATGATATACTTTCGCCATTGTGTCAGCACATCTTAAAGCTCAATTGTAAAATTAACTTGTGGAAATTGAACAATTCATCAAGTCATTTTTGTTTAGTGAACAATGGTGAAAATATTAAACTGTCAGTTTGGTGTAAACGCTCTGGAGACAAACATTTACAATACACTGAGTTACACTGAGAAGTGTTTCTAATATGATAAAATGGGGTGGACAAAATGTTAGAAACACATCTCAGCATAATGCAATAACTGAAAAGTTGTCTCAACACCTCTCTAACAACAAAAGCTGAACATTAGAACCTTCATAAAGGGAGCATTGGTTTCAGGGCTGTTGTATTACACTGTATTCATTTTTGCCAGGTGTACCTAATAAACTGGCAACTGAGCTAGCTATATGCCCAAAGCTGTATTACCACTGAAGGGCAGCACATCATCACGCCCTCTGCACCTACTGAACCAAAGCAGTATATTTCCACTTTCCAAAAAGGCATTAGAGAAAAGGAATAGAGGCTGGTGTTCAAAGCCTAGGTCAGGCCTGAAAAATAATGCAGAATGCTGAAAAAAGAAAAAAGAAAATAATAATAAAATTAAAATTGTTTTTCTGTTAAACAAAGCTCAAAATAAAATTCTGTCTGGTTAGTTAAAAGCCTAAAAATGCATGGGTACACAGCTATATATATATATAAATTATCATAAATACTAAGAAGCATTATGTTGAATATTGGAAAGAAAAGAAACTGTGAAACAAAGTGCAGCCTGTTCAAAGGTGTCAGGGTCTATTCTTTGAGTTTTTATTTATTTTCCCGCCACACAGACTGACAAAGAAAAAAAAACTAGTCTACATGGATTAAAGCATGTCTTAATGATCCATGTGGCTGTCAGTCAGTGACAGTTTAGTGACTCGAGGTCGTGGGCGGCGCTGCAGTCCTCCCAAGCACGCTGGGTGATCTAATTACGTCCACCCTTCCACCAATTACAGAATTACATCACACCTTTAAATGGACTCGTCCTCTTAATCATTAATGATACGGTGTCGTTCTCTCTGACGGCATTGAGTTGCGTTGTGGCAACCCGACACAGTTCAGAGTTAATCCTAAATAATGTGGCTGAAGCAAAAGTGTTTCAGGGTTTCGGGCAAAAAAGTGATAAATAAATTCCATATTTGCGTACTCTGCGTGCTCCTCAGTGGCGCGGTATACTAAACATGAGACAAAACCAGGTCAATTAGGCCATCCACGCAGCCTATTGAAAATACTGATCCAATGAGTGCAGATACTGTAGCCAGAGATGTGTGTATGTGTGTGTGCGCGCGCGCGCGTGTGCTCCTGGGGTCATTGGTGTTTATTTTGGTTCTTGTTTAGGGCACAGAGGGGAAACGCTTATTGATAGGCCTGATAGAGGATCATGGCCTACAGGTAGGCTACTCAAGCGTCATTTTATGGCTGTCAGAGGAGGTGATCTCTGATCTGTGTGAGTAACACAGAGCAAAAGGAATGGCTGAAGCGGAAACATTAAGTGGAAACCAGTGAAAGTAATGGTCCATTTAATTGTTATCTGCCTTTATATTTGCCCTGTTTTTTCTTTTTCTTTTGACATAATTCTGAATTTTAGAAAACATTTTTAAGAGCCTTTCCTGACATTTCTTTCTTCTTTTTTGCCCATATTTTATCTTGGTGGTGTAAGTCGCTGCAATAGGCTATATATATATCTTTGCATGACACAGATTTTTTTTGTGTACCTAAAGTAAGAATTGCTTCAGTTAATTTTAATGTGATCTTCCTTTTTAATGTGATCTCTCTGATGTGAGTCTTTTAGGGGGTGAGCTATATACAGTATCCATGCTGGAAATTAGCTGCTTTGGAAACATATATGGCCCCACAGTGAGTTTCTGCTAAAGGAGAGTTAATAGGCCCGCATTCTTGTCTGTAAACGCCATTGTTATTCTTCACTTATCTCTGTTATCTTAATCTGCTAGCATTGTTTACTTATCTTATTTGAAATAGCTCAGTTACAAATGTATTATCTGTCCTTTGTCATTCAAACTTCCCATAAAGACACTACCAGTGTGAAAACCAAACGAAAAAAAAATATGTTGTGGTTTTTTTGTTTGTTTGTTTGTTTGTTTTTACAGTGAAAATGCTAAAATATGAAAATATGTTCATCAATCATTTGGTGTATTATTGAGTCCAATTTTGTTAAAATACAGCAAGTGGGGAAAATCAGAGCATCTGGATAATCCCATTTGTTTCTAGCTGTTTTAAGGAATTTAATAACAATACAAATGTTCTTGCCATTAAAGACATGACATTTTTGTCAAAAAAAGTTAAATTACCCGATTGGTGGGTTTTGTCACTCCTGGAATAATAAAACAACATTTCAGAGCAGATTTTATCTAAATAAGATTTTAAGTAAATAACGAGAAATTGTTAATGGCGTGTATTCCCATGCACACTTGAAAAATAAATTATGTTTATCTGAAAAGCAGGGTCTTCGGTGCAGCTTTGTTTTGTCCAGCACACCGTATAAAGGAGGTCAGTTCATTTAGTTCATTTAGCCTGAGCTGTCAACTCGGCTGGCCCGCGCGCAATAACGCAATTCACTCAAGGAAAATAAACGGAGGAGGAGAAGTGACCCTTTACGAGCTGCTCTCTGCTCCACATACAAGGGGCTTTGGGAGATTAGTATATGTGTGTGTGTGTCTATGGGGGTTGGGGGTGTTTAGTTAGTTTGTTGTGGCTTCAGTCAGTGTATCGCTTGTAGGTGATGCCAGGACTAGATAAGAGGTCGCCGATCCCTCCGTGCTGTCTAGACCAGCTTGTGACTCAACCGGAGTAACTGGACCGAGCACAATTTACAGCAGATTTTTGCCCCCAAGATAGTAAATGACCACTGCTACATAACCGAAGGGGGAAACACCGCAGATGCAGGGCGATGATAAGACAACAGAGCCTCCAGACTTTAATTCAGGTGGGCCAACTGCTGAACAGGACAAACAACCTATTCAGAGCAACTGGAATTAATATTTGTTTTACTTTTAACGCTTTAAATCTGTTCTTCAAACCGACCCTAGAAGCTCTGCATTGTTGCACACGTTTCCCAAATCGGAAGTGACTCGCTGCCATGAGGAGTAACGATCTGTCGCCTCTTTGGATTCAGTCAGTGAATTTGACTTTGCCACCATATATTCCCCGGAAAACAAAAATTTATTAGGTCCGTGCAATTAATTTGTTTCTCGTCATACTTTTGCAACGAAACATGGACAGTTATAATTAACTGTTTTCAGAGCTGGATTTTCAAATAAATTAGATGATTATTATATTGGCTTGCAAATGCCAAAGCGACATTAAATTGATGGGTAAAAAAAACTGCATCTGTACATAGATTGGTCACCAAGACACTTTATGTATTCAGGGTTTTTATTTTTGTATCAGTTAATAATCCCTTTACGAATCGCTTTCCTAACAATAAATAATATAACAATAATTTACTTTTTGTCCGAGAAGCTCAAACAACCTGTATCCTGCCCTTAAGATAAAGTATTTTACAACACGAATAGGTTTGCAGATTATCATGCTCTGACCTTAAGACAAAGAGTCAACTGGACTCGACAACGCAATAAATGTATCAAAAAATTCTCATGTTGAAGAAACAAGACACAATATGATCACAATGAAACCGCAGCTGTTTTCGACATGGAAATGTTTCCAGCTTGTTTTTGAGGGAAGGTTTGTTGTAGTATATCCATCGGGAGGTCTTCTGTACATCATCTTTCTCCGTATCAAATCATGCAACAATTGTTCTGCTTAGTTTTTTGTCAATGAAAGCTCCACAAAAAAACTGAGTCAATTGGTGCTTTCTTTGTTCCATCTCCTACATGGCAGGGGGCAAAAAAACCCTCTCCTGTTTGGGCGATGTGATGAGCTGGTCACATGCAGGGGACCATGGGGATCATGCTGCAATTGTCCTTGCAGGAGCGGGGACCGACTGGTCTGAGGGGCCCCGTTTCACGTCTCCACCGGGCTGGGTACCATACTGTTGGGGGTGTCCGGTAACTGAGAGGACAAAGAAGTCACGTCGCTGCCAGAGGAGTTCCCGAGAGAGCCCGATTCAGAGAAAGACACCTGAACAGACAGAAATAACGTGTTAGAATTTGCGAATTATTCAGGCTTTTATTTTGAAATATTTTCTGTCTTTGCTGACGTGGATACACAATGTGAACATCCATGTACTCTCTTAGGGCATGTCTGCATTCACACAAGCAACATAATTTAACAGAGAGCGCATAAGTCTGTATCTGCAAAATATGCATGATAGATAGACAGATAGATAGATAGATAGATAGATAGACAGATAGATAGATAGATAGACAGATAGATAGATAGATAGATAGACAGACAGATAGATAGATAGATAGATAGATAGATAGATAGATAGATAGATAGATAGATAGATAGATAGATAGACAGACAGACAGACAGATAGATAGATAGATAGATAGATAGATAGATAGATAGATAGATAGATAGATAGATAGACAGACAGATAGATAGATAGATAGATAGATAGATAGATAGATAGATAGATAGATAGATTCCAGTTTGCAGTGCATGTAAACTGCACTAGTGTTCACATCTAACTCAGTCTGTCCTGAACACACACACCAGTTGTTGGAAGGCTGGCTGGTCCAGGTCACTCTGCAGGGCGAACTCACTCAGGGCTTTCCATGGAGGCTGGTAGGTCTGAACCTCCACTTGGTTTCCCTGCACGGTGCTCTCATGTCTTATAGGACTCCCGGCCACAAGCGGCGTCCCTGTGAGGCCCTGCAGATTCTGAAACACAGCATAAGGATCACTTGTCTGTGTTCTTTAAGAAAATCTCTGTCACCAATCTGTCACTTTTGCAAGAACTGAAAAAAAACTGGCCTTATGAAACCTATGTTTTCTAAATACATTTTCTCAGGCAAAAGGGGCATCTGAGATAAAATGCTAAATTGAGACAGCACTTTTTCCAAAAAAAGGTTTTCTCTTGGGGTGGAGCATTGATTGAACGATGGTTTTAAAGCAAGAGATGCTTCAGATATGTGGAACAAGCCTGTTGTTTGGAGAGGATGTTTTTTTTGTCATTCAGGTCAAGCAACTGAAGCCAAAGCAGTTGATTCATTATTCAATGACCTAAAGTCTGAATACAGAATAGCTCTGGAGCACAACTGGAACTGGTGTGCTGTGTCTTAGTGTAAGTAGAGTAAAAGCTGAAGTTTAGAAAATGACATTTCAAGTGATATCATAGGCTACTTTACTGGTTGGGGGGGGGGGGGGGGGGGGTAACCTGCAAGTGATAATCATAGGGCAAACAACCACCAATATAAACCAAAAAATCATGATATTTTCATTGAAAACATCATTAAGCTATGAAGTTATGTTCATCTGTCTTGCATCTACTACACACTAATAAATGAAATAAACAAAATAAAACTGGGTAAATTAAGTTCACATGTATCCTGGCCATGATTTTAAATAATAATCAAAACGGAAATAAAGAACAAATAAATGGTTGATAGTAATCAAGTGGCCAAACTTACGAAGATGCTTACAGTCTTATCACTGTGTTGCTGTTGCTGGAGCTGCTTCATCAAGATGGACTTCTTCTTGTCTTTGCAGCGCTTATTCTGAAACCAGACCCGGATCACCCTGGGGCTCAGGCCGGTCATCTCCACCAGCTGCTCCTTCATCAGCGCGTCCGGCCTCGGGTTGGCGTTGTAGCAGGTCCGCAACGTGTGCAGCTGCTTCTCGTTCAGAACCGTCCTGACCCGCGTCGTCTTTTCCGACTGCTTGTGTACGTGGTTCCGATGCGGGGCCTGCCGCACCGTCACCGGATCTGTTGAGGCCGGGGTGAAGAGAAACTGTCGTTCAGAAACTGTCTTGGAGGCCTCAGAGATTTTCAATTTTTGATACAGTTGCTTTGCAGCTCATTAATGTCAATCTGCTGTTTCGCCTTTAATATCTCTTGGACTGTTATGTTTTAAATGGAAAGGCCAAAAATATTTATCAGTCCGACATTCATTTTATGAGAAAAATGTCTGCAGTAACTTAAATCAAAGGCTTAGGCGAATGATGATAGGGTCTTAAAAGAGGAAAAAAAGCCATCAATATTTCTGAGAAGCTCCTTTCGCTTCGCTTCTGTGTTTTCAGAGTACAAATATCCATTTTGATTGACATTTTGCATACAAATAAGAACACAATTCTGATCCATAATAGTCAGAGGTGAAAGACAGTAATTCACGTGAATTTCGATAGCTTGAACTTATGATAAAATGTTTTTATTTATTTTTTAGGCTGCTTTTTGCAATTAATAAACCACTCACGTCTTGCATTGTTGTCTGAAGTCAGCCTAACAACCCTTTACCGTACATCAGGAGGCTATTCTTTGTTCCAAATCTACAATCCATTAAATTTGGAAAACGCAGATGAAATATGACATCCTGCTGGTGTCACGCTGCAGGCCTGTTGTCACTGCACTGAGCTGTGCAAGTTCTTTTGAACTGAGCGCGTTAAGCAGGAAGTTGGTGAACATTATTCACACATTTGACTCGTTCTCTTTCTGTTGGCAGGCGCCCTCAGGATGACAGCTCTGCACACACCAACCCAGTCTCACGCACTCAAATACCAGATTATTCAGATAATGGCAACAGAGCAGGTTAGCGCTAATGAGATCAATTATGAAATTAAGCCTAAAGAAGTGTCGCAGCACACACTTTAGCCTACACGCACAAGCGTGCATACAAACACAATCCTACAAGCCCGACAACTACAAAACATGAAAATCTCAAATATAAAATTTTCATATCGTTTATCTAAACTTTAAACTGTTTGGTTTGTTAGAAAGTATGAGGATTTCTTTCTTACATTTCTTTAAACGGTAGTCTTTTTATTTAAGAATAATCTGCCAGTTATGGTGTTCTGGTGTTATAATAAATAATTAAATTGTCTCAAGCAAAATAAAAAAAAATAAGAATAACAGAAACAATAACCGGACCTGCCAGGTGCAGCGGTCTGTTGGAGTGGACGTGTCCGGGGCTGATGGGGCTTCCTGCGGAGCTCCTCTCCAGCAGCAGGCTGTGGTCCGCCCGGCACAGCAGCTCGTCTTCCCGCAGGGAGAACTCGTCTCCCGGTAGCAACTGCCTGCTGCACACCGAGCACCGAAAACACTCGATGTGGTACACGTTATCCCGGGCTCTCATCACCAAATCGCTACTGCTGAATCCCAGGTTGCATTTAGAGCATTTTATTCCAAACAGCCTGGAAAATTGGGGGGAAATGGTCAAAAGATTTTAAACGTCTGGGAAGAAATGTAATAAATAACAACAGAAAAGTTTCGGCTGGTTGCTCAGAGTTGCGAGTGCTAAATCTCAATACTCTTCTGCTATATATTTTTTAATATGGATAGCAAAATGGTGTCGTGTATTTTTTGTGTGTAAAATTGTATATTAAACTACTCCTTTAACCCGTGTGTTACCAAAGTATTATTCTGCTTTTTGTGCACTTTTCTTTTTGTGTCCAAATTCGTTTTAATTCTAAATTTTCGTAATTAGATTTGGCGTCTTTATAATTTAATTCTTATTGTATTTAAATATGTTTAATTTTACATTTAAAATGAGTAGCCTAAACATGATTCGGCCCATACGGTAAATATTTCCAAACTCCTACCTTACATAATCTCTTTTGCAATAAGTTTTGCCGTCCCGGACGAAACAAGTGCAGGTCTCATCCAGGTACTGGCTGCACTCTGCACACTTCAGGCAGGCTGCATGCCACTCCAAGTCGGGAGAGACTCTCAGTATGTACTGGTCATGGATCTGACTTCCACATCCTACACACATCGCGAATCCTGGCTTCTCTGCAAAGAGCCCACAGCATTGTAACCACAGACTGAAAATGCAGCCAAATAAACACACTATCATAAAAAACTGCAGCATTTTTTTTTTTATTTTAAAACCCAGCCTGTATTCTCAGTTTTGCTGCGAACTCCTCTATTTCTTGCAGACTGGACAAGTCTTGATGGTTATGTAACAGATGAAGACTTTTGCCAGTATTCCTGAAGCAAAATACTTTTGATTCATGTCTAAAAAGCGCCTCCGAAATGCACAAGCAAAGAAATAATAACCATCCCACAATATTGCACTATTAAGAAAATTACTAAAGCAATCGGTGCACTGCTGAACATCTCATGTAGCATAATGCCATTGCGACGAAAACAAAATCTGCCACTTAAAACTCCACCGAGCAGTTTAGCTTACTTACTTTTGGAATGATCCCCCATATCACCCAAGAAAGAAGAGCTGAAAATAATATCCACCATACAGGAAGGATAAAGGGGATTGTGGCAGATGCAGAAAAGATGTGAGGAGATGACTGGCCCTTCGGCTGCCTCCCTGATAACGTGTGTCTCTCCGGACATGGGGGTGCGGGCGAGGAGGATGCAGGGTCCCACACGCCGCTGCTCTGACGTCATGACGTCAACGTCGGACTTCTCCAATCACCCTACCGCGTCTCCCTCAACCTGTAAAAAATAAAACCAGTGTAAATTTATGACAAAAGCGTAAGAAGAGTGCAGATATTCATATTTAGTTTCTTCAAACAAAGATTCAAGGCGAGGGAAAATGTTTCAAATGCAACACCAATCGATGCAGTTTTTAAGATGCACATGATCACATTATCATCCTCGGTGGATTAAAAGCTTCATCTGAAACTACTAACCACAAAAAAACAAAAAACAAATAAACAACTTTGTTAAGTTCTACCTTGAAGGTAACCTTTCTTGGTCACACGATGAAGAAATAAGTCATTATTTACAAGAAATATGTAAGGCTATTGTTGATGAAAAATAATTACATGTTTAAAAAAAAGAAGGCTTTGAGTCTTGCTCCCCTGACGCGTTTTTTTTAGATCGCTTCCGATAAATTTACATCTATTTTTGATTTCAGCTCTTCAATATATCTTGGTCAAAAAACCAAACGATATTTCTTGAGAATCCAAGATTCGCATTGTTGGTCTTTGACTTGGAGTCAAAAGCAATGCAGATTACTGCCTTAATATTTTTATTAGAAAATAAACACGAAACAATAAATCCTTGCAGGATCATAGTGACAGTGGTCAAGTCTCCTCACCTCCGTCCTCATCTACTCGAGAACAAGGCCATCTATTGGAGGAAAACCAGAACTACACTGGTATGAAAAGGGGGGAGAGTTGTTCTTCAAGCTGAGCATGGTAGATTTGACTTCAACTCAATGTATGAATCTATCGTCCGCTCTGTAACTGAAGACCCTAACAAAAGTGTCAGATATCTATGATCTTTCACAGGTCCACATTAGATAGACCTAAACGTAAGATGATCTATCTGCCAACAACAGCAGAAATCCTTCCTGCAGATAATTAGCCTAGGCCTAAATCAAATTTTCTAGTCTTAGTAGAAATCCGTATTTCACATCACTTTTTAAAAAAAACAGTGCTGTGAAAATAAATATAGGATATATGTTGCCTGTATGTAAGATTCAATTTGGGTTCAGTAATTAAATTCACAAACGTGATATCGTTTAAAAACTTGCATTTCCATTGAGAGTCTCGGTCTGTTCACATGTTGAGAGTGAAAAGAACAAACAATACAGCACAATGCCAATGTTTGCTGCACTGTCTTGCTCCTGTGTCTCTTCTTCTGTCATCCTGTAGAACAGTTAAAGCAAACAAACAGCCTCTTCTCCATTTGAACTTCCTCTCAGTAATCCATCATAAACCCTCCTACTCATGCCCTCACTTGCCACCTGAGATTTTTTAAACCAATATAGGCAGACTCTGATTATGCCAAAACAACGCAACTGAAAAAAAACAATTTCTTTCTTGATTAATGACAAATCAATGATTAATTTTAAACGCAGCTCCATCAGCTTAAAATAGTGGTTTGATTGGACTGATCCAGACTCTTGGCTACTTTGCTCACGAGACCTGGCAAACATGTACATATTATGTGGTTATTTTGCTTCCACAAAATGGGATGTTAATTACCAGCGTGGATGTGTTATTGCAGGGTCAAATCAGGATGCACCAGTCGGGTTTTATCCCTCGACCCTGTCTTACAGGTGATCTGAGACGCAAACTACTGTTAAAGCTAGCAATTTATTTCTGAAGAATGTTTTGACATATAAAGAGAGGAGTTCTCTGTACACCCTGAAAGCAATAAATCAATCAAATGCTCTGACACAAAAATTAAAATGTTTCCGTGGCTGTCAGGACTGTCTAATATAATAAGCATGGCCAATCACTTCATTGGCTGGCCTACCTGCCGACCTGCTCGCACTCTGCCCACACACTGCGCACGAAAATGTTCTTTTAGGGGACTGGAGCCATGAGGGGAGGGGGGAGGGAATGGGATTTTTTCGGTTGGATATAAAAAATGTAGCTGTTCACATAGCATCAATATTGGCCTACTTGTAAAAAGCCAATTATGGATGTGGAGTATGCTTGGTCTATTAAAAAACACATATTTATGTTAGGTTTTGATTAATTCTTCAAACAGGACATTACCATAGCTCACTAGTCTACACATTAGTCAAGGTGAGGTATGCGATTCTAATGTCTCCTCAAGGTCCTCTAGCGGTCCCTTCTGTGTGTGCACTGAAAAATTTGTACACAGCCCTGTCTCTGTAAATAGAAAACAAAGAAAGTGGCCCGCACTCTGCCACACAACACTATTCCAGCTGTTCCAGCCATGATTTGTGTGTCAGGAAACAAATTACTTGCCCGTGGACATTCGGCTTGCTTTCTAGTTTGCCAAGACATAATGCTGTTGTGATGTTGGCTACAGTAGCAGGAGAGTTCTGAGTAGGCTTTCACTGGTTGGAGATGGTGTACCAGCTGTGGACAGTCGTGTCCTCTCTGCATGTTGGTTTTGCAGCAGCAACTGTAGCCACGGCTTGCTAACCCCCAAGTTAGCTAACATTAGTTACATTACTTGCTGTGTCATTGTTTGCTCTGATGGTATTTGTCATGGTTTTGGATTTTTCCAGAATCGCATGCCCCACTTCAATGAATGAAGTAAAATTGTCTAAAACTTTCTTTATGGGCCAGTCTCTTCCTGAGCACCTGCCCTTTGCAAAGTACAACAACAAACGGACCCAATTGTGTAAAGGTAGGCCTACAGTATTTTTACAGGACCTAAACGAACAGCAGGAATACAAAGAATACTTACAGCTGTATGCTCAAACTTGTCCATGCCTATGGGTACTGGTGATTTACAGAAATGTGCTAACTGTACACCGTCATTGGGAAAAGGAAGCAACCTAACAGACCATTCAAGAGTGCAAAAACAAAAAGTGATACCTGAGCTATAATTAGACCACAGCTGGCATGAAGGTAGTCAGTTCTGTTAGGACATGAACTGGCATAACTTCACTAAGATTATTTGTAAAATGGCAATAAGTGCTTTTTCCTCCCTTTGGGGCAAGTAGTGTCAAAGGGGTCAAGAAGATGCTAGTTGGCACAACTTCAGCTTAATTTAATGTTTATTCCTATGCTGGATTTTGAGTATTATAATTGATGTTGTTATAGTTTATTATGCATGCTGACATACAAATTTGTTAGTTTAATTTGTTGAAATATTGGATGTCTCCCTGCCCTTCACACTGAATTAACACACATTAGTGATTAGAGCTTTTAAAGTGATTTTGTCACTTTAAAATCAGTTTAAGTAAACATCAATCTGTCACATGTAATGTTTCAGTAGCCAAAAAAAGGTGATGTCTTAAGTGAGAAAATTCTCTCTGTCTCATGATGTATATGTCATAAAATCACTGTTTTTCAGGTCTAGAAAATGCAATATTGAAATTAATGTCACAGTGATGAAGACCTTTAATTTCTGGAAGTGAGGATGTTGTGAAGGTTAGCTTTTGAGAGCTGTTAACCTCAGCCCTGAATAAAATTTGGGACATAGAAATCAGTTTAATTCTGTCTCATTATTATTGGTATAAAATCAAATATTGAAAAAAAGAGAAGAAGAAAAAGGTGTTAAAGTTGCTGGCTACTGAACCTGATCTGCTCACACTCACATTTAGTAAATTAGGTCTAACTCTCCGTAGAATCATTCTCTGTTATGTATATGTTTTTATATGTATATTAAAAAAATATTGTATTATTCATATTGGATTTTGGAACTTCAACAATTATGTCTCAATGTTCTAATGTATGTAAAAGTTTTTTTTCTCTTTAATAAGTGATCTCATTCTGTAATCTGTGCTTGTTCAATAGAACTGTCAGCTCATAGATCTAATGGTATTTCAATTGAATTAGGATGCATTAAACTAAATCATAGGTATTTTATTACAGCTCATATTGATCTTTATTTCTAGGCTAGGCTTTACTCTATTTAGTATTAGAACAAGGTGCAGTATGTGGTTAATTCAATGTGACTCACTCACTTGCATCAGTCACTTAAAACCTGACTATATGGATGGTGTATGTTGAGAGAGTAGTATCATATTCAAGCTTTATTTCTTATTGTAAAAGTGATATAATAGTATAATTTGCTGCAGATATTTTTAAAACCAGACTGAGCATTACCTCTTTTAAGCTTTTATGTAACCTTTTCACCCTGCCCTTAGAGAGCTCACTATAACCATTACTTTAACTTTTATAGTCTCAGTCACTATCGCTAAAGATCTGTGAGAGCTTTGTAAGCCTAAACATGTTGTGGTTCCCTTTGCAGAATCTCCTCCCCAGAGTGTCTGCTAAGCTGGATGTGGCTACTATTTCAGACATCACAGAGGTCAGATCCCAAGGCACCTTTGTCAGGACCATGTAGGGGAGCATTGTTTTGAAAAATGCATCAAGTGGCATAAACAACAATAAAAATGTAAAGGGGACTAGGGAAAGTAATACAAACCACACGGAGGACCTGAGGCTACTTTAACACACTATTCTGGCTGCCTGGATTAATTACATTAATTGTGTTGCACTTAATCATTCATTAAACCTTTCAGCAAAGTTTTGGTCATGACACCGTGGCTTATTTATGCATGCTGTATAGCATTACCCTCAATGTAAAGCCTGTGCAGAAGATTAAAATATTGAACATAGACTAAATGATTATATGCACTCACTGTTTCGCTAATGCTGCAGGTCAAGCGTTAAGGTTATGAGTGTTTCATATAGGTACATATATATACATTCAGTACAGAGTGACAGGAAACATCACATGCAGCATTATTGTTTGTGACCTGTTAATGACTAGAAGATCAAGCCCAGCCATCCTAGCTGTCACTCTAGCATGAAAGCGTCCCAGAAGAATCTCTAATCACAGTTTGATGGGGCCCATTAACCTCATGAAATATATATGTGTGACTGAAATCATCCACTTAAAGTTTGGCAAGAGCAAAATGTTCTTGTTTGGAATTCAGGGGGGCTTTCCTGGGCTGCATTACCAAACTTTTCATGGTGACTCGTTGTCTCTTGAATGTTTTAAGGTTCTGTGGCATGTTGCCTTCATTGTCAGACCTATAAGTAATTTACCATGCCAATTCCTTCGAACTCCCCAGGCTTGATTCAGCTGAATTTGTGCCAATTTGTTTGTGTCCGTTGGAGCATCTTTATTTTTTTCACATTAAAAACGGAGATGTGTGAGATCTTGCAGTGAATGCCTTGTGCACAGTGAAGTGTAAGGAGAAGGTTCACAGGGTAATAAACCTTTGCTTTGCAATATGTGCAATGGAAGTTTTTTTGTCTATTATACAAATATTTTGGTAACTGTTTAATTTCGAGCTAATTTATGTCCCTATTTAAGATTAATTTATAAAAACTAGTACAAAATATGGAAAATGGCTTGGAGACGAAAAAATTAATGACTTAAAGAGAGACTGGGCAGCAGTCTGATCATCACATAATGGCCACATCAGATAAATAATTAAAAAAGACGCTTTTCAACCAGCTATACCCTTTGTTGTTTGTTTGTATCATATCATAGTTTGGAACAGCAGGCTGGGAAATGTGTTCACTGCATACGTTGATTTATTCATTTATGACCTGTCATGGCCTATTGATGTTAAAACAAGAAGAAAAAAGCACACTGCAGCGTGTGCTGTTTGGAGCATCAACAGCACAAGTACAGTACTTGCAGTCATAGTATATAAGGTCTCAGTGGGACTCTAAACTCAAACCACGTGTCTGCTGACTTTTATGTTTTTGTGTTTATTCAGGACAAGCTGCCGTTTGAACTGGCTGGTGAACTGAAAGCTGCAGGTATTTTGCTATTATGTGTGTTAAGTCCATTTCTTCTTCTTGAAGGTGTGTGTGCTTTCTGCATGAATATTTATTTTTGTTAAGTGTGTGTGTGTGTGTGTGTGTGTGTGTGTGTGTGTGTGTGTGTGTGGCACTCTCTTGCCTGCAAAAGGTAGGTGTGTTTAAGAGTCTGTAAGAGAGAGAGAGAGAAAGTTTTATCATATCATCATCTTGACTGAAATGCAGTGACTTGTAGGTCAGCCAGACCTGAAAGGCTTCTGTTCCTGTAAGTCATTAATTCCATACACACTGTTTATTTGACTTGTACCAAGGGATCCATAATTACTGTACTTTGATAGATTGAAAGACAGAAAAACTTAAAAACACTTCGATATTTAATGATTTATATCAACTTTTATATTAACATTTTGTAAACCATTTCGTTTGTAGATTTAATTTAAAATGATAACATTTTACACATTTTATAAGTTTATTCTTGGTACATAATGCATTGTCTATAGTTGTCTAAACAGAGATGCATCTTTCCTCATTTAAGTGACACAGCCTCTTGTTAAAGCTGCTGATAAGTAAAAAGACTGCTGCTTCACCCTGATGAGAACTGCTGATGAGAAAATACAAGATGTGCATTTGTAAAATAAAACAGGCGGCTGACAGTTACACTAATAAGGTAATAATGGCACAGGTTCTTTAGCCCAACAATGCAGAACTGCCCCGAGGCACCAATCAAAAATTAATACTAATTATCATGTGAATACTGCATTAACTCCGAAGAATTATGAATTATAAATCTGCAACATGGTTCCCCTCTCAGAATGGCCTCGCTTGCATGTGATGGTTTTTTTCTCTCGCTGAGGCATTTCTGAGGACCAGTAAAAATAAAAAAACATGCAGACATACCATCAGTGCTGTGAACAATTTATTGTGAAATCTACTGTAATTATGTCTTTAAAGTAATGACCTTTCTGTCTTTAAGGTCATAAGAGAGATATCTGTTTACACATTTTTAATATCTTATAACCTGAGTGTTCATATTAATTTCACTTTGGGCTGACTCGAGACTTGACTCAGAGCACTCAAAGCCAACTTACTATTGGTTCTGGTAAATCATTTAGAGCTTTAAACCACCATTAATTACATTTCAAGTGGTCAAGTGTCCAAATTGTCCAGTGCATTTAAATGTGTTTAAATGAAAGTCATTAAACGATATTATACTGCACATTGCAGTATAACACAGTCATGATTTTAAAAAGGAACATGTCTTTAACGTCTGATGATCATAGTAAGTTAGACCAGTCAAAACAATGCTGTCTACCTCCTCTGAAAACACTGGAAAAGTTGGTCTGTAAAGAGTTTTTTGTCCACTGAAACCAAACAGAGAAAGTATTCATATAAAATATCCATAGTCCAGTTTTATCACTATGTTTTACTATTAACGGATTCATATTTATTAGTCATTTTGTTGCATTTACAGTTCACTGAAGTTTTTGATGTAGCTGTTTTAAATAACAACATGGCAATTACCTTACAATATAATGCAATCTAATGCAAGTGCAGCAGTTGTTAGGATTTTTATCTAATTACTTGTAAATGCATCCTTGCCATTTTAACATGTGCATAACTCTTTTCATGAGTTACGCATTTTTAATTAATTAAAAACGTTATTCTTATGGTTTTTATTTTCCTGAGGTAGAGCTGAAACAATATGGTGATTAATTGATCTGTCGACTGACTGAATGTATCCGCAACTATTTTGTTAATGAATTTATCATTAGAGTCATTTGGGGGGGGTGGCAACCATTCCCTGGTTCCAGTTTCTCGTGAAGATTTGTTGCTTTTCCTTGTCTTTAACTAAATATCGACTAGTCGTTAAAAAAAAAAAAAAGAATCAGTTTCAATATGTTACTTTTTGGCTGCATAAAAGTGTGATGGGGAAATAATGGTTACTTGCAGCTGTACCCTGAAGACAAAGCACTGAATGCATTCTTGGCTGTACAACACAGCACTTAGTGCTACTGGGTAATTTAATGTAATATGTACAACAGTCCAGGCTGTAGTTGTCTGCCATGTGCTCCATGGTATTCTGTTTACTGACCAGCCGATTAATTCACTTGTGTCACAATCTGCGTGTTTTGTAAAGCACTCATGTTCTCACACCTGAGGGAAGCTTTGCTGTGTGAAGGAAGAGGTTTCAGCATCACTTTGGGGTATTTTATTAACAGGACAGCAGGTGCAAGACTCCCTGACCTGTTCCCTCCGCCAGCTGTGTGTGTGTGTGTGTGTGTGTATGTGTGGGCGGGTATCACTGATGTTGTGGAGACATAAATCTATTTATACAGTCACATTGTGGGGACTCACCTTCCTTCCACAAAATGAAAGTCCCCATAAGGTAAATCTTGTGTTAGAGTTAGGTAAGTCGTGGTTATGGTTAGGGTTAGTCTCCAGGGAATGAATGTTAGTCAATGTAATGTCCAGAGAAATGGTGGAAACACAACTGTGTGTGTGTGTGTGTGTGTGTGTGTGGTGAAGCGAAAGCTGCCTGCTGCTGCCTCAGTCGCCTGCTTTCCAGAGGAAACTTTGAAAAGCTGCTTGTATGCAGCTGGATACTGAAGGCAAAGGGGATTGCTTTTCTGGGTTTTTTGTTTTTTTTCCATCTCTCAAGTGAAAAAAAGGCCCTCTAGATTGACAGTGCCTTTCATACTGTATTATCCGGCCTGGCTTTTAACTCTAGGAGAACTGTGTTCACAAATTGATGCTCTGCTCCTTTGGGGCTGTAGCTGAAACATTAAATTGTACTGAAATATTCATATGTGAGTGCATTTAGCTGAGAGCAATTGATGTGCGACTCCCCAGACGCCAGATGGAAATGTTGCGGGGCCCCAGAACGCACTGGCAGACACCCTGAGCTCTGGCCGGGACAGTGATTGTGATTTAGCCAAGGCTACCGAGTCAGACTCAGTTGAAGACTGGTACAAAAAACACCAATGTATTTGAATTTGAATATTTCACAACAGCCACTAGGTTTAGATTGATGCATTACACATGCTGATAGTTTGTGTTTATTAATGACAAAATTAAAATGTTAGTATTGAATTCATTATTGTCCATTAATATTTCTACATGTCTGTCTGTTCTGCTTTGCATTTGGCATCTCAGGAGCAATTCTGAGCTGGAATGAAACACAGTAATAAGTCGGACACACAAAAAACTGACAGGAAATTGTGTTTTTATAGTCTACCTCTAGTCTATATTCCTTCATACATATTCATTATATTACACTATAAATATAGTATTAGCTTTTCACAATACCCAACTCAAATTTCTTATTTAATTCAAAAAGTTTGTGTTTAGAATGATTAACAGCCCATGTCAGTTGGAGATTAAGAAAACCACACATGGATTAAATAACAGTTTGTAGGTGTGTAAATCATTAATTTTCAGTTACTCAGTATGCACTTACATGTCTTAAAGGTGGGTTATGCGACTTTAATCCAAAACACGTATTTGTTTTTTTTTAATTCAGCGAATATCTCCTCACAATCCGTAAACTGTCCGTTCTGTGTGTGCGCTGAAAAGATCATTTTCACAGTCCTGGCTCTGTAAATAGGAAACAACCTCGTGGTTGGACCGAGCCACACAACACTATTCCAGCCATTCCAGCCATAATTTGTAAGTCAGGTAACATTAAATGACTTGCCCACAGACATTCAGCTTACTTTCTAGTTTGCCAAAATATGCTGTTTTTATGATGTTAGCTATATTAGCACAAGAGTTGTCTGGAGCTGGTGTGCTGGCTCTGGGACCATCTCGTCCTCTCTGCATGTTAGCTTCACAGCAGCAAATGTGTTCCAGTTTGCTACAACTTAACTAACGTTAGTTACATTATTTGTTGCGTCGTTGTTGGCTCTATATCATTAAGGTATTTGTCAGGGTGTTGGATTTAAAGCTATGTATGTAAGTTACTGTAAATGCATGGTCGGGATTTTTATGCGTTTGTTGCAGAAGCAAGATTTGAATATGAATATGTACGTGACTTCAATGGGATTTGGAAAAATCTTGATTCCGTGGCAGCAATTTCCCTGAAGAGTTGGGCTTTTTATTCAGAAATGTTTGCTAATTTACCCTTCATGTAGCAAGTCATGCATAACATGATACTTACACGTTGGATTGCTGAATTAATTGTGATGTTCTGTAGATTATTTTACTCAGTTCTTTGGAGCACATAGTGATGTAGTGCCCCATCTCCCAGAGGACTATCTCAGTTGTGTCCTCATGTTTATCACATGACTAACTAGCGTAAGTCTTCTTCTGATTGCTTATAACATATGCAGGAGCAACAAGAGAAATTATCAGTACTTTTCTTTGTCTCCGGACAAAATGTAGAAAAAGCCAATGAATTTCACATTTGGCAAATCAGAAGCATTTGTTTCTGACATTATTTTACCTTATATTAGTAAATTACAATCTTGTACTAAAAACTGATTTAATAATTAATATTATTTCTCAAGAGGAGTGAAGTGATTGAGCTTGGACACTCAGTGGGTCTTGTTTCCACTTCTCTTCTTTTTCTCATTTCTGTTGTTGACCCATTTTTATCCCAAGTAGCATGACAAGTATCTGAGGTCAGGGTACCAGAAGAAAACTGTATTTTTATGTAAATGCAAAAAAAAAAATTCTTCTGTAGCCATGACAACAGTCTCCTGAGTGGATTTATTCCACCAAGCGAACCTCTGGATCCTGTGCACTTAAGAAATGTGTTTCAAAAAGAGAACCTGAGAAGCTTTTTAAAGAATGATGTATAATTTATTTGCATTTTTCTCCTGCCTCAGAGCCTCTTGAAAGAGTGTCCTGTGTGAGACGTGTTCTGAATCTGTCAGACCACAGCAGTAATGCAGTCATACTTCCCACATCTATTTGTTCTCAATGAAATTGACCCTTTTTAACATATACCCAGATTTTGGTGCCATAGGGCAGCATTTAAAATCTCCTCCTCGTACTTGAAAAGAAACAACATTCATAATCAAAACCACTCAGATGTGAATCAGAAAATGCCTCTTGGACAGACAGACAATTGAAAACATTAAATGCTGTATTTTAATACCAGCTCATATTCCAGTAGTTCAGTTTCTATCACAATACCTGTTTGTTAGTTTGATAATATTAACAAACTCCTTATCATTGTACTAGGTAACAGCTAACACAGAGAAACGCCCTCAAGATCTTTCATCTCTCTCAAGTAGTATTTGGAACCCAGGACACCCATATTCCAAGCGGGTGACTACGGTTTGATGGACTGGTCATGTGACATATTGGGAATTTTTCCCATTTGGCCACTGGACAATTGGGCCAATAAACCACAAAGTACTAATAGTGACAAAAAACTGCAGTTCAAAATCGATTGGTATGTTCCTTGATTGACTTAGTGTGTGGTTACTGGCCTAGACAAAAAGAAGTCGGTTGAGAAAGGTGCAGTAAAGTGCCTCAAAATTGCACACTTTTCTTTTGGCGCTGCTACCTCCACCATTAACTCAGTCGCAAAAGAGGTAGCAGTTACAAAGGTTTCAATGAGACATTAATATGATGGCTTACAGTTTAATGTTTTGTTTGATTAGCTTAGGGACTAACCACAAGTCAGTTCTTTTTCTGGGTTAATGAAACAAAAAAGAATAAAACAATAAATGTTGGCCCTGTAATTCTCATTCTGCTGTTGCTACTATCTAGTTGAAATTGCCCACTACAACTAGTCACTACAACTGCTGCCTACCTTGCCTAATGGTAATGTTCAGTGTCACGCTTTGCCGTGTTTTCAGGCAGGAACAGGTTTTAGGACCCAAACGCAGGACAGGTACAGTTTCTGAGTAGTTATTTAAGCCAACAAAACTTATGGCAGAGTCCAGAATTCAACAACGGTAGTCTACAAACAGAGGTAATCCAAACGAGCAACAAAAATACTAAGTCCATGGAACAGAAAGCAAAGTCCAAAACAATCCACCAGGTAATACTCCCAACAAGCAACAGGGATGAGGAACAGACAGGTAACAGGCAGACACACGGCGAGAAAACATACATACATACAACAACAAATCAGCAACAGCTGAACAGAAGTGACACACATTTCAGCACAGGCTAACGAGGAGGGCGGGAGCAAAAACAGGTGATACTAATAATGATAGCAGACAGGCAGGCAGAGAGACAGCAGGGGAAAACAGACAGTTACTAACAAGTTGCAAAACACAAGGCTAGATCTAGCTGGAACTCAAAACACAAAACAGACAAGACAGATCAAGTAACAGGGAAACACAGGCAACTCCACAAGACAGAACGGACTAAGATAACTGAACAGAACAGAACAAGAAGACACAGAATGATCATAAACAAATGAACGACTAATCAGGCAGAGATCCCAATTACACTTAGCAGACAGGCACCAAGCATGAAACAAACACCCAAACACCAGATAATAACAGAAAGAGACAGGAACTAAAGCAGGCATGGATCAAAACTAAACTAGACAAGAAACAGACTAAACATCACTAAAGGCACAGCGTAGACTACAAACTAATACATATGGACTACAACATAACAGTGAAAATAGACTGAGAACCAGCACAACAATCCTCACAAGAATAAACAAGGCGAAACAGTAGAACACAAGAGATGGAACCAAAACACATACTAAATAACAGATACGGAACAGACCAATAAACAAAACTCACAGAGACCTAAACTAAACAGGCCCGGTCAGACAGGCAGTGTGACAGTCCGACAAGACGCCGACAGCGGAAATGATGATCAGACGTGAGTTACAAGTTTGCTACGTCAGAACTTATTCGGCAAAAGTGTTTACATCTCCCATTTAGCGCATTAACATTTGTTTGACAAAGGTAAAAATCACCTCAAGCGAGCTTAAAAACATTTTTGCCAAATTAAGGATTTTTTTCTAATTTTGCTGTTTCTTTCAGCCTTTTCTAATGCGATACTTCAAAATGAGCATAATAAAATGTCGATGGAAACATGGCTTGAGATAGCCAGAGCCAGGAAGTCAGTACCCCTTTAAATGTGGATTTTTTTCACAGGGCCAAAACGCGGAGGCCTTAGACCACTTCTTCCATTTTATTTATTGATTGTACTCAAGGGCTCAGCTGAGGTGATTACTTTACTTGAGGAGAGCTAGAGAGGTGTTTCTAGTTTTGAAAATGTATTTTTATGGCTCATATTGTCATGTACTGTACTTGCATAAAATTCTCAAGAATGCAGGAATAAATGTCTCTGCCCAGAGCTGCCAACAAATGCTTTGTCCGGAGAGTGGGCTGACCACAGACAAATTCCCGGCCCACTTTTTTTTGCCCCAGTCTGCCCCTGTTTCAATGTGAGGAGGTGGTATAAGTTTGTATGTTGAGAAGGAGCCAGAATTATAAATTGATAATGAACTTTGTCGCAATATATCCAGTTTTCAGTAACAGTCAGCTAACATGTTTGGCAATGCCTGGTTAGACCTGTTGAGTAGCAAATACCAATTATCTAAAATGTACTGTTGGAGCTTGACATCTAAGAAAGGTTCCACAGAAACTTAGTGAAATCCAGAAGATACAGGGCAACAGTAGCATTCATTTGGAGTTATGCTTGTGTTCACCAAATTAATTGTGGGTTCACCTAAAGGTCCGGTTCCTGAATCAATCTAATGCGAGGATGACATGTTGTTTCAGTTTTCCAGTGGTACGGTTAGCCTTTTTCAAAGCAAAACTCAAATGTTACAAAAATTGTAAACAAAAGCTGTGTGGTGAAAATGGCATTTGATCATTGGTCAAACAGTCCGCTGGTAAAAAACCCAAAACAAAACAAACCCCTCCAAATACTTACAAAACAGTACTTTGATGTACTGTTGTTCACACGACACTGCTCAACAGATCACTTGAATTTTACATTTTACATACAATTAGTCAATTGATCAATATAGGAATATTGATTATAGACACTTTAAATTCACTACAGATATTATGGACATGTGTGCTCTACTGAAAACAGCTTTACAATTACAAAATTAATTTATAATGTATACATACTTACCCAATGTATGAATGGCTTATAAAATGAAAAGCCTATTTAATAATGGCATTTAAAACCTCACTGTTGATGTCTTTTTGGTCTGTGCAGCCCTGACAGAAAAGAGTACTCTATTATAGAGCACACAGCCCTAACATGACCAACCAAGCTGGGAGCTCTGTGCTTTTTTTATGAATGAATTGTCCACAAAACAAGTTTGTTTGCTTTTGAAATATATGAACTGAAACATTATTTAAACAAAGTTTTTTGTTAAACATGAAACATTAAGGTTTAACTCTGAGCTTTGATAAATGTACATGTGCTCAGTGAGTTATAATAATTTCTTCTCTTAATGCGAATGAAAGATTTTAGATCAGCTTTGCATACCTGCAGTGACTCTACCATTACAGTATTATGTTATGAAAGGAACGAAGTCATTATCTTTTTCTACCCAGGAGTCGGTAGATGTAAATCTTATCTCGGAGGCCTAAGAGATTAGATTTACATTTTATCTATGAGGCCTCCGAGTTGCCCAAAAAAGTCACCTATGCCACGGTCGTCTCATAGCTTGGGGATCTCACCTGGTTAGTGTCGATCCCGTATGGTTTTAAGCCTCGAAAGAGCATTAATGTATCACTGGTCCATGTTCCCTTTGTTAATGAGAACGAAAACAATGATCATGTAATGTTAATGCAGTTAAAGTGACTCCCTCTGTGCCATTATTAAAACATTTTAATTATTAAGTGTCTAATAGTCACTGTTAATGTGAGCGTGACAGGGACTGTACGTCTTGGTTCGTTGGGGAGGTCCCAAATGCAATTTACTTCATAGCATGTCTCCTAAAGGTCTGCTCAGTGTCTCTGCCTGTCAAAATTGAACACTTAGCTCAGGCTGACTTGGTATGATACATATTGACAAATTGGGTTCATATGAATCATTTAGGCGCACTTTTTATTTGGCCTATAGTTGTAAAGGAAAAGCATTTGGCATCACATTTTGCCTACAGTTGTTAGCAAACTTTACTTCCCTACAGATACCTTTATCCACTGCAAATAATTCAGCTTCATCATTGAGTTGTACTGCTCAGGGTGGAGCTGGAAGTTATACCCAATGAGTTATCTCTTCTTTTACATGGCTGGTTGAGCTGGAAGGGGTTCAGATTAGAGGTACAGCACCTCCACTTGAGACATTAATACCAAGGCAGCCGTGACAGATAGAGGCTGAGCCAGGGTCTGGCACCCATATTCAACAGGATTCCTTTGTGTGCGTCGAGAGCCAAGCAGATCATTATTTATTTACTCGGTCCATGGCATGCGATAGGCATTGTTGTTTTTGTAAACTAGATTAACGTGATGGGTCTAGTAATAGCTAGAAGGTTACAGATCCAGGTTATCAACTTACACGTTGGCACATTTCACAAAACCAGCAACACAGTTGGCTGCTGAAGGCAATAAAAAGTGGGCTTTGTTGGGGGGGCTTTTTTTAAAAATCTTTTAATAAATTTAATTAAAGGAACAGGAGGATTTTAAAACCACTGACCTGGTATTCATTTGCTGTGGTTTCCCAACACTTCTATGTTTTAGAATTAAAATAAAATGGAAAGCCTGACACAGCAAGCAGTTTATTTATTTTAATATATTATTCTTTAGGCTGTTCCAGAGATTCCCCAAGCTTTGAAGAAATGATCATTAGTTTAACTTGAATTTGACTTATTTTAAAATAATTCAATAACTTCCTATTTGTGACAAGTAAACCTCCTAAATAATGATGCTGCTTCACATTCATTTGAATTTAAAATAGGTGACCATATTGTCTAAATGTCATGCATCTATGATTTTTAAATCATAATTAAACATTTTAGGTAATAAAGCTATTATGTTTGCATTTGATAGTACAGAAGGCTCACGAAAGCCCTTTATGCCGTGGTCGTCTCATAACTTGTGGATCGCACCTAGTTACTGATTGAAAGCTTGTTATTCAACACTCTGTGTGTGTTTGTGTGTGTGTGCAGCGGTGATCTCAGTATCTTAAATGCTGTCAGTCATAGTAGTGACATAGTAGTGAACAAAGCTAGTGCACCCAATGTGACGCCTCCCTGCGCTTTGTGTTGAAAATGTGTATCTCACATTTGTTGCACCTACCTGTTGGGGACAGCCATCCTACACATGCGCAGGGTTTGAAAGGTCAGAAGCTAAGGAATATAAATCCATTGTACATTAACATATTTATTTCCAGGTGTGGTTGTGGCTCAGGAGTTAGAGCAGGTTGTCTGTTAATTGAAAGATCGACAGTTCAATCCCCGGCTCCTCCAGGCTGCATGCCGAAGTGTCCTTGGGCAAGATACTCTACCCTGAATTGCCTCTGGAGGCTGTTCCACCAGTGTATGAATGGTGAATAAGATGTAGTGTTTATTTTACCATTACAGACTACATGGAGATGCAATAAAGAAATAGGTAAAAAAAAAAAAAGAAGAAGCTATATTTTAATGCAATGAACCATCTACACCATCATAAGATTAGAATAACATGATCCAACTGAATATCTTCTAATACACCTCGAATGCATTGTAACTTTAAATTTAAGGAAAATAAACTAACAGTTATCATCCAATATTTTCAAAATATACCAGGTGAATGTCCATATTTTGGCAATGTTTACTGTTAAATAACACTGAAACAACATGACAATGGCAGAGATACTGCTAGATATTCAGCGATTCCTTAGAACTTCAAAACATCAAAACACTCTTACAACCCTGTTTCAACACATTCGATTCTAACATATATTGAACCTGCATGATGACGATAACTCTGTTTCAACCATTCATTGCCACATCGGAGCATATAAGCCCCACCCCCACAAGCATAACCCGCCCTTGCTGTAGTTTATTCAAAGTTTATTAATTCTGAACATGTCATGTGTCCAAATTGCACCAAATGCAACAGTGCACTGCCTTGGATCCGCAGCAACACACCTGCCATGTGTGAGTTCGAAGGGATGAACGGTTCTCAATATAGTTGAAATAGAAACACACAGACACATAGCGAGATGTGCACTAACTGAATATTAGTGTGTGTGTCTGTGCTTGTTTCTCTTGCATCGTCACAGTGGTGATAGACATATGGCACTCTTGGAGTGCAGGCCTCATGGGCTCACAGAGAAGCCTACAGGTCTTACACTAATATTCGAATGTAATAATAAAACAAACATTACTGTATGTGTGTGTCAGACACATACTGAAATAAAAAATATATATAAATACATATATATACAATATATATAAAAATATATGAATACAACTAAACATTTTCTTGGAGTAGGTTATAACATTTTCATTGTTGATACAACTAATCCAAACTCTTGTAGCCATGCTTACCTTACAGCTTACAGCTAAAACAGTAGCACTAACAATTTGCATGAAAGATACCTAGACACACAATAAACAGGATTTCAGTTTGGTGAGTTTAACTACAAAGCGGGCAAACAACAATAAATTACGTTTAAAAAAAACTTTCTTCTTTCCACAAAATTATTATTTTTTCCTTCTACATTTGGCTGTGCCTACCACAGGGTGCACAGGATGACCTATCTGCAATAAGGATTAAACTGAGCATGTGCAGAATGAATCAGGTGATTCGTAACTTGTTCCTGATTGGAGAAACTGGACATGTTATAGCGTGATACACCCATTCCCCAGTGTCCACTAAATAGCACAGGATATTGGCCATCAGAATTTAGGCTACTTGTGATCAGTGGTTGCAATGTGTGTTTTTATAGGGAGAAATCACACAGCTGTTTTAGGGCTGTGCCCGACTAAGGATTTACATCAGTGGTTCTCAACCTTTTTTGGGCCAGCGCCCCCCTATCCATTATCCAGGTCAATTACTGCCCACAATCAAAAAAGATGTTTGCTATTTGCCCTGAATATTGTTGATTTTTTTTAATTGTTACTATTGTTGTTAACAACATGGAAAATGTAACAAAAGCAAAAACAAAAGCCATGTGAAAAGTAATTATATTTAACTAATAAGTGAATGTTCCTCCCAGAAACTGTGTGTGAAGCCAGATACTGTTTTCTTGGATGGGGCACTTAATAAGTGGGGGGTACAGGGGTCTCCCCCCAGAAGATTTTGAGCATTAAACACTTAATTTCCTGCATTCTGGTGAAAATTTCTCCTCCAATTTCTGCCTTTTCTGCACTTATGCATTTATGGTGGAATTGTCAAAAAATTCAGAATATTCAATTCAAAATATACAATTATAATAGAATATAATGTAGTGAGGCTCTTGGGCATTCTTGTTGCTTTTAAATATTTTTATCCTGTAGCTCAACTTATTTAATATCATCCCTGTTGAGTCAACACACATTATTAATTCTTACCTCCTCTTTTGAGGGGAAGTAACCTATTTAAATGTGATCGTGGCCCCTTTTCATCTCAGTAATAAATTAATCCGTTTTATTTCAGTTATTGACTGGAATTTATTAGCTCATCTGTTAATAACTTATCATAACTCAGTGTTTCCCACAGAATGACAGTGTAACTGTGGTGCAGATACAGCATGCTAGCCTCAAAAACCTAGCTGTATTCTAACATTAACTTAGCGCTCCTTATTAGCTAGGCTCCTTACATGCTTGCTAATAACTTTTAATAGCTGGGTCTCCGACATTGACAGCGTTGTGTTGCACAGATTTGTGCAGCTGTGTTCACGAGGGAGAGAGAGCGAGAGATCGAGGGATGGATGTAAGACGAGCGAGAGGATGTGCAGCAAGAATACGCGCTGCCTGCAGCTCTGCAGTCAAATACGATTTTAGATTGGCCTGGTAAAAAACATCGAAAATCAATATGTGGCGGTCAGCCTTGATATTGTGGCGGGCCGCCACAAATAAATGAACGTATTGGAAACACTTCTGCTCATGTTCAAAACTTTCTGCACATTCAGAATCTTTCCCACATATCTGAGTTCTCTGACATGTAAAGAAAAAAAGTCTAATGTGAGACTAACCTCATTAGCCTATTTAAAGAGAATTCATAATAATTTACTACATGCCCTATACTGCATTATGTTACTGATTCGCTGGAAGTATCCCCTCGCCCTCTAACAGAAAAAACTGAATGAGACAAGGAGGTGCTCATGCCGGGGGAAAACGAAACTAACCGACAACAGCTGTGATCAGGCAGGAATCTCCGACTCAGTCAACTTCAGCACTTCTGATAAAGTGTCACTTACAATCCCTAACAGAGCAAGTCAGGGCTCTAAGTCTTACCACCAGTGACATTTGAATTAAGTGTCAGTGCTTCAAATCAGTTAATAATATTCTTTTTCGTAACAGTATTTGTAATAGCCCCCCATATGTACTGTGTCATTTAAAATAAAATTAAATACAGCTAAATTAAATACAATCCTCTTACCCAGTTCTGCAAATGAACCACTCAGTTCTCTAAACTTAAAACACTTGTGTTCATAGCTTAATTGCAGCTGAACTAGTTATTAACAATTAAAACATTCTCTGGATACGTGTAAACATTTGACAAGCAACAAAATGGTACAGCAGTTTATCTTCTGAATTAATGATATCAGACGGTAATTAGGGGGGTTGATGTCTCTTATGACACACTTACAATGACGTGAACAATTAGCGGTTGTTTTGACAGGTCTTCGGATGTTAATAACTTTAAATAATTTAGATTTTTCTAAATCACATGCGCATAAGGAGATTATGCTAATGAAATGATGTTGTACAGTGCAGTGTGTAACAAGGGGCCTGTCAGAAGAACATATCTGAAGAGCCAACTCTATCTGCCACTGTTTGCCATTTAATGTCTTATCTTTGGCATAGCTTTATATAAGAGTCAGTAAACTGAAAACAGTTAAGGAAATACTAACTTTTATTTTTGCTATTTTCATTCAAATGACAACACCTGCATTAGGCAATAACTTCCTCCATATCAAGTTTACAAAAGTGTCTGTAAACATTAAAGTGCAAAGAATTTGCTTGCCATTTAGGGCACATTTCTTTTAAAGGTTCATGCTACAAACACTCCAATCTAATTTCATGTGAAGAATCCAGTCACTTACCTTTTCATTTCATCCACACAAATACACTCTACTAATGTTTTTGAACAAGTAAAACAAAGATGCAATTCAATAAAGTTGATGACGGCCCATGGTTTCAAATCAAACAAATAGGTGGCAAAGGAAATAAAAATATTTGCTGCTTGTATAGTTAAGCCAGTCGTATGTACCCTGCAGCTGTTTGAACAAAGAACAGCATGACTGATGTTTAAAGTTAATCATAAAAATTAAAAGAAACAAAATAACAAATGCATTAGAAAACACTCATTTTAACTGCTTGAAATTCCAAGAACAGAGAACAGTGTGTTGGTTTGCAACACTGTTCAGAATTAAAATGTTTTTGTTCAGTATAGGCTTGAATGGCCCCTTGCTGGTTTTAATTCATGTGAAGTTCAGTG
Organism: Micropterus dolomieu; assembly: GCF_021292245.1. NCBI lineage: Eukaryota > Metazoa > Chordata > Actinopteri > Centrarchiformes > Centrarchidae > Micropterus > Micropterus dolomieu. The sequence continues at coordinate 25,657,558 of NC_060169.1, read as the reverse complement.
CATTTAGGACCTATTCAAAGTGAGAATTCCTGATGAAGAATGTGTCCAAGAACACATTAGACTCCCCTTTAATGGGATGTTATAGTCTTTGTTGTGCTATATCAGGTTATTTCTGATTTCAGAGATCCATCAAGGAGGAACAGGGGAGGTGGGACAGTATGGCAAAGGGCCTAAGAGTTCTTATTGTCATTTCTACTATTGACTTCTGAACATGTCAAGTTAAGGAGCATCAGTGTTAGCTGGAAGCTAAAGCTCAAGCTTGCTCTGGATTGGCTAAGATTGGATTCACACAGCGACAGAAAAATCCCATTTTTAAATCTTATGTGGTCCCGCTAATGAGGTTTGACCTGCCACAAGAGTTCATATATATGCCAAACAGGGTGGGAGTAAAAAGAAGAAAAGACTTCTGTTTCTGTGTAAATGTAGCTTATGTGTCAGGCATGCGCCCCAGAGGTGTGTCAGCTGGTCCTAAAAGCCGGTACTTCTCCTCCAGGGACCGCTCGGTGGTGCTGCCCTGCAGGTGGATCAGTGGCTTGGTCTGCAGCAGAACACAACCCCTTCCCCGGCCTCGACTTTCCTCTTGGTTCCTGCGGTTGAATATGTTTATTCTGTTCTCCAGCTCGGGGCTGGACTTTTCTGAGCCAGTAGGACTGGGAAGCTTAAGGTTGACAGGGTCCACTGCCAGGCCCTTTTCGGCAAGGCAGGAGTCCTCAGAGAGGGAGCAGAGTAGCTCCTGCACCACCATGCTGGGGTCCCTGCAGGCATCCTGGCCTGCGAAGGAAGGAGGGCAGCAGCGATGGGAGCTGTAGCACAGACTGAGGTCCTGAGCTGTGCTGCTGCTGCAGTCTGTCATAGACGAACCCGGGGTGTGGCTACTCAGGCTGTGGGGGCGAGCAGTCAGGCTGCCACTGGACCGTGATATGCTGGTTGAGGCGTCACTTACGGTGATGCCCACCTGCTCTATAGAAAGCATTGTGTTTGACTGAATGGGAATTTGATTGGTAGGGAGGTGAACGTCAATGGCTGCCGTGGTGATGACCCGGGCACCTAAGCCAGAAGCTCCAGCATCTTGAAAGACATTGTATGCATTTAGAGAAGGTCGGACAACACAGATGAAACAACTTAAACAAATTAATTTACACACAGCAAGTGCACAACAGTATACTTTCTGTCAGCCACATGGACAAAACTTTAAAACCTGTGGATGAATTATGCTGCTGTCTGTGGTAAAGTCTGAGATATTTACTCACAAGATTTCCTAATTTTGTCTATAGCAGACTTGGAGTACAGTACATTTAGAGTGTTTAATATCATTGTACATCACAAGTTCAGTATTAAGGAATTAAATTACTAAAGTTTTTAGTTAGCATTTAAATATATACTTATTTTTTAAATATTTGAAGATTTCAAGCTCTCCTCAGACTATATGCAATGCCTGTCCAGCAGCAAACTACAACTGCTTCACCAAATGTTTTATATGTTCAGCCAAATCTATGACCAAATCAATGAGGTTTTGGTCCATGACATATAACTTAGCAACCTTATAACCCCTCAAAATGACTTGTAAAGAGCTGTGTACACAGAGTGGTGTATAATAAAGTCAGTGTTCACAGTCACTTACCACTGCTTGCTTCACTGTAGTATTGACTGATGTAGTTGTTCATGTCATCACGTACCACTCGATCTGAGTTAAAAATAAGATAAATAAATAAAGGACTTGATCATATTTATTTCAGCAAAAACCCACCTAAATGTGTTGCTATTGTGTGTGATGTTAACGTAATTTATGTATTTAAAAAATAACTCATCTCTGGAGCAAGCATGTATATTATTCTGTTTCATGTTCTAATGTCTAAATACAATAACTGTAGTCTGCAGTAAGTTCTAAGTCTAATTTGCCATACCATGAATCTAAACAAGGATGCTCAATATCCCCATTACTGTTTCCAATGGTCAGTAAACCTGTGGTAAAGTAATGTGTTGCTGTGCTTGCTCTGGTCTGTCCTGTAATGTTTCATAACCTCTGATATCCAGTTTCTATTATATACTATATGTAAAATGCATGTTGTCACTACTATTACTACATAGCTCTCACAATTTTCAAAGTCTGTTGTTGCAATTTTGGGTTACACACAGACAAAATATATTAAATACTGTTTAGACTTAGGTAATTAGATAGCAAGAAGCGACCAGTGAAATTAGGGTTTAATATGTGACCAGCTCATGTTACTAATACTCGGTGTGGCAGTGAATGTAATTAGATTTTATACCTTTCTGTAGTTACTTTGGTCCATTTCAGTGTTAACAGTGCAAAACTAGTCCAAATGGAAAATATTTCTTATATTTCCAACATAATAGTGACAGAGATGACTTGTGCCTTAGGCCACAGGTGCTTTATTGGCAAGTGGTCAGGATCACGTCCTGCTATGCTGTGCATTAACTGCACCCTAGTGCACCAGAAATAAACTGGGACAGGGACAGGGTGGGGTTGGTTTCAGGGATGCGAGACATTGGGGGAAATGAGAGAGATATAGTGGATCTCTTTGTTCATGCACAGATCCCTCCAGTGTAGCAGGCCTCAGTGTGCGTGGTGAATGGCCGTGATCTGCTATGCTCGCTTCGCTTCGCTTGATTGGTCTTGAGCTCACTGTCCGCTGGCTGAGTGCGAACCCAGAGTACCCTGAGTGCTAGCCCATATCCCCTGGGACATGCTGCAGACTCTGATGGGTAATTTCATTTATTTTTCAGACTAAAATATTAATCCATGAGCCACCCCTGGAGAGGAAGCATTGCACTCACTAAAACAAGACTGAGACAATCACTCCACAATTAATAACACATGAGTCTAAAGAAAAAAAGAATGGGCTGTCCAGCATACATAAAAGTCTCTCCTCTTCTTTCTGTGACAGTCAAGTTGCTAGGCTGTCATCTGTCTGTGGAAAAAGAGAGGTGACATGCTGAGGTCCTTTTAGTTCAAATCTAAACTATTCGCTGCTTGTTTTGATGGGTGAAGTATCAGTTCTATACCACAGGTGAAGTGGTATGAGTGTTGACCCCAGGAGGATTAGCAGCGACTGCAGCTACTGTTAATACAAATAAAGAAGATAAAAAAGTGAACAGGCAATTTCTTTTTTAGTTTAAAAGAAATGTACTTTGATAGTTTCACAGTTTGGAAGATTTATATATGTAGCATAATAAGCTTTTTAGCCATTTTAGTGGCATTTTAGGACTCAATACTTGCAAAATGAATAACATTGCCATCAACTTCAGCTGTACTTTGGTGTAAATTAGCAAATGTTGGCATGCTAACACACTAAAATAAGATGTAAAAATAAAATATTATACCTGCTTAACGTCAGCATGGTAGCATTGACATTGTGAGCATGTTGGCACACTGAAGTTAGCATTTAGCGCAAAGCAAGGCTGTATTAAAGCCTTACAAAGCCAATGAAGTGCATCTTGTTTTGTTTAGACAATTTGATAGATACAGTAGGGTCATTTTAAATGTTCCTTCCAAATAAATGCTTATCTTTCTTTTTCTGCACTCTATTGTTACAGTACTAGTACTATGTGCTCTGCTACTACAATCCTCCCTCGGCATCTGAGAGAAAACTCCACTGGCTCATTGATTAATGCTGATTGTCACTGGATGTTCTGAAATTCTACCTGGCTTGGTACTTTAAGCTGACAAAGCCCTTTATCTCCTGGGTCATTCCATCTCATGAAGGCCACTACCTTGATAAAGTTCTTGGTAGTTTTATGGCACTCTGCAGGTGAGCGTGAGAGAAGCCCATTGAGAATGTGTGTGCAGTATTGAGCAGAACAAATAAACTTGATTTGAGTTGACCTGATCTGACTTGAGCCCTGTGGCCTAAGTGTCCAGTGACCATGTTTCTGTAAAAAGCCCCACTTGTTTCTGAGAGCCAGATTTCCCACTATGCCCTGGGGCTAATATTGTGGCTGCCGCAGAGCCTCACGATGCCCTATTGTGGTTTGCAGGTGAAGGGGAACAGATGTTGACAGGAGCCCACTCTCTCCAAACAAGGCCCAATGCACAGAGCACTCTGTACCTGAAATAGCCCAAGTGGTCCGGGTTGGCCAGGATGGCCTTGCCACGAGGGGAGCGGTAAGAGAGATAGTTGGGGCATAACAGAAGCCCATGGAAGCTGACGTAGTGTCAGAGAACAGGGTCATTTTCTTCAGGATTCACCAGATCCTCAAAGCTTTTTTGCCCTCATATTGATCCCAGAGCGCCTGCGGTCAGATGGGTGTTATGTGCGAGCGTGGAGCGACTAAGAGCCTGGCCTCGAAGAAGCTCCAGGGCTACTGCTCCAGATTAACTGTACACTGCTCTGGCATCCAGTTCACCTTATGTTACACCGTTAGAGACTTTTTGTTCCACATAATTATGTACATACTCTATGCTGCTCCTCTCTCCTGGTTTGTCATCCTGCTTTCTCAAGCAAACACTGCACCTGGCATGGTGTGTATTCAAATTAGCTAAGTTTAATGCCGCCAGCTTTTCATCCATTTCCAGTTTTATGAAACAGTACTTTACATGTAATTATAACTTACTGCATTAAACTCAACGCATCAAAGGGGATTATAGATTAAACATTTTAGTTTCCTTTCTTATGTTCTTTACAGTTCCGCTATAATGCTTAATTTCACAGTTTACAAACCTAATCACTTTACATTTAGGTGTCACTAGACTCATACATATATAAATACATGCTGAACTTGTCCAGCAACCAACTCAAATGATAACGGCGTTTTCACCAGAACAGTTTTAAGGCCCATTTCCAGTATCTTGCAACTAAATTCCTAAAAACTGTTTAGAAACCATACTGTACCTGAAGAGGCATGAGGCTCCCTGGGGTTTCTCTGGCCGCCCTCATCATCAGACTCACCAGGAGTCAAGCCTTCTACAACCTGAAAACTCCTGCCCTGTTTGCCCCATACGTGGTGGATCTGCATGGCTGCTTCACGTTCTGCTGCAAGGTCCAGGTCCTGCTGGGCCAGATGGGCCCTCAGTTGCCTGATCTCAAACTGGACATGGTTGGTGTGTATGCAAAGGAAAAGAGAGAAAAGCAGAATGTTGGGAGTGTGAAGGAAAAGAGGAAGTAAAATGGGATTTTTAAAAGGATGAGTGAAGAAGACAGAGATGGAAAAAGAATAGAGAGGGCAGGAAAGAAAAGAGGAAAGCAAGAGGAGAGGGAAACGTGGAAGGAAGGAAGAAAGAGAACAAAGAAGGACAGAGGGACAAAGATACAGGATGAGGTGAAAAGGTTAGAGAGCAAGGGAGGGAGAGAAAAGTGATCTGCATATATTTCAACACAATGTCACATAAACTGATAGCAATCAGTGTTTATGATTTACACAATTTGTGGTGTAAAATATATTATGCAGCATGCTATGGGAAAACTACTCCCTAAATTTATTAAGAGCAAATTGAACAAGAATATGGAAGGATCTGATCATCTTTTCATTATGTGAGTCTGTATATGTCTATTCAGTACATATGTCTGGTCTCAGACATGAACTTCAATGGTCAACTGAAGGTTAAGTCTATATCAATATTTTCTGTAGTCTGCATTTTCCTGTATGGGATCGTCAGTGTGTGTGATCTGAGGAATCATGAAATGTGTGGAAAGACTGGAGAAGTTTGTGAGGTATTGCTGCCCTCTTCTGGTGGCAGATGAACTGACAGTCTCCTACATGGCCAAGTGTAATGTGGACTTGTGTGGCCTTTAACATACAATTAGTGAAGTAAACCAATTTGCCATGACAAATCTACAGACTGTTCAAGATGGTTATATGACTATAAATTGACTGTAAAGCAGTGAGTGAGAAATGTCTATAATTGAATTGGAACACTTTTACAACTGACATACAATATATGACCACAGTAATTGTGTGTGAAAATGTCTAAGCTGAATTTAAAGTTGTATTCTGATCAGTTTCTGTCTTTTAAGTACTATACACCCATTCCTTGAGGTAAAATCTGGCTGTAAAAGTTTGGTAGTAGTTTCGACCATCATGAAGAACTGAGGCTGTAGACAGTTTGTTGTGTGTTGATTTGTGTTTCTCCTCCTCAATCTAAGGTGTTTGGGCACTCACAGCCTGTTCCTGGCAGATCTGAGTGAGACGCTCCAGCTGCTCCTCTCTCACAGCCTTGGTCTTCTCACACTGCTGGATCTCCAATTCCATCTCTACTTTGACTTGTAGCACGTAAGCTAACATGGAAGCAAAAACAAGAGAGGCAGTGTTTAGATCACCAAACTATGTAATTAAATGGTTTGAAAATTATGGCCAGGTGTGTTAAGATACATCAAGACTTAATAAGAGAAAAAAACTTTCTTAGGAAAGACAGCTGGTTATGGTAATTATGGTGAAATACATCGAGGTCAAAGGTCAGTGTCAGTGGACCATTTGTCCTTTGCTCCATATATGTCTGTCATCATACGCAAACCTCATTAATTACTGGTTACTAGGAACACTATACCTGTACTAAAACGAATTTAGCAGGGTGATGAAAATGTTCCACAGGGATCTTGTTTCATGCTAACTTGAAGGTTTCACAAATATATTTTCAGCCCAGATATATAGTGCAAACATCCCATTTCACCGCAACACTCTGTTGACATATGTATACAACATCTGGATGAACTAAAGTCACAGTCTTATAAGTGTCTTTAGTTAATAGAGCGATGGTGGTGTCATTGGATACAAGATGGACAGGGCTCAATGTTAAATTTGAGAATGTATCTGTGTAGTGATTTGATATCTTGGAAACAAAAAAACTGGTGGAAAATCTATTTCTACAAAAGCTATAATACAGAGACATCTCTCAAGATCAGACATTAAAAGTTTCTTTTGGAAACCAAAAAAAAAGAGCCGTATAGGCTTATAGGACATAAAGAGATCTACCTGGTCAAAAACATTTTGGCACACTATGCTGCATTCAAATGCTGCTCAACCGCTACTTGTGTACTAATATGGAAATTGTTCTAGTTGTCTAGTCTTGGTGGTCATGGGGCCACCTGAACTTCATCATTTTGTTACTGGATGGCACTGTCTTCAACATTCAGTGATATACGAGTAGTTTGTCTGACATGACCTTCTTCCTACTACAGCATTTTACTGAAGTGTTGCCAGCATACTTTGGCCAGATTTGAATCACTCTAGCTTTTTTTTCCTGTGACCTCTCTCATCGATTTCATCAACTCTCTATATCATCATTCACCAGTCTTTTTCTTCAAACACAACTGCTGCAGATTGGTTGTTTATTAATTTATTACTTTATTTTGTGTTTATTTATTAAATGATTCCTGGTGGTAACGTATAGGAGTATATAATATGCCCAAGCCGTGCTGGAACTGATGCATGAAACACTTGAATCACGTCTTGATCAATCAGTAACCCCACCTCTTCTACAATCTGACTGCACATTTTATTTATACATGACACACTTTCTGGCACAGGATGGGAAGGAGTACCTAAAAAAAAGGATAGCGAGCGTAAATTTAGATACCTGTTGTCGACACAGGTGGCAGACAATCAGTCCCTCACACCTCTCTTTGATCGCATTAGTAAGCTAGCCACACCATTTCATATATGGAAATACTATGTATCCTGATGGGGAATTTTGCTATGGGCAACATAAAGAGGTGAAATAAAATCAGTAATTATACTCGTCCTATCATTGTTTTTCTTGTGATTGTGGATCTGCACTATTATGAGACTCAGGCTTCGTCAAAGCTAGGAGGAGAATGAAACAGCCTTTCTGGTACTGAGGGGGACAGAACAAAGCACGCAGTCATCGCCACATGCTCCTTGTACCTATTTATAGTCATGTTGGTACACACACACATCGCAAAAGTGGGGAGGGCAGGAGGGGTCAGTCAAGTCAGAATTCAAACAGGCATTAAAAGCTCAATCATAGGTTCATTACTGAGCCACACAATGTGTAAAAATACTACATTTCTTCTCCTGTGTATTGTATCTGTTTCAGTATGTATACAGTGTTAATTGCATGACCAGTGTGTGTGTGTGTGTGTGTGTGTGTGTGTGTGTGTGTGTGTGTGTGTGTGTGTGTGTGTGTGTGTGTGTTACAGCTTTACTGACAGCTGCTGGCTGCACATGCATAACAGTGTAATTCACACCGCAAATGAACATCATAAAGGCTAACACAGTGCCCTGCTCCACTCTCTCCTCTCACCTGGAGTCAAGTGTTTCACTGCTCACAACCCACAAAATGCTGTTTCTCAGCATTTTGAACTTTGCAAGGATCTATTTTAGTTCCATGGTTATTGTGCTTTTTTGTAAATCACCTTATCATCATTTATTCATTCACTATTTAAAGTTGGCAAATACAGTGACTGTGGTGAAATTGCAATACTTGAAGTGTTGCCATTATTACAGCCTGCAAAAGTATCGGTTTCATTGTCATATTTATTTATACACCATTAAGATCACTGACTGCAGAAGATGGAAAGAAAGACATTCAAGGCATTTAAAAGAAAAGAAAATACTTCATCCTAGGCTTATTTTGCAAGTTAGGGTACCTCTCTGTGTTTTGGTTAACGTAAACAAAGCAAACACATCTGCCTATTTCATTTTGCAGCAAATGGTTTTAATATACATTCAGTAAAATATTCAGATTCAGTATTTCTTTTATTTTTGGATCACCTATTTTCTACATGTTTGAGAGGTTGATATTTCCCATCTGACATACCGTTCTGCTAGTACTGTAAATCCTGCAAATTCTGCTGCAGTTTCCTCCTCTGTAATTCCATTCCCATCAGACTGACACTAACATTGCCACTATTATACATCAAGATAAATCTGCAAGAGACTCAATTCCTCTCCTACGATAACCGAGCCGGTCCTTCAGCTGTACGTTTATTGGTTTGAGGGTGATTTTTTCCTCCTCAGAGGTGTGTTGCCGCCTGGCTAACAAGGAAACTCAATCACTCACAAATATCAAACCCAGCAGGTCGAGGTGTGCAGCAGGAAAATCAAGAGTTCATTCCCTGGAAACCAACACTGCAGCTGCATGTTAAGAAGCACTCTCCTGCTGAACATGTTTCACCATAGAAAATCAGTGTTGAAAGCTGTATTGTATTGATTCCTGAAATTATAAATCATGTCATTATGACGTGTCCCTTTTAGTTCAATATGTTTGATTATTTAAATTAATGTACTCATGTATGATTAAGAGTGGTCCAAACCCATCCTGAAATAAATCAAGATAGAAAGTTGTACTTAGAAACCTTCCTGTATTTACAAAAACAGTATATAAAAAGAATTTAAACATTTCTATTTCTATAAATCTAAATTAATAAGAAAGACTGGATTCCTTTAAGGGGATATATTAGAGAAAACAACCCTTTAGTCGTCCACTGTCTCACTGCAGCTGATCCTGTATGCAGTCAGAGGCCCGTGGTGAGGGTGACCTCCGAACAGATATCGAACCAGTCTCCATTAGCATACGGGAGAACAACCACTATATTCATTATGGCTTCTCTGAATCTACTTAACCGGGCCCTTACAATCAATACAAGTTAGAGTAGCAGAGTGGCAGCAATTTACCATGAGAGATGATCAATACCTATATTGCTCTGAATAGTAAATAATTTGTATAATCATGGAGAGAATGGGGTCATTTAGCTCTTTCAAGGCAAGCTGACTTTTATGCATCTGTGTAATCCTTAAGAAAGATTGGGTATTTCCTTGAGTTGCTCTACAAAATTAATCGGTCTTACATATAGTGCAGGCCACTTAAGGAGACAGCTTTGATGGACACAAGGTTTTTGCCTGCCTCACCATCAATGATCCTCTTGACCCTCCAGATGCGCAGAGTGATGATGAGGCTGATGGCATCCCAGGGGCTGCTGGGCCCGTTGGCCACTGTGGAGGCCACCATGGGGGCCAGCGACAGCACGATGACAGCACCATCAAACACCTAAGGGATCACGCATACATACATACATACAAAATCTTATATGTGCAAATTGTGTACCATATGTCCCTGGCAGTACCCTGCCAAACCCTACAGCCCTGACCTTATAGGCTAGGCCTCCGTGCAAATTTTATTCATATATGCATGCACAATAGGCTGCTTAAAAGGAATAGTAGGAAATGTCTTATTCACTCATTCGGTTTATTGCAGAGAGTCTGAGAAGGTTGGAACCACTCATAAGCCTGTGCTATTCTGAGCTCCCCCCAGCAGCTGATTTTCTCCTTTTATTAGCAGATTAAACAAACATGATATAACGTGTTAATTAGTGAGCTTTAAAGGTGCTTGTAGGTGGAACTTTGGACACAGCCAGGCTAACTGTTCCCCGTGTTTCCAGTCTATGTGCTAAGCTAAATTAACCGGCTGCGCCACTGTAGCTTCGAAATTAGCATACAGACATGAGAGTGGTATCGATCTAATCATCAAACGAATAAGAGTATTATATTGTATTCTACTGTTGTTGTGTAAACTCTGGGGTAAAAAGAAAATATAGATATATAATATTGGAACAGGTGACCAAATTGACAATAATATCTGACACTGACAAAAATTTAAAACTGGTAACCAAGATCTGCCAATAAACACAGCAGCACTAACCTCAACTTTGTTCTCTATGTAGTCCCAGATCCCAAGCACTACAATCCTGAAGACAGTCTAAGACAGACAGAGAGATAAATGAAAGCATTAAAATAGACTGATGAGTATGCTCATACATATAAAAAGCTCTTGTGATATTCTTAGTCTTTTGAGTTGTCATCACATCCAACAACCTTTGTCAAGATGTGTGAGCATAGACTAAAAACTGAGAGGAGGCCTGTGCAGTACAGTTTTCTTCATCAAATACCTTTTTTTTTTCAAAGAGAATAATAATAAAGCTAGAATGTTATATGTGTCGCTAGAGACCTTAAAAGTAGCCCAACATAAAACAAATAACTGTATTTCATTAGTGTAAAATATGTTGCAGATACTAAATACTAAATACATGCTTACAGAACAATATCACTGATTTACCTTTGACACATCACAAAGAACAGTCCTTTAAAAGCACTTACAGCTCTTTAACAAAGTTATTATATTTGTGGCAAATCTATTCCCTAATCTTGATCTTTGAACTACAAAAGGACAACACAACACTTGTAATCCAAGCACCTGTCAAATTCTACATTGTGTAGTTATAAATGCTGCTGGTTGTGGGACCCTTTGTTGAGCAGGGCCATTGATTTACATTTCAATTAGCATGGGGTGTCATGTACGAGCGGTCCTGCTAATGCATCATCTGGAGCGCATGTTGGACAACACTGCTGGTGTCAAGTGAAAAGTGCAAGGACTCCGCCCACATGTTAGAATCCTGTTTCTGATTGGTGCAGAGCGGCCGGCTGTTGATATGCTAGTCTAACACCATTCCCAGAAGACTCTTCTTCTGTGATGTCAGTGGGCAAGGTGTTTGGATGGATCGTATCACTGTAACCCCATCCCCACTGCTCATTAAGTTCAGCTGTAATTATTGCTCCTGCTAGCTCTCTTGTAATTAATGTTTGCTTGAGGACACTGGGGCTGAGGCTGTCAGGGTAATTGGTTTGCACTGGGGTGGAGGCCTGTGGGCCAAATTCTTCCCTCTCCATTTTGTTTTTCACAATGCCAGAGTGATGATAAGACATTATTTTGTCAAGCAATGGCTCAAATGTTATTAAAACTAATTACAATGATAGTTCAAATGACATTTTACCGTCCACCGAGCCTTAAGGTAGCTTTTCTGAGGCTAAAGCCAAACCTTGACTAGATGAAAATTGACGATAATGGAGATAGAAAAAAACAGTGAAGAACTATGTGAGGAAAGATTTTTATCAATGGTGGTACCGCAAATAATTTTTAATGGACAACAATATACATGTCTTACCTCTGAAAAGAAGAGTGACAGGATGATAAGGCTGATCCAATGGATAATGCTGGCAAATTGGAAAGCATTGGAAACTGTTGAGAAATGGAATGGGTCAAATGTTAACCAAGAGAAGCACACAAGAAAATTAATTCAAGAAATAGAAATAAAAAGCATTTCCTTTGTGTATCCCAAATTGTGTCTTGTAAAAGCATGTGTCCTGCTATTCTGTTGAAATACAATTCTTTACATTCAGATTTCAACAAAGTCTAATACAAAGAAAACCTTATTTCTCCAGTCCTGCCTCAATTTATATTTTTACCCATATCACTCCTCCCACTGCTCCTCTCCTTGACAATGAATCTATCCATCAGCATGTTGAGTTTTTTCTATATCTAAGAGTCCATCAATTAATCCACAGTGCTATCTACACATGTCCTACGCCACTAATCTCTCTGTACACTCTTTCACTCACACACATCTTATTGCCCACTCCTCCTTTGTCTTGCGGGACTGGCAGCAAACAAAGTATTAGCTTACAATAGATCTGAAGTGACTAGAGGTCTGCAGTCCCTGCAGCGAGACGCAGGTATCGTCAGAGCTGGATGCTGGCCAGTAATCAATGGGGATGTGTGCCTACTGCCATTGACAAGAGACTTGGTTCATTATCACCTTTCTCCATCACCCTCCATCACAACCATTTACCATCCAGCACCACCAGCTCAGCTCCTTTTTGACTGGCAAGACTACACAAACAGCGGTGATGGAAAGAGTGGACAAAAGCCTATACATGACCATTAAATCACATGAGTGTTATGATGGTTTCCAAGACTTAGAAGTAATGGACCTTCAGACATGAATGTTTACCTTCTGCAGTGAAATATAATGAGGGACAAAATTTATGCGGATTATTTTAGTGTGTAAATGTCTAGGCATGTTGTTGTCACAGTATTCAGTACATTCATTCACATACTGTCAAATTCACAGACAATTTAGGGTCCCCTATCCACCTACATTTATACACACAAGGTCAGTAGTGGAAGAAGTACTCAGTACAACAATGTAAAAATACTTCGTAACAACTGAATCACTTGTTCTCCCCTGTGACTAATAAGCTATTATATAATATGACATTATTAGATTTGTAATACTGAAACTGGTACAAAAATGTGTGAGTAGCATTTTACGATCATAGCAAGACTATATTCTTTAGGTACAGTTTAATCCAGTGATTCCTAACCCAGGGGTCAGGGACCCCCCAAAATGGGTCACAAGATAAATCAAAGGTGACATTATATAATTACAGTCAAACAATTCACATGAAATATTTATTACAGCAGAAGAACATAGTTACAGTTCTAGACTGATCTCTTCATTTCCTGCAGATATGTTTACATGGAGATACTGGGGTATGGATGAGGTAATATATTAAACCCTGGGGGCTGAAAGAACAGGCAGCAATACTGATACAAGGCAGCAATGGCATGACTGAGTAGAGGGAGAGATGGAAGATTATGCAGCTTAAATAGGCCGCCAAATTGAGAGGGTTGTGTTTGGTGGAGATTGGTGAGTATGAGGCATGTTGTGTGTATGGAGTGCACCTTGAGTCCACAACAATTTTTTTCTGACTTTTAACTTAAGTTTGCTTTTTTGTTAAATATTGGACACGTTCACCTCTTTGGGCATCAGGTAGACATGCTAACTCCTAGATGTCTGAAACATCACAAAATATTTTAAGTTATCATATTTATAGTTTTCATGTAAATTCTTCATCTGAAAAATAACAGATAACTATAGTGTTATGTTATGCATAGATTGTGGAGGATTGTTGGTATAAAATGGATGCCATAACCTGTTTAAGGACCATTTCTTAAGACACAGGGCATCACTCAAAACAAACTGCAGAATATCAAAATGAGTAGAAGTAATATAAAATGAAAATACTCAAGTGCAAGTTCCTCAAATCTGTATTTAAGTATAATAGTTGAGTAAATGGGTGTAGTATCTGGTAGGGCGTACATCTGCATTGAATGTTTTTACTTAAGTAATATTTTCAGTGCAGGACTTGTAATGGTCTGTTTTTACAGCATGCTATTAATTAGTAGGATCTGAATACTTCCTCCACCAGTGATGGCTGTTCAAGGACAATACAGCATTTAACTCTCCACTGCTCCAGTGGAGCTACTCCTGTGTGTTGCACTGGATGCCTCCCAGGTGTTTAATGAATGTCACACAGTGTATTGCTGGAGAAGAATATGCATGTTCAGCAAACCGTCCCTTGATAAAAAAAAAAAAACAATGTTAGGGGAAATAAATAAGTAGCCATGCACATTATTTACATTGTAGGAGTTTGGTGTCTATGAGCAGCTCCAAAGACAGGAAAAGCACCACCAGGATGACACAGGCCACCAGGATACAGTTGAAGCCAGCGCTGAGCAGACAGACCTGCCACAGGGCCACACGGCGGCCGCAGCAGGGCTTTAGCCAGTTGGACCTGGAGAGAGTAAACACAATAAATGTGGTTGTTTTTGTAAATATTAAATAGATTTTTATCCGTATACGTTATTTTATTGAATTTCTATAGTACATAATACACAAAAGAGAGTGAGGCAAAACAATATTAAGGTATCATATATGAAGCAGGTATTTGAGGTCAAATGTTGCCTTTAAACAAAGTATAACAAAGGCAAATACATTGACAGTCACATACTGAGATGTGATACTTGAATACTTAATTATATTCCTGCACAGCATATTTAAACTGACATTGTTGACTAATGGATGAATATTTGCTTGCTTCAATTTCCAGTCTGAGTGCAATGCTGAACAATATCTCAATGGTTTGGTATCTGAACTCCCTGACATGGCCAACAGGGGGTGGTATTTTGCACTCATGAAAGGTGATGTCTGTTTCATCCAAGCAAAGTTTGGTGCTGATGGCCAGAGCAAAGGGATAGGAAGTGTGGTCAGAGACGGCATTGACAGAGTAGAGAAAGGGACAGTGAAGCTCTGTGAACTAGTGACTTGACCATCAGCCGGAGGTGTGACTGGAATATTGATGGACTCCGTTTTACATAGCGATGAAGGGAGTCACTGTAGAGGATGTTGCTTATATGGAAGGATTTCAAGTTCAGCAAAATCAGGGGCTTGAGACACAAGTTAAAGCATGAGATACAAAAAGTTTGAATGAAATTCACATCTGCATATCATATTGTTTATCATTGGAATAAGTATTTTCAATGAAACATTAACCACATTAGCAAGAAACTCACAGTCTCCTGTCTGATGGAAAATCAGGCCTTTAACTCAGATAATATGCTTTTGCTAGATACTGTAAGAATCCAGCATTTAGGCCATTAAAATGTCTGGCAATATGACTCAATGCTATTTTGAAATAGTGGCTAGTCTTACAGACTAGCTACTACAAGGGCTGACAGTAGGACATGAGAGAAACAATGCCTCTCACCAGCTCTCCAGCTGGAGTGGAAAGTTGGCTCTGCCCAGTACCTTTCCCTTCTCCCCATGCACTGGCATGGACGAGACAGACGTTGGCAGAGCATTTCTCTCCTCTGATCATGTCTTCATTCCTTGGCGTGGTGCTAATATGAGCTGCAATGGTGACAAAAAGGCTCAGTTTTTACTGTGGCTTCAAAACTGATTATGCTGCATTCATTATGGAAGAATTTGGATATTTTATCTGTTTTAATACCAGTTATAGCCTATTAAACCACTTCAGGTTCTCACTTTAAAAGTGTTGGATGAAGACACATTCTATCCTTGAAATGAGTTTTCTAAGAGCTGTATTTGAATGGGATGATATAAATTAAGCTATAAAAAAAGTCCTATTTTTACCTTCTTCATGTTTGCTGTGTAACTACTACATCCCAAAACAGATTCCTTTAAAAAAAAAAACTAAGTGATGAAATGACAGATTGTATGGTATTTGGATGAAATATAGCAATTTCATTCTACAGCAGAGCATGTAAGAACTCTGTATTGTACATAGGATGATGTGGGGTAGAGGATTTCTTGACTGGCTCCCAGTATAACCACATTACTACACAACAGATCCAGAGGATTTACTGTAGTTGATTCAATTCTGTTGCTGGGTAGCCTTTTTTTCTGTCTCACCTCCTCATCTCTGACATATTAACTTCTGCTCAGTCAGTGGAAGAAGCCACACATGCATCTTTTTTACTTATATATTGGTTCTTTGACCATTTGATCGAGGAGAACACTTGAATATTCACACAACCTCCACAACAGATCAATGTTTAATCTACCTTAATTGAATATGGAAACACCCAAAAAATACAACCTAATGAAAACTCATCGTTATGACATTTTTAGCATAGTTCTATTGACAGTGCCTTAAATTCCGGGGTTGTAACTTAAATACCAGCGTTGTAACTAGACAAAATCCTACCACTTTCTGTGTTTAAGGTTACAAGTACAACAACCAAATACAGGTTTGTCATGTTATGCATAGATTGTGGAGGATCGTTGGTATAAAATTCTGAATTTCTAAAATTATCTAGGACATTTATGTAGCAATAAGGGAAATGTTTTCAGCAGTTGTTGAGATGATTCCTCCACCCTCCCATTTGTTTTTCAGAGAAAAGTATTTGTTCAAGGCTGGCACGGGCAGAGCCACAAGCCTGTAAACAATGCACAGCTAATCTAATAAAGGCGTAATCATGCTGATAGCAATCATCTTCTTGGCTTTGGGTGGGGTGGCACAAATGTGCGAGCTCCAGATGGTGTAGTATCTGCTCCACCAGCATCTTGGCGAGACTCTGTGGATGCCAGGTATCCTGCCATACTGGGAACCAGCCTACATACCAACCTACACACTTTATATAAAATCACTGTACGTATACACACACACACACACACAAATACTAATTAATACTATTTACCCGGTAGGTCTGGTACAAAATAGAAAAGTGACTGATTAAAAGTTTTGAGATATTTAATAGTAAAAGATACCAAAAGCATATTTTGTAATATTTTGCATACATCTGATATGGTGAACAGAATTATCTGAAGAAATGTTGTAGGGGAGACCGGGTATGGTTGTAACATGGGTAGAGTTGTAACAACACCAATTCCACCAATTAGAGATAAGATAGGAGTTATGTGATCATTTTAGTATTTACCTCCTTCCTCCTCGATCAGGTATGGTGATTATCAAGTCTGGAAACAGTTACTATCAGAATATGTAGAGAAAAAATTATTTTGAGGTCAGACAGTAAATTTTTTGACCAAGACCATATTTTGTTTAGTATCTATACTATTAGAGATAAAATTGTTTAACTTATATTAGATGTAGTTTCTTGTGATGCATTTTTCCTTTCTCATTTCAAACCACTATGCTAATACAGCTAGCTAAACAATGGCTGACAGGAGTGGGGTAGGTTGTATGTCTTTAAAAAGTGTTACAACCATCCTCTATACATACAACTAGGGAATTTCTTGATTTGCTATTCTATGAATGCTATTTGCAGTCTGGGCCCACCAAGCTTGCACTGAAGGGTTACCAGCATTCATTTGTCAGCTCTGTGACCAGTACTTCCCGTTAACATGTCGATCTTTTCCATACTCCGTCTCTGCCGGTGGAGAGGGCAAAGAACCGTACGGGCAGCTTGTGAGAAGTGCTGCCTGTACAGTTCCCTGGTAGCGGGTAGGTTGTCACAAGGGAACACAATGCATTGGACATCAACTCACAAGGTCTGTGATATTCTTAAAGAGGACTGAATTGGTGCCATTTGTAGTGAACAAATTTAGGTACTTTGTATAAAGGGTTGAGAACCCTGGCTACAAAATTCAGTGAGTTATAGTTGCTGAAGCAAAAAGTGTTACAACCATACCTAATTGTCTCCCCAATTCATTTATACATTCTTCAGCAACAATGTAAGAGCACTTGGTATGGAGCTGAGTGAATGACTTCCTTCAGCTATCCATTGCTTTTCACTGAAATATTCACTGACTGCTACTGAGCCGCTCCACCAGAGCAGTTGGAATTTGGTCACCTTGACAGTGGTTGAAGGTGAGGAGTTTCTCATTCACCCTTTCCACCTGCATCCATGAGGCTCTTGGGATTTGTACAAGTCAACCACCAGTAAAAACCCTCTCTAACCTTTGTGGATTTGTGGCTACTCACAGCAGCACAGATCATACAGTAGAGTCTAATTGAACCAAACCCTTTTTATCAGATCTGATTGCATGAACATAAAATATTTAATATTCAACACTGTAAGAATATATTCTAAAAATGGCTCTCACAAAACAATGGTATTTCCTTGTTGAGTCATCTTAGTGCAAGTAAGACTGTAGGCAGTTTTGGAATATGTTTTATTTTAATTTTTTGCTGAACAAAAAAGAAAGAAAGAAGAAAAAACAAAATCCATGCATATGAGTAATCCAAACATTTCACTGGTTCAAAGAACCTCAATTTCAAGAGGTTATGGTTTAGCAAACTTCCACCATATGATTAGATAGTCCATCAAAGTGCATCTTATATCAAATGATTTCACGCTTCATTCAACTGCTGCAGGGAAGAAAAAAATAAGAAAAAATTACCAAAACAACAAAACTCCATGAGTGAGAGTAGTAAAAGGAAGTAAAAGTCAAATACTCTTCTCACAAACTTTATAAGGGTACAGTCTCTTCAGGATTTAATGGTTCTAGGAATCATGTCATAGTGCAGCCACAATGAACACCACTGATTACAATACTTAAAGGGAAAGTCCACTTTGAGGTTTTTGACCCTTTTCTAAGCCACGCCCCCTTAGTTACTGTTGTCCAACAAACGGTCGGACCTGTCAGATTTATCCCGGAGCTGCCACTGTCTATAACTGCACTCCCTGGAGAAATATTGTCTAATTTTTTGAAAAATAAATAAACGACAGAGAAAGCGTTAAAGCACTATTGCGACATTTTGGGAAATATCTTATTTGCTTCCTTGCCGTGAGATGAGATTATGGATACCATTCTCATATCTATACTACATGAAGCTACTCCCAGCAGATGGCTAATGTGGGTTAGCACATAGACTGGAAACAGCTCTGTATGTGTGACAACAACGCAGGGTGACGTTTGGGCATGTTGGGTATGTGTTACGTGCTGGACTATTTTTTGTAGAAGTGAGTTTTAGAGTTGCTGGTGGACAGATTTTGTTTTACTTTTTATGAGAGCATGGCTAGCTATTTTACCTTCTTTCCAATGTTTATGCTGAGCTAAACTAACGGGCCACTGGCTATAGCTTCATATTTAGAAAACAGACACAAGAGTGGTATCCGTCTTCCCATCTAAGTCTCAATAAGAAAATGAACTAGCGTATTTCCCCAAAAACTATTCTATTGGCATAGAAGGTGTTTGAGTGGAGCTGGATCAACTCAACATCCTAGAAACTTTGCTAAAAAGACTAATCTCAATTTACAGCATGTCTTTAAAGTCCAGACAGACTTGGAAAGGCATTCATGAGTTTGTATGAGTCATTATATGTTTTATTTATTTATGTTTTATATCATTTATAACTTATGAGAAAAAAGTACAAATTCCCCAAAACATTAATTTTAAGCACAACTCCTAGTAACCAGCATCTCCCTTGTTTACCAAAATGCAGCATCCTGGGCAAATTAAAATTAGTCAATAAGCAAATAATCCTGTAAGTTCCCAGTAACCTATGCATCACACACGCTCACACACACACACACACACACACACACAGATGAATGAGGGATGGTGAGTTCACAGGCAGTGTGAAGACTCAGCTTTGATACATTAGACAAATAGGCTAAATTCAGTGTGTGTGTCCTTACTTCATGTCATGCCAAAACTAGCCCAGCCCAGAGGGGACACAGTCAGACACTGCTGGTGACACATGCAGTATATTAATGAGTCTTATTAAAGCAACAGAACAGTAGCAAATGTTGTTTCTCTGACCTGCTCAGCCCTGACGGCCTGACAGAACCACCTGGACCAAGTCACTAGTAGACAAGCACATATATTGGACAAGGTCACCTCTCAAACTGCTTGTTTTCAAACTCACTTTGGCTTTATGGATTTTCACATTGGCATTTTTCACAACCTAATATTGATTTTTTAGAAAATTACATTTATTTTGCTGTCATTGTGTCAAATGTTGGACACAAACATGGAGTGCAAATAGTCTTACTTCATTTCTTCTTTCTCTCTACATTTCTGTATATATCTCTCCTGCATTCTCTCTTTCTCTTTCTTTCTTTACATCCTTTTTGCTGCCAGTGTGTGGTGAACAGGTTGATATAGCTGTCACTATTTCCCACTGCCGGTGAGACTGAGTGGAGCTGGACAGGGAAACAGAGGAGGGAGATTAAATCAGGCAAAGTAATCGATACCAGCATGTCGAGTTGGCCACCAAACACTGAGACTGTCAGACTCACAGCACCTGATGGTCTCATCAGATAAAGCACTCCACTGCAGTGAATGGGGTTATATTGCTTAAACATTCATTCATACTTAGTCCAATAGACAACAATAGAGAATAAGTTGTTTCGCTCAAATAGTGTGCATAGGGTCCATTTCCTCACTGGAAAATATTATGCTATTACTATTTCTACTTCTCATAATTATTCTATTTTACCTTTACTCTTGCCCTATTTGTTCATTACCAACAACTTCAAGGACATTTTAGAAATGCACATAATATTAAGATTAGACCATATTTTTAGCTCTGGAAGCTGCAAGTATTGGTAATTTGATGATAAAAAACCTAAAATGATACTTTTAATGTCTACTCTTTGTGAAAGAGTTGTCAAATTTTCTAACTCACTCACAAGGTAGTATTTTCTTTATTTTCTTTATTGCTTGTTACCCCTCTTTTAGATGATTATAGTCCACTGAAACCCCTAAGCTTCACACAAAAAAGCCAACCAGTGGATTCAAACACACACACCTTTATTAATTCTTCAAGCTGTAGTGCACAGTGAAAAAAACAAGTAAGCAACATTACAGTATTTTAAATGGTATATCAAGGCTGCACATTGTGTATATTATGGAAACAATTGTGATTTTATCTTAAATACTCAAATAAACCTGCACTTTTAATTTGGTTCAAAATAAATGGTGGCTATGAAAACATTTAAAAACATTTATTCATGGGCTTAATTTCTGGTTATTAATATGTAGTATTGTATATGTCCAAACAATTGGAAAAATAGGCGTGGCGATGGTGCAGTAGATAAGCACCCAGATTTGATTCCCATAGCAGCACATCCACTAATGTGTCCCTGAGCAAGACACTTTACTCCTAGTTGCTCCAGAGTTGTGTGACCTCAGACATATATAGCAATTGTAAGTTGCTTTGGAAAAAAGCATCAGGTAAATGAATAAATGTAATATAATGTAATGTAATGTAATATAAAAAAGCACAACTTGCTGCAGAGTACTTTGATGATTTATAATAAACAGATGAATTGATCACTCTGTTTTGTCAAAATACAAAATAACATATTTCTTAGAACTGACATTCAATCGAGTGCAATGACTTGTGTGTCCAGAATTGGGGCAAAATTTTATCTTTTTATTATTGTTTTATTTTTTTCATTTTTACTCACAACTCATAAGTTTTTTTTTTTACTTGAGTTCTATTATTGGCTAATCACCTGGGGTGCTTTGAAACCGGTGATGACAACCGTTCCTAGGATGAGAGGTGCGATTGTGAATGTTCAGTGAGATCATCTCAACACCTTTTATGTTGTGTTGCTGCACGAGAAATGTGACCCCAGTGGATGAAACTAATTTACACCATTACAAGATACTAAAAGACATCATGAACATGGGTACAGGTTATTACCCTTCAGTTTTAGTTGTTTGTGTTATTGACTTGCAGTAAAGACTATTTTTGTTTGGTCATTTGTGTTCAGAACCTCCTACAGCCAGCGCTCCCAGAAATGGCTTTAAAGCACAAGGCCCACAACTTGTCTTTGTAAGATCATTATAAATACAGCCAAATAACATGCTGTGAAGAAGCAGTTTTAACAGCAAAGAAGAGAAGGGATAGAAGGCAAGAAGACTCTCTTCTTCCTGAGGGAAGGATTACAAGTCCTTTCGAGCAAAATCACAGTCTGCTGATGACAATTCAGCCTCACCTGACAAAGCAGACACCAGACACGCAACATCCTGTCCTCCCCTTGAAAACAAATGAGTCTCCAGCAAGCTCCACATTTAAAACAAGCAAAGCACACACTCACAAACACACACATACAAAATGTGTCATGCTAAAGCAAGTGTGGGAAAAGAGGGAGTACCACTATGCATAAAATACATGCTGAGTTTCCCTGATGCTGCCGGATTGCAGGTAATTAATTTTACATTTGAAAGGTCCCCCATTACTAGTGCCTGTGCACGATTGATCACAACACATCAGCAGGGAAGAGGCAAGCCCTGAAAAACTCCTGCAGCACTTTCAGTAGAAAAAGAACCAAAGAACTAAATTACTGACCCTGGAGTCAAGATATAAATCTCCAAGGTACAGAATTCTGCTCATAGATAGAGCAGCTTTTGTTTTTTTTTGAAACATTCACTCGGGCAATAGCTAAAAAGAAATATGACAAGTGAATTATTACTATACAGTATTTACCTTCTTACATCAACAATGATTTTAGGCAAACAATTTTTTTTTCAAATAGTTTGTGTGAACATTACATAACAGCTTCTTAGTTTCACTCCAAGTCATGCTAGCAACAATAGCTGGTCTTGTACTACATACTGCAGTACTGTAGCTGGTTAAAAAAAGATGATAACACAGCTTAGAATATAGAAGGCAATCTACAGTTTAATTGTAGCTGTTATCAATCTTCTGGACCCAGAGTTTTTTTTAATCTGATCAAAATCCTAGTGAGAATGCCTGTGTAAACTACAGTTTACATGGCTAATTGATACTCCAAAAATGAAACTAGAAAGCACAGAGGCACATTTTGAACACGTCTCATTCAGAGGGCCAGAGGTGGCACAGGAATCTAATTGGCCACTCCTTGTGACCGGTGTCAGGTATGTGTGTATATATGCATATACACACATACCTGATAACATGTAGTACTTGTAGCTACTTCTCACAGCACAGTGAAGTCGAAAGAAGTAAGTGGTAAGGTTATGGCCAAAATTGCTTCAATCCTGATGAATCCTGATGAATGAAGCTGAAAGTCATCACGTGATGTTACATACACACTACCAAAAAGACACGATATAGATTATATTTAACGTGCAGCTAAAGGCTTAAGTTCACTGTGAGCAGTTCCTTGTCCACACAACACAATGAACTGGTCTTCATTTGTATGTTACAAGGGGACAGGAAGGTCAGTGTGTGTGTGTGAGTGTGTGTGAGTGTCTGCACGGGTGTATTCTGTATCCTGTGTGTGTATACCTTATGTGTGCATTCATATGTGTGCAGCCCATGAGAATCAGCCTGGATAAGTGTACAGTAAGTTATACAGATCTAAGGTGAAGCGACAGAAGTGAATTGATCTGAGAGAGAAGCCACGGTGGAGCTCATTTCAGTTGCAGCAAAAAAAACAACTGTATTTTGACTTCATGGACAAGAAAGACTAATGAGTATGTGTTTTGGTTTCAAAACAAGATGTTCAAATATTCCTAAGTGAACAAAGCTAAATTAACACGGGTTTTAGTTTTCTCAGCGGATGCATGGTCGGCGGTACTGTGATGAATTACCTTGCACTACAAATCTATTTAGAATTTCATTATAAATGGTATCTATATTTCACAGAAGCTGAAAATGTTTGTGAGTTCTGACTGTTTTAGCTACTTTGAGCTCCACAAATAAAATACAGTTAAACCCCATCGTCAAGCACTGCTAGATCACACGCAAAAGCTTTCCGCTACATTTTATGTGTTTTTGGTAAATTGTCTTTTTAAAACTGCAACATCCACACAGTGTTGCTATTTGTGTTTGGGACTAAGATGGGGATTTGGAATCAATGTAGTTTCTAACAAGAAAAAAAAATCTTTTAATACAGAGGTAAAGATCTACTTACATCTGCACTGATCAAGCTGGTCTCCACTAATAGGTGTCATGTCTGACATGAAAATGAACCACTCTGCACCTCCTTTTTAATGCTATGTTTGTGGATTTAGGGAATCAAAACTACCAATATATGTCTGAATATGGTACATAATGCCTAATGACAAATGTCCTGAGTAGGCTGGTTAATGAGTCAATCAAATAATTCTAAAGTAGTGTTTTAGTTTTAGGTCTAATGGGCTGCTTAACTATTGGTGTATTTATAGAAAGAAGAGTAGTGTGTGTGGTGGGGGGAATAAATTACATAATCTGAATACATATTGTTATCGAAATCGTAAAATAAAAGCACTATATTCATTTTTCACAATTAGGGGAATCTCTGATGCAAAAGCTTTATCCATGTCAATTTGCCCTAAGACAGACAAGAAAACATCTATTTGAAAATGAACATTTAGTTTCTAAACTACATAGGCCAGCAGCCCTCCCTGTGGCAGAGGAATTAAGAAGCCTGGGAGATAACAGGGAGGCCCGTCACTCTCTGGTCGCTGTCTTAGACAACTTCCTGTGCACTGTAATTAAATCAGGCCAAATTGGCTCGACCAGGTGAGGTCCTTCAGAGAATGCATTATTTCAAAAAGTAGTACTTCAACATTTAACTTATATTCCCCCCCCCCAACAAAGTAGCAGCCTGTAAAGTAAAAATGCAGTAATATACCCACAGCAAATGGTTGCACAAATCTGTTGTCTGTGGTCCTTGGGCAGGTAGATGCAAACATTAATATTACTAATGCAATTAATACATTGACCTCACATCTTCAAATTATCTGGCAAGTTGATACACTTTGGGCCAAATAAAGACAAAATGTAATTTGTGGCATGCTTTAAATGTCCCTGCTATGCAAAAATGCCAACATTTAGTTACAAAAGTCTCAGAACCATACCCGCTACACCTATCCAGACATGACTGTGATCATGTGGCCATGTTTATTTTCCTTATTTAACCACTTTCTAAAACTTGCAAATGGACCAATAGCAAAATGGAACATTTGGACCCTTGGCATAAAGCTGGTGGGTGGCAAAGGGTAGGAGCACTTGTTTTTTCCTCTTTTCCCCCATTGCTCACTACAGATTTATATGAACCATCTGGTGTTGGTAACTAACCCTGGACACCTTGCACATTTGGAACAGCCATATCAGCAACATATGCTTCTGTCTCCGAGTCTGGCAACCATACACCAATCACTGGGAGGGGAGGTGACATTATTCCACTGCTCAGGTGTGCGCTTCTAATGGCAGTGGAGGGTGGGGGGTCTTAAGATTTTTTTACACCTGCACGCTTATATCCAGGTGTTATCCCTTGTCCTTGCACAATAATAAGACAAGGTAAATGCCCAAACGACATGACACATTGTCAGCATCATACTCTTGTCCTGTAAACAGAGTTAACGTTAAGAAAAGTGTTACCTGTCAAATTATTCAATTTGGTTGTTTAGGGTTTAGTCCATTTCCATGTTACAATTCCTAACTTACAAAATAAACTTTCAAAACTCAGCAAGACATGCCTTCTGTTAGATATTTTTATTAGTATGGAACTCTATTTAAAGATTTTGAATCATTTTTGTGATTGGCCCACATGCCACTAGTGACTATTTAATTGCCAGTTTAAACCTTCAATGAAAGCCACAGATAAGGCCAGGCCCTTCAAATCTCCCTGACATTCTTTGTTACACCCAGGATTTTTTTTTTTACCAGCAGCAGCAGCCTACACAAATACAAGCTGAAATGCACCAAAAACCCTTCAACCTAAAAAAAAAAAGTGAGCAAACAAACAAAAGCAGCTTGATGACTAGGGGGAGAGTAGGCGGCTATGAAAGTGCTGAACACAAGCCCACACCACCTTGGTCCTCCCAGCATTTTTCCTAGACAGGAAGATGGATGGGCCCAACTCTATTAATAACTACACTCCACTTACCATGACGCCAAAACTGCTAACACTGCAACTGCCCCCTGATGCTAGCTAGAACAACCACCTCCCACAATGTCGCCCACGTCTCGCCTGATAGGAACACTGTGTTAGGCAACAATACAGTAAACGGGTGTTGGAAATCTCCAACCTGTCCACCTTTCTTCACCATCACCACAGGACTATGAACGCGGAGGCTCCTGAAGGCTTGCGAAGGTGCCTCTAGTAGTTTCAGTCAGTGAGATGCGCTGACAAGTGTGTACGCCATGATTTACAGTGATAAGAAAACATGGGCTGCATCTTGGCATTTAGCTTAGTTAACAGGACAGTGTAGATTAGTATTCACTATGAGAAGGCATACTTTGTGTGAAATTGAGGGCAGAAACATATGAGACAGTGAGTGTGAAAAGAAAAGAGTAAGAAACTGGAGAAATAGGAGAAGCAAAGAACAAATAGAAAAATCAGGAGGAATACAGAAATATGTAGAAAGGTGGTGAAAGCGAGAGAAAGAAGATCCTATCTAAATGTGCAGAGGCATCAATGAAGGAACACTATTGTTCCTAATGAGATGTGACAGCGCAGTTTAACTGGAATATGAAGTGAACCATGATTACAGAGGATTAGATTAACAACCACTATGTAGTGCAGTGAGAAAGCTTTTCAGGCCTGGCCTTGTCTCCCCCCCCCCCCCCCCCCCCCCCCCCCCCCCCCCCAACCTCTCTCACTCTCTCTCTAAGCGTATAAATACTATATGTGTTCAGTTTCTGTTCATGCATACACAAATATATGTGTGTGTGCTTCTGTGAGAGAGAAAGAGAGAGCGGGAGAGAGAAGAGGGGTTGTGTGTGAGTGACTACTTTGCCGTCATGTGAAGTGAGGGCAGCACACTATACGAGAGATAGCAGTAAGGTCAGCTCCACCTTCACAATGCTACAGGCTATGATATGCAAACATGGCTGACAGTAGGTGCTTCATCACACAGTGGCAGCTTGTCACAGGAGCCTTTTCTTTTGATTAATCCCCTCAGCTTGCTTCCTGCGATGAAACACCGTGCAATCTTAGAGTATATAGGCAAACCATAATAACACAAAGCTCTGTTCATTTAGCATCTAATCTGTAAAGGAAAAAATCAGCCTGTGAATTGTCTGTATGTTTTGGGCAGCGGGGGGAGGGTTAATTTCAGGGACTTGCCAACAAAACTGATTAGTTCCATAACTTTAAAGAACACGACAAGCTGGTACATTACATTTGACATAAACCATTAACACATTACAACAGACAATATATGCGTTAAGTTTGCATATTTTTCATTTACACCTACTTTCTTTCTGGAATGAGTAGATGAGAAAGTTTTGCTGACAGCGAGACACTCCCAAACTACTGGTCAAAATAATTTCCACCCCTCAACCAATGAGCAGTCACCATGTTGATGAAACACCTCTACCGCGGTTGTGACATTCTCACTTTTAGGAGCGCACGCTCTCGTTTTGCCAAACATCACTACAGAGCATGCCTGAACATTTCCCATGCACAGCTTTCTTCAGGACGCTCCTTCACTGTCTTAGAAAGCCAATGAGCCAGCTAATGCAGACTGGGAGCAGAGGAGTGTGTGGGGTGGGTGGTGGTGGTGGCGGGGCAATCAACTTTCCCAGGTAAAATCAGTGGAGCAGTCAACAGATTCCTCTCCCACATACATTTTGATTTTGATTGGTGTAGATTGCTGTCCCACTGCCGCTGTCTTGCCTTCTCTCAACTTCACTTCATCACTCCACGCGCCCATAAAAAAGGTTCATTTCCTCTGCCCCATTTCCCTAAAGGTGAGTTTAGCAGTCACCCTCTCTGCGTGATGCACTCCAGCTTTTCCTATCAGCATTCTGAAGGCAAATACAGAAACAGGCCTGATGGTGCTTGCATACTGCTATGTCCCAACAAAGTCAACTCACAGGTAGTTGATGTCAAAGCGCTGACTTAAGAAACCCGCCCACTGCCGCAGGAGACGGCCGTAAAACATGATGATGGTGCACGGGCGTGGTGCTCGTGAATGTCATTAAAGGAGGCTAATAGACGCTGTCTATTTGAGAGGTAGATCAATAAGGTAATGAGGAGACGGAGGCACAGGCGTAATCACCGAAGGCCCAGCGGTGCTGAAAACCGCAGAAATAAAATAGGATTGGGTCCTGGAGGGCAGCAGGCTGACTGACACATTCAGTGAGACGCTATCTCGCTACATCTCACTGATTCTAATGACGTGGCCTTAATGTCAGAGGAGATTCTCAGTTTTTCTCTTTCAGTGCTGATTTGCACTACTTCACTGTATTCTGTCTAAAAATCTCACAGGTTAGCAAAAACACCTGATGTGATGCGAGACCTATAAACAGATATTTTGTCTCTATTATCACAAAGCAAGAGGTATAGGAACATCCTAATGAAACTTTCCAATATAAGGCCAGACACAATGCCTGGTAATAGTGATTAATGTGAGGGATTAGTATAGCGTTTAAGGTATAGTGGAGATGTAACGCACACACTACTGGAGTTCATGCCTGGTGGATTTAAATGGAATTTCATTAAAGTTAAAAGAAAGAATGATGACTTTTACAACTCCCACTGGCAGCATTTGTACAGGCAGACATTCCGCACTAATGACTTGAATATGAAATAGTGACCCCATCACACTAAGCACAGTTTGAGTAAATTGAGCTCACTGGTAAAATAACCTTCACCACAGTGACTGGTAAATCTTTTGTTAGAGCTTTTAACAGCAGGGGTTCTTACAGATTTGCAGCCTCGGGACCAGAAGGAGAACTTTAGTCTCTTGCTCTCGAACCCGAGCTCATTTGAACATATTGGTAGTGTCGTTTTTTTGATGACTCAGCAACAGCAGGCCTGTGACCCAGTTATTGGTCACTTCTTAGCTCGAGCAGCCTTACAGGTATTTCACAGGTTGAGCTACAATAGAAAAGGCTGCATGCATAATTCATCACTGTACACCAAATGTTTCCCCGACAAACACCAGCCCAAGAAGGTGTGAACAATCACAGTAAACATAGACACATCTATCTATTATGCATAGGGATGGAAATACATGCCATCACTGAACCTGATTTGAAATAGGACACACGGGGGTTGTAGCGGTTGCAATATGAGCGTGGTGTGAGTGTCGGCACCTCCTACTGTTGATGGTGCGTCTGTGAAATCCATCTGTTTCTGACCATAACTGGCTAAGTGAAGGGAACCAATGGAGTGAGACCTGATTTGGTGTCAAACGGAGTACTTGGACGATTGTATATGGAATTGGCGTGTGTGTGTGTGTGCGTGTGTGTTGGACCCTGTACTACAGCTTATGGTGTTTATGTGCATCCTAGTGAGAACTTGTGCAAAGAGCCAGGTTTGAGTCACAGTTGCTGGACAGAATGGAAAGACTGGACAGGGAGCAGGCTTTGCACAGAGAAAAAAAAAACTGTTAATGTTGTGACTAATCAAAAGGACAGCTGTGATGTGACCTCATATCCATATGCCATACCAGCATTTGACACAATCATGTTACAACGGAAAAAACAAGGACCATGATCAGCAGCAGGTCACAAGTTTAACGTGCCCAACTGAAATGCCTGTGCAGATGCTCATCTCTAAAGTGATTGTTACAGTATTTTCTCTTTTTTATTTATGTTGTCTGCATCTTTCTTGCTTTACATCATGGCACTTTATAATAATCTTCAACTTCTAAAATAATAATCTTGAAGTTTATGACACCTAATTAATTAAGCCTTGAGTCCCATATGTGCATGGTTTAATGAAGGCCGTAAAAGTTCCTCATCCAAACCATTCACCCAAACAGAAGTCCCAGTCAGAGGAAAAATGCAAGAATTACAAATCAGTCAAAAACTATCTACAACAATTTGTAGGGTTTAAATGACTTCAAACAATAGACAGTATTATATTAAAGACATAGAACTGGAAGTGTGTTGCAGTTCAACCTGAAACAGCCTGCTTTTGATCAGCAATGTGAGACCCAATAACATAATTTGATGTGACGGCATGTAAAGTTAGACAGAACAAAAGACTTGTAAGAAATTAAGAGTGTGATATTATCGGCTTCTGGCTCATGCACAGCAAAATGTCACTTACAATAAAGGGTCCTATTGTCAGCCAGCAGGGGAGGAAGGCGGATATTTAGTCTGAAATGATGAATTGATCTCAGTTAACTTATGGGCACTGGACAACCCAGAGGTTGTCACTTAATGATAAATGGACGTAATGCTGAGCAACGGGGACAGCAAGTCAAGGACTTGGGGAAGGAGACTTAATACATGATGGATGATAATCATGCATACTATATGGCATTTCTGCAAGTGTAAGTGAGTGTGTGTTTTTTTGTGTGTGTGTAAAAACTTTAAATAACAGCTTCAGGTTCTGGTGCCACCATATAATAGCCATCATGGTCTTCTGAACAGGGTCTACATTGTTCATGTCAAAAACATGTTGACATATGTTAAACTTACATTTGGGAAACCTACATTCACCATAATGCAACTCAGTAGGAAAAAAAGTGCTATGTGTGCAGACACTTCAGAGGACTGATATGACAGGCCACACTCAGTAACAGATCAGAGCAGTGAAGTCTCTCGAGGAAGTCGCGGCTCTTCCACACTTACTTCTTGGTCATGATGATGAGCTGCATACCAGTGGTGGTGTAAATGTTATAATCTGTGGTCAACATGATCTTTCTTCAGTATGTTTTCAGTGCAGGCATGTGTTCTGTACAACTTTCAAAGTACACCACAGTGAGATTCCAACAGAGGAAAAGGTATTAAACATCTTTCCATTTATTCATTTATCACAGTTCTAGTATAGCTCCCGTGATATTTGTCTCATTAAAGGTGTGTGGTTCACCATCCATATGTGATGCATGTCCACTTCTTGACCACTTCCATCTACAAGAGATCAATACAAGCTGTGCACCTGCTGTGTCTCTGAGCTTCTTCTGAACCCTGTCACTGCAACTCCTCTGGTATTACAACATCTTGAGAAACCATGTTGGAAATAACTGTTTTCACTTTAACATGTAATCCCTTGGTTTCTTCTTATGTCTGCAATAAATGACTCACATCGTATCATACTGCTGACAGGGGTTAAGAGTGAGCAGTGAGCAGCAGAGATGGGGACTCGAGTTTGAGACTCGGACTCCAGTCGCACACACAGTGACTTCAGACTTGAGACTGGTCCTCAAAAGACTTCAGACTAAACTCGGACTCGAGGTGCGGGACTGGTGAACATTGTTTATTTTTAGGAAACGTCTGATGAGCTTGCAATAATCCCCCTCGCTGCGTTAACTATAACCTACACACGTGAAACAGGACAACAAACAGCGGCAGCTGCTGCGCCGTTCATCATAAACTTTAGCTTTAAAACTTCATACAACAAGGCGCAAACAAAGAAGCGCTGAACGCAAACAGGTTAGTAAATATGTTTAGCTCAGCATTGGCCATCTAACGTTAGCTTGCTTCTTGCTTTTGCTACAACCTAACGTTACAAGAGGTTAACACCGACTGTTGTTCGCTAACTTTAGATGTTGAAAAGATAGATAGCCTAAGTGTTTGTTTACATGCCAAACTTGTGGTAGTCAATTAATGTAATCATTTATGTCCCGCGGGCTGCCATCACGTTCATTATCAACGTTGGCTGCAAACAGGTTCATTGTTGATCATGTAACGTTACAGTTTTATTCAGTTAACGTTACACTGGGATTGAGAGTCTGCGGGGTGTGTTGACTTACAGTAGTAAATCACTAGTCGTAGACGCATTGTACATTAGGCTACATGGTTGTGCTCTGTAAAGGTGGGTCACACCGAAAGCGAATCCAGCGTTTTGGGCGGCTTGATTACATACAAAGTCAATACAAAGATGCCAACTCCTGCGAATTCGCTCCGGGCAGCGCGAATGAGGCGTTTGTTGCGCAATTCGCTGGTTCGTGCGAGTTCAAATTTTTCAACTTGGGCGAGAAATTCGCTTCACATGATGTTGCGAAAGCCTATCAACGGTGAGATTGGAGCGTTCGGAGCGTTGTTTGGAAAGGACCAGGCGAGCGGTGTAATAACAATCCACTGGCCAACGGGGAGGTGCTAAAGAACGGGGAAATGGACTGCAGCTTTCGGACAAGTAAACACCCGTAGTGGGTCTGGATTCTGCTCTGACAACTACGCCGTTTACCCGCGGGAGGAGGTAAGAGTTAACTGCTTTTATTAAATTAGCTTTTTACTTTAGTTTTTGGAATTACAACTTGATTTATCTTCACCCGCGCGTCTCGGCAGCTAGCTTCCGTGCACATCCGGTTCCACTGTTGTTGATAGCGTCGGATGGCACCAGAGTTCTTCTGGATTACTACTTCATTTTTATATAAAAATCGGACAAAGTTGGAAAGCGAGGAAAGCGAGGAAGTTGAACTACCTGAACTACCTGGTGAGTTTAGAAAATGTGTGTCTGTAACTTTATTCCAGCTGCTGTTGTACTTTACTGTGAACAGGTTAGCATAGCATAGCCCTGATTGATCCGAACTCCATTCAGAACACACGTATTTTAAAAGTTGTCGTCCTGCTGACTTGCTGACAAACCTGACAAAGCATGAATTCATATGTCTAACAAAACGGCATCATATTGTAGTTATTTCGTCATCAGTTTGATCCGTTTATTGCAATTAAATCATAGCAAAGGGTTTACTTTGTGTTCACATAGCTGTATCGACGGGCTGTGTATTCGCTTAAAACGCGCGGATGAACACTCGAAATGTCCAGCGGTCAAACTCGCGCGAGTAAAGCCAGGTGAATATTAAATTCGCTTTCGGTGTGAACGCAGTTTCAGTGAAAAACAGGCTACAGGTTTATTGTTGATTATGCAACGTTACGGTTTTATTTAGTTAACGGTACACTGGGTTTGAGAGTCTGGGGATGTGTTGACTTACAGGAGTTAATAAGCTGTCATTAATTGCATTGCGCATTACATGGTTGTGCTCTGTAAGTGAAAAACAGGTTACAGTTACAGAATCCCTTGTAGCTATGCAGTTTTATAAGCAGCCTGGTTTGAACGCAG
This sequence comes from Micropterus dolomieu, assembly GCF_021292245.1. NCBI lineage: Eukaryota > Metazoa > Chordata > Actinopteri > Centrarchiformes > Centrarchidae > Micropterus > Micropterus dolomieu. The sequence continues at coordinate 25,624,590 of NC_060169.1, read as the reverse complement.
CAGGTGAGACAACATTCATTATAACCACGAGTGACTTGAGACCTGACTTGGACTCTAGCTCAAAGACTTGTGAGCATCTCTGGTGAGCAGTGAAGTTTGCATCGCATCACTCGGGTCTTCAATACATGACTTCAAGACATGGCTATTTGGAGAATTTCATAGGTGGACATCTCGATAGCAGAGCTGTGTGTTTAGATGGGACCGGTAAGAATGAATGGCTCTTGTTTTGGCCAATGTAATCACCTCAGGGTGCAGATGACAAGCTCTGAATACTAAATTGTTTCAGCAAGCTTTTTTACTCTGAACCATTTTTCACATTATGTATGTTAGTACTTTCTCTTTAACAAAAATCCTTGACATTAGTGTATACCAATTTCTCACAACATCCACACACAAAATTAAATGTATCTACTAACTCGTTTTGAACCAGATGATGCCACAGTAATTATATATTTTAAATTAATTTAGGTTTTTGATGATGCATGCCAGACCATAGAGCGTAAGAGAACAATAGCCTGAACATGTCAAAATTAGGTATCAAAGTAACTGAACGGAAACAACAAAAAAAACACACCAGACGATGTCTGTCACTTATGGTTGGTTGTGTGAGATTGACACTTCCAATATGAGCAGACTGAAAAATTGACTGAGAAAAACTCCAATCATCTCATTTCACACAATTTGTTAAAATCTCATCATATTCCAGTATTATAATGTCTCTGGCATGTGCACCAACTTTATGTGGTGCACTGACAAGAAGTTATTTTCAAAGGTAGGCTATTCATTTGCAGATGTAGAACAATTTGGGGCTTAAAGAGGACATTTTTAGTAGTTTGTATAAACTGTGATTTGAAATCATTAATAACATAGTGGAGTAATGGTGAATATCAAGAGAAAGAGAAAATGGGAAATCACCTGAAGGCAGTAGAGATAAGCGAAAGGGTGCTTTACTGTTAAAAAATCATCAGTTACCAAAATCTTTTAACAAACATTTACACATGGTAAGTTCATGGCATACGGACGATATATACAGAAAGCAATGTCCGATGAGGCTTTTCAGAGGAGTGATATGTTTAGTTGTTTTTGAGCTCCTCAAATAAACCAGTGCTCATAAGATGGAGGAATCTGTTGCCTCAACACTGACTGTGATTGTGTTTGTGCCACCTACAAATGAATCCAGAAAAGTCACCTACAGTACATAAAAATACCACCAGTGTGTCAGTCACACTTGTCACAGAGGCAAACCATGTTAAAAACAAATGTATCTATCACAGAACAGTGCAGATACAACAATAGTTTCACTCACCCTTCCCTGTTCTCATCTTCATCTGCGTTGGAGAGGAGCTGCGAGCCAGCCAGCGAGAGGTCCAGAGCTGCGAGGGGCAGATCTCTGTAGCCAAAACTCACCAGCTGGACTGGAGGAGCCAAGCACTGGTTCTCGTCCTCCACTGGCTGGGAGATGATCTCCAAGTCCGACAGACCTGCCTGCTCCACTTCCCTGGTTACATGCCAACACCAGCAACAGACAGACAAAAGACACATGTAAGTACAAAGAGGACACAGAATAGAAAAAGGCATACATTACTTTAAAAAAAAAACACAGACACACACAAAAAAACGACCCAATTTCTCAGATGTAAACAGAATCACATCATCATCATCATCACACAAAAAACATGAAATTAGAACTGATGCTAGTCTGGAAAAAAAGGAATAGATGCCGTATTTGACTTTCAAAAAAAAAAGATTAGTGTCATTCTCAGAAGCATCCCTTTTTAACATTTCAGGTAAATATTGAAATACTTCAAATATCAATGACATGCATCAATTATCATAAAAATAGCAGATAACCTGGATAAAAGAGTAGAAGAAAAAGACAGAAAGGGTTTTGTTGAGGAAGCATAGTATATGTATGAGCACACAGGCAGTGCAGATAAAAAAGACTTAATTATTCAGCTCAGCAACTTCCCTAAGAACACATTCTTATTTACAGAGATGGCCTCGGGTGGGTAAACGCAGGGTCAGAGAGGGTTACACACAAACACCCACTCGGCACCAGGGAGCTACGGAGTACTCACACAATCCTCCACTGCTGAAGACCAGAGGAGCTGCAGGTTCAGTGCCTTGCTCAAAGACAGTAAATACTGGAGGGAGAGTGTTTGTTGCTGCGACTCTCCAGATTTACTCTAGCACTCTGGAAGTTTGAATTTAAATGCCACAACAGTATTATTATAAGTTTGTAATGCTTATTGCTTATTTATTATTTTGAGCTGGCAACATTGCCCAGCACCATTGCTCTAAAAGTTGCTCCCTGTATCATCATCTTTAGAGTCTACCTTTCCAAGTTATGCTACTTGGTTATGGCAACAGCTTGCCCACAACTGTCAGCCATCAAGTTAATGTTAGCTAGCTATAAAGAAGGGAGATTTCATTATAATAGCAGATATGTTTTCACACAATACTGTATTGAAATTGTCTTGCTGTGTAAAATAATGTAGGTGAGTGGTGATGCAAATCACGGTTGAGATGGAGATCTGATATAAGTAACTGATAGTAAATGATTCTGGGTCATTTCAGACCCACTTGGACAAAGTTGGAATTATAATACAATGCCTCTATTATGTTAAAGTTAAAAGTGCAAAAGTAAGAGGCAAATTATATATCAAAAACTAGATGTTTAAGGAATACCTGGAATATGAAATCGCTTATCCTGCGTACAGGGTTGCGGGGGGCTGGATCCCAGCTTACATCCAGCAAAAGGTGGGGTACACCCTGGACAGGTCGCCAGTCCATCGCTGGGCCACACATAGACAAACAACCAGTCACACTCACATTCACACCTAATCTTTGGATTGTGGGAGGAAGCCAGAGCACCTGGGGAGAACATGCAAACTCCACACAGAAAGGCCGGGGCAACCGGGGTTTGAACCCGCGACCTTCTCGCTGTGAGGCAACAGTGCTAACAACTGCAACACCGTGCCGCCCATCACATAAATATTGAAAAACAAAAAAAACAGATCAGCCCACCACCAACCTATGCATCTACCAGCAAATTTAATAAATTATTACAGTAAATTGAGTTTGAGTGAAGTTTTTAATTTCTTTTAATGTCAACGCATGTAGGTTCCTCAGTTTTTGAGAATATTTCTTTATTAGGTTTTGATTCATTGAATTTAGAATGAGGGCGCTGAACAATTTGAAAGGAGAATTTAAAACAATAAGGTTTAGTGGTATTCACACATGACAGGTTGTATAATGACCTCATAAGCATGCCCACCTTGATCTTAGCATATCAGCAAACCCACGCCCTGCACCCTTACTGCACTCCAACTTATAGTCTTTAAACCTTATTATCTAATCACATCAAGGCTGATCAGTTGTGGCCCAGCAGCATGTAACCCAGCATGCATACGAGCCCCAGTTGTGTAAAAGCTGGGCCATCTCAGTAGAGCATGGAGGTGGAAACAAATGCTGAGTGCAGCTGCAGACTGTGTGTGCCCTGTGGTGTGTATTTTTAGACCAGAGCAGATGCTGGTGTATCATGTCTGCTGTGACGTCATCGCCTCTCCCTTTGTCAGCTGAGTGAATCCCCACTCTCCTTCAAACGTCAAAGGAAGTCAGGAAAAGGGTGATTGGAGAGAGGAAACTAGTGGAGGAGTGGGAGAAAAGGGTAATGATATCGGGTTCATACAAGAAGGACAGGGGAGGGCAATGAAGAAATAAGTAGCTATGAACAATGACAGAAGAAAAGATGGATAAAAAAATGACCAGAGAGACTGGGCTGAAACAGTATGAGGTGTGAAGAAATGAGACAATAGAGAAAGAGGGGGGGCAAAGGTTCAGGACAAAAGCTGGAGGTTAAAAGCAGAGGTAAGATAAAAGTAAGAGAGTGAAAAGAAATGTAAAGACAAAATGTAGAGAGAAAAAGGTAAGGCAATATAGGAGTACAGAAGGCTGACTGCAGATAGGTCAAAGTGAAAGAGAAAGCAAAGATGCAGAGATGATAAGATGATGAGAAAGAAGAAACAAGGAGGGAAAGGAGAAGGTGCCTTACAGATACAAATATCAAATTCTAGCATAAAGAAAAAACCATAATGATACTGTTAAATGGACTGTAAAAACCTAAACTCTTACAGTCTGTGTACCTTTCACATGTTGTAGCAGGGTTTTTATTCGATTTTACCTATGGGCACTCACAAACACAGGTGAAAACTGAAGTAATTTTAGTAATGCCTGTGTAGAAAGAATATCAAGGTTTTTCCCAGCAGCCATTTTCTAAATACTGATAGACTTTTCCTACTTTTCAATTCTTCACTTTCTCCTCCTACAGTCAAACTGCCGTGAAAGACAGCAGTGAGTGACCTAAAACATTCAGAGGATAGACATGCAATCTGACAGACAGGAACACCTTTAAGAAAGGACAGACAGGTGAACAGATAGATATGCAGGCAGATAACAGATAACCACCCAGCACACACACTCCATAACCCCGTCCCACGACAGAACCGCGGTTTATTAAAATATACAGAGATAATGTCAACGTTAAAGGACCTTTGATGCAATCTGGAATGACCTGAGCTGTTGGAGGACATCCTATTCTCTGTAAGTGACTCTAGGGCACTCCACTTCCACTATACTTGTGGGGTCTGACAGCTTTGTGGAACCAAAATGCTGGACCCCCACAAGTTTAAAGACATGACCTTAACAGTGAAAAGTAAGAAAGTAACCAGCCAAATATGAATTTCCCACAGAAACACAATTGAAATATTAAAAAATATGACATTTCTTCCACTTTCATCCAAGGCCATAAACACATATGTTAAACATGAGTGGCCAAACTAGGAAACAAGCTATTATAGGACCATTTGAAGTGTTTTAAGGGACAGTGCTGTTAAGGTGCAGTCAGACAGGGTTTGGCCAGGTGAAATTTATTCACTTACCATCTTTAACCTCTATCACTGTATCATTACCCGTTTCACAGGTCAACAAGATTGAACTATGTGTGGAGTGAACAAGGCAAGATCAATTCAAAACTGAAAGCAAATATGTCTGGTTGGTTGTGCTGTATTGTTGGTAATGTAGGCACCAGGTTTTGACAAGGAAGAGGAATGTCCATCCATCCATCGTCAACCGCTTATCCTGCGTACAGGGTCACGGGGGGCTAGAGCCAATCCCAGCTGGCATCGGGCGAAAGGTGACAACAACTCACAGGACAATTTAGGGTCAGTGCCACCCTAGGAAGAGGAATGTGTGAAATAAAATATCTTGTCCATTGCAAGTCAGACATTGTTAAATGAGTGCAATGCTAAATCTTCTAATGGTAGTCTCTTGCAAGGTAAACAATGTACTCAAAAATATAAAAAATTACAACAATTCTGATGCTACAAAATAAATAAAATCACAATAGTTGAGTCTGGTTTTCTGTTTCCAAACACTGGGATCATAGATGTGTTTCTAATTTATGTAAATTAAATTAAGAAGGCCATGTAAAGCTCTAAAAGACATCACACAATACAAATCCAGCTGGCTCTCGTTGCTATAGTGACACATTAAACAGCAGTAAAGGTATTAAAAAAACACACACACTGCCATGTATTGTAGTTGTAACCTGAACCAACAATAAAGCAGAGCAGCCTTGGCCTATTAAACCCAACGAGTGAACAAATGCAAAGTTTGTGAGCTAAACACCAACAAAGCACGAATAAAAGAAAAAAGGCACCAGCTGTAGTTATGTTACCACAGCAAATCCACTGAACACAGCAGCCAAAGTCTCAGCCAGTGTAATCAGGTGTATTCTGTATATAGCTGTTACAGGTGAGTAATGTGCCTGTCGGCTGACAACCTTTGTATCAGGGAAATCCAGCAAAACTCTTGTACAAAACAGCCAGGCCAATCTATTGATCATTTAAGATTAGAAAGTCGTCTTTCTCACTTTTGAGACAGTAGTGGTCACCTGTCTCTCAACAGAACAAATGACACAACAGAAGATTTTGAATGTCTATGTTATTTTATGTAACGGGAAAGCTGCCCATTGGACTGTGTCTCCACCTTCTGCTGCATTTATTTAACACTGCCAGTCAGCTCCACAACCTGTAAACCACAGTTGAATGAGTGAGCAGACTAAGAAACAGGTAGATGTAGTTGAAGCAGGTTGAGCTAAAGTTAGTACAACACAAAGGTAAACTACGACATATTATTACAAAATAACTTCTGAAATGTTTCACTTCTTTATATTGATGTAAGTTAAGGGTGAAAGCTTCTTTAAAATGTAGAGGTGGCAACAATTCCCAGGAGTAGTCTATCATAACTCTGCATGTATAGCATACAACAGCAGCATTTTTTTTGTTTTTCATTAATAAAAAAACCCCATTGTGATCAAGAAGAAGTGTTATTGCAGTCTAGTCTCAAGAGCTGCTGCCCTCATCCCAATTTGATGGGATAATTTCCCTCGGCAACAGCCTTACATTTCTTTGAAAATACATACTCTATATAGTCAAAAAGATAGTCACCAGAGGCTCTGATGCTGTTGATTCATGTACAATGCAATATGTATTGTATGAGTGAAGAAAAAGGATATTAAAGTTTAAAAAAGAAAACACTTCCTCTGTAGCCAGCGGCATTTTCTTGTCTGTTCAGAAAATGCTATGATTTCAGTAACATAAAGGTACAGTACATGCATGCTGCATACAAATAAAATAAAATAATGAACAGAATGAGATAATAACACAGCAGAAGATGTAAGTAAGACTTAAATCAAGTTGAGAAAGCCTGATTAACAACAAATTTCAAAAGCTGACTTAAATAAAGACAGTCAGTTTGTATGCTCAAAGAGTGAGGACCCCAAACCACAAAAGCCTGGTCCTTATAATCTCAGACTTGGGGCGAGCCAGCAGGGGCTTGCCCGAGGAACTTAAGCTTTATCTGGGCTCATAAAGAGGTGAGAACATCTGTGATATAGGAAGTGGCCGTCCTGAGGCAAGTGATCACTTGATGCAACAATTTGGCACTTATTTTGTCTGTACGCTTCTCGCTGGTTTGAAGTGGGCTGGGCTCAGTGGGGTCAGGGTGACGTATTTCTGAGCACCAATCAGAATTTAGCAACCTTTGAATGACAATGTGATGACCCTTTGTGGGGTTGCAGCCTTATGTTGACAGGCTACTGTCAGTCAAATCTGATCAAATCAGACCCACACAGTCCTGATTAAGCTTTTCCTCCAAATTTTAAAAACTGTGATTACTGCAAATTTAATCAAGAATATTTAAGGTTATAGATAAATACGCAGGATTTTTCTAATGCTATTTAGTAGAAGGAACATTCTCCCATTGTAGTTATTGAATCTTTTAAGGCCGTACCAGTTATGTTTGATGAAACTTATTAACTTCTGCAACGAATAAAAAATTACGAACCGACCAAGTGGTTGACTAGAGAAAATGTATGCCAGGGTGGACCAGTCCGTTGTTGTACTGTGGATTGGAAGCTGTCAACCTACCGCCATGACAAATACCTCTACACTTATTTTACTTGGCAAAGAATGAATTCTTGGTCTGAGACTGTGGATATACAGTATTATGCCACAGTGGGTTGGCCTGATAGATGTTGTTTTCTCAACACATCTCCTACACACAACATCTCATCCATACCACCTCTCATCTAAAGCACAGCAGCAGGTTTGGCGCTCTTCCCAAACAATCAGGACCATACACATAACTACTCATGACAGACACAAGCTGTCCAGAGCCCACTGGCTCACAGCTTACAGTAATGTACCTGGTGTGCTGCCTGGCTGCCAGTTGAGATACCAGCAAAGAGGCCCAGCCCAGCCCATGCATTTGTACAAGGTTCAGCAAAGTTCTTATGATACGCAATTGGGTTAGTCACGCATTTTAAGATATTTGGGATATTTCAGTGTTCTCTGTTCCACTTATAGAGATTTAAACTTACTTTAGCTAGACAATCCACTACAGTTATTTTTGTCAACGTTACATTAATGTGTCTTGGAAATGTGAAAATGCAAACTCAGTTCTCATTACAAAGTGGACTGTACATCATAGCTCCTGAATGAAATTAAACCCAAAATAGACCAGATAAGTAAACATGAATATCATGAAAAGGATAATATGAGTCTAACAGCTCCTTGCATTAAAATGTAGCTGTTCAGCATACAAGTGTAATATTATTGTTATAATCCATTAATATAATACATGGCAATGACTTTAGTGCACTAATATCCAAACAATGTCAGTGAAAAAAAAACAAAAGACAAACACACCTCTTTTTATCCGAGTACAAATATAAATACAACATTTTTGCTGTTTTAAATAAAAGCACTGACCTTTCTGTGTACTGCAAAATTCTCCAAAACATTATTTCATGGAAAGACTAAAAGACTGAAACTGCAGACGAGCACCCACAGGAAAGAACTGATATTCAGGGGAGCGGGATTCCCTGGGGGCGGCAGATAAAATTACACAGTGGACTGCAGAGTTGTGGACCAGGTAGGAAAGGTCATTATGTGACAGAAGTTGCTCAGGGGACCTCACTGACCAAAACAGAAGGTCATGTAAGTAACTGGGAGCCCGTGGCACTGAAGAATGTTCTTCTTCCGACAACTGAAAGTGTCTCACTCATGACCCTCATGACCCCTATGCAATAACACAGACTTACAAGCAGCTCTGAGAAAAAGAAAAGGAATAATTTGCTTATTAGCAAATGTTAGCATTCTAACATGCTAAATTAAGATGGTAAACATGGTAACCCATGTACCTACTAAACATCACAGCATACTGACATTAGCATCAAACTGCTGTCCATTATTATGTAAATGCTCCGTATTTGTATAGCGCCTTTCTAGTTTTTTTCGACCACTCAAAGCGCTTTTACACTACATCTGCATTCACCTTCTTCTACACTGAGCCTAAGTGCTCAAACAGAAACTAACATTCACACACATTCATACACTGGCAATTCGGGGTTCAGTATCTTGCCCAAGGACACTTCCACATGCAACCAGGGGGAGCCGGGATTGAACCTTCCAATTAACGGCCAACCCGCTCTACCGCCTGAGCCACAGCCGCCCCCATATTATAGCTTAACTGAGCTGCTAGAATGGCTGTAGACTCTTGTTCTTGTCTTGTTCAAATATATCGAATTTACCCTTCGACAATTAAGTGTCAATAAATAAACAGATAAACTGTCAAATCTACAGAAGCTTGGGGCTAACAAATAAAGGCATAAAATACTCCAAAATACAAAATTTATGGAAGCCTTACTACAAAGGAAGAACCTCTTGACAAACAGCTGTGTGGACTTCTTGATTATTTTTTACTCACTCTTACTTCACAGTGTTTCAAAGTGAGCTCAGAACATTAATATTCTGTTTAAACTTTTATTGGAAAGTGTTCATCATAAGTTCCACCTACACACTGCATTATGAAACTAAAGTATTCTATCCTCTGAACAAGATAAACTACATAGTTGTCCTATTAGCATGAGTACAGTGTTTGGGTACATTAGGTGCAGGATATGGTGTGCATATATCAGGCAGTGTATAGTGTAGTACAGTTGAAAATGTTACCATGAAATGTAAATGTGTGAAATCTGTCATTGTCTGCTTTCATGTTTTGACATATATTGTAAATATATTCATCTATCAAGAAAATGCAACATAAAAACTATGAGCCATTATTTCCAGACATTACATCAAACATAGGTGTTACGTTGCCTATCACCTCCCGTTGAACAGCCCAATGGCAGCTTTGAAAATACACGTTGTGGGAGTAAAGAAAATGTATTTCCATCTAGGCACATTTTATCCTGAACCACACTCCACTCTGTCCAAGACCTCAGCGGACTACAAGATCAACACACACATGTTAGATTAGGCTGTTTGAGCACAACGCCCGAGGATCTAAAACACACCCATAACTTGGCCAGAACATGGAGACATAAAGCAGATGTTCCCTGCTCCCACCAGCTGCTGTGGAGAACTTTGGAGAAGCTGGACATCATTGTGTATTAGTGTTACAGACTCATCGCATATGAGTATGCACGCTGTTGGTGGAACAGCCGAACACTGCAAACTATTCTACATCTTCCATCTTAAAGTCAGGCTCACTGATTAAATCAGTTTGATGACAAAATGTAATAAGTATGTCTTGGGGACGATGACATTTCACAGGTGTGTGTTTTGCTGTAAAACCATAAACTAAAAAAACCTCTATTTCTTGCTGCTTAGGAAGTAAGTAATGTTTGACTCAAATACAACGTAATATGGATTTCAAATAAAAAACAAGTTGAACATGAGTCAATTCACCCACCAGTCTTTTCAAAGCAACTTGGAACACGTAACTTGGTCTTCAGCACCATGTTCATGTTGTAGGACAAAACACCTGTCACTTCTGCAGAATTTACAAATTGCTTCGGGTAATTTCTTAGAACACTCAATTCAACTTCCAGAGAAACTTTTCGTAATTTCACGCCAGTGGATATTAATGAAGTCTGCCAGGCACATTAGCTCATTAATAATATTACAGATTAAACTATGATGAATTGGGGGACTGCACAATGGACTGTTCTGGCCCTGGTGTGACCAGTCTCTTATCTGACCTTTACAGATACAAGCTGTAGAAGACACAGGAGACACAGAGACCCTCATGGGGCAGGACTAAGACAGCAGATGTACATAAGCCTTCTTCATAATAGAGAGGTCCGTGGACCTTTTTACACTGTGTCAGTTTCCAATAATAGATAGAATTTTAATTTCTACAGACACTTAAGGGACTATGGGTCTTGAAAGACTTAATGACTGAAAAGACAGATTTCTGTAGACTTGTGAAACTGACTTTACTGACTGGGTTTTTTCATCTGCATGCATTTCAGGATATAAGGTAAACATAGGAGACACAGTGTATTCTATATCTCTGTCTTTGAGGTGTAGCCTGCTGCATCTTGAGCATTATGCAAAATCCGTAGCAACAGCTGTTATCTTATTAAACTGTGAATATATAATTCAGTATAGAGTGAATGGATAATTATAATTATAATGGCATTTCCAGGAACTATTTACTGGAGGGAGACTTTTCCCGCAGATAAGACTGATGAGTTTGAAAATGACACTGTTATAACGTTATATGGAGGAAGCTGTGTTGATATAGGTGTTCACTAGTAGTGGTGACACTGTGTGACAGATTGTTGTAAAAAGACGTCCACCTTTACTTCTAACACACACTTAAAGGTCTTAAAGGGGGATACTAAAATGGAGGTCTTACAAGAGGGGGGGGGGGGGGGGGGGGGGGGGGGGGGGGGGGGGGGGGTAGAACCACAGAACTTATGGCCAACTGTTTTCACAAACTGAGTAGAACTTTGCAGAAAGAGTAAATTGAACTTCTTGTGTAAAATCAGAGGAGTGCCCCTTTAATTTGACATACTGACTGATTTTCCTGTCTCGCTAGGGAAACACTTGCTCAAGCTAAATTTTTGAAAAGGGCATTGTACCCTTTTTTAAAACAGGGCAGCCCTAATGCATGTCATGGAGCTCTCCTATACCTACATTTGTTATTATCCATAGCTGATAAACGGCATACATTACGCCAGTGTTTTCATGAAAAGAGCCAATTAGGCAGAATATCGGACCACTTGTAGACAGCATTTCTCCCAACAGGCTGAAAGACACCATGTGCTTGTCAGCTCCCACCCCCTGAACAAAAGAGACAAAGCCGTCCAACCTCTCCATCCTCCCACTGGCATTGAATAAACAACAGGGTAAACAGCGACGTGGGGAGAAAGATGAATGGTCCCGATCAGCGCCGTGGACCCTTCAGAATTTGAAAGGGAAAATCCACCCTAAAATGCAATTTACTATATACATGAATCCCATGATGTTAGACTCTTCAGATTAGCTTTGTGGACATGAACATATTACATAGTTAAATTTTCTTTTCTTTTCTGTTGCAAATCTCAGAAATCATGAAGTCATAATCAGTAGGGGTCACAAGGGCCATTGTTCTATGGAATGAATACTTTTACTTTTGATACTTTTAGATAAGTATTTTTATATTGTTATATCAGTACATTTACTTAAATAAGTTAAATAGATAGAGAAGTATTTCTCCAACCATTAAAAATAAGAGACTGATACCTATTTATTATCTACTTTAATTTTTACATTTGTTTATTTTAAATATCAATCTTTATAAAGCTGAGGTCAAGACTCATTATATAGAATCAAACACTACTTTGTATAAAATGTTTGTTGTTTTCATAACAATCACTTAGTATAAATTATGTTAATAAAGCCAGTGCTACTTTAACACTAAGGTGGCGAAAGGATTTGAATAGAATTAAGAACAATGTGTGTTTTTCCTTTTGAGATAGTTTTATTTAGTTATTATTTACACTGTATCTTAATGATGTGATCGACAGTCTTCAAGAGTAAAAGCTTTTTTTCTGGTCGAGAGCAACTGTGAGCTCTAGTCATCTGTTCTAGGATGCGTTTCACCTTAACCACAGCATGGTATGACATTGCTACTGGGACCCGCTGAGCTGTGCTCTGTATGGGACCACGAGCAGAACTGGTTCTCTTATAAAAGCACAAATGGAGCAATGATTTAGGGCTATTCATGTAGGTCAAGAGAATAAATGCAGCTAGTTAAGATGAGACAAAGTAGAGAGTCATGCTACGCCAGCAGAATCAGAAGTTCACAGAGAACAGTGATATTCACTGTTCTCCTGTACCTCTTACTTTGTCTTCACACACACAGGCTACAGCATGGTACCTCAGTAATGTATCAGCTGTTCTCACTATGCACAGATTAAAAATGGAAAGCTGGGAGAAAACTGGAGGTGGAGGGGGTTTGTTGGAAAAAAAGGTGTTCATTTGTAATGGTCGTGGATAATAAAAATCAATATACTGTGTGATGTACCACAGAGATAATTAACATAGTGACCTGTGTTTACGGCTGCAGAATGGACGTTCTATGGTCAGCATTGTGCAGCTGTGTTTAGCATGCAGGGTCAGAGACACCTCAACGGTAGCAGTGTCTGAGTGAATAAAGGTCATTATTGTAGAAATGGAGGCTCAGAAACACGGGAAACCGTGAAAGAGAGGAAACTGAGTGGAGAGAAGAGGTTGAGTTAAGAAAAATCCCCCCCATACGCAAGAAAACAAAAAGGAATGCAGTTTTTATACACTGGTTGAGACAGGAGAGAGTGAGGAAGAGAAGAAAGAAGATCCCTGATGGACTGTACTTACTTAGCATTCGCCATGATGCTGGGTGAGAGGAGAAATGTGGTGGTGGTGGCTGTCACAAGGTTTCCACTCAGTAGGTCTACTGGCTCTTTTAGTGCTGCATTTCACCTTTTCACCTGATAGATGTTGCTTTCATGTCAAACCTGGGAAGAACATTGGCATTATTGCAAGCAAAGAACAGTACAAATTACTAATGTTTCATACATGGCTCATAATAATCATTGGAGAGCCACAAAGTGTGTTTTAGGCCAGATATCTGCATCCCTTCAGTATGACTTAAAACGGTGACTTTCTAAATACCACGACAGTTAGTAACATCACAGCTGACATAACAGTTGATGTTTGATAAAACAGTTCTAAGAAAATCGGTTAGCCAAGTGAAGCGCCTTCTCAACTGCATCCTGTGATAGGATTTCTTTAATCTGGCGAAAAATATTTTAAGATTTGTGGAACTCATTCCTTTCATCACACGCTTGATGAGCCATGAGGAACCTGTTCCGGGGCTTGTCCTTGAGTATGGGGTTAGTGACAGTGGTGAATGTCAAACTAACAGAAGCCCCAATTTTGTCGCTTTATATACATCACAAATGTTGTTGAATTCAATGAAAATGTAAGACACCATCACCAATGGACTAGATAGCCTATACTCCTAAAAGTCACCAAAAGACTGCTGTAACTCTCAAACATAAACTAACTTTTGTAAATGTGAACTTTCAGTCACATGCCTTGAAAGCATCTGCTCTGCTCATTAAACACTCCACAAACTGAGTCGGGTCAGACTTTTTTATTCCTACCATCAGAGTAATAACTGCACCTGTGATTAAAAAAAACTGATTTACTTTTTGTTATCAGATTCTAAAGAGGAGAAAATCAAATAAATTAGGCCTATTTATTTGGAGTAAAGGACTTACCTGTGAGAGATTTACATTGTTGACGGGTAATCGTGCCTCCCGTTGCCCCCTTGCTGATAGTAATGTCTCCCTCGGTGGTGATGAGAGTAAGTGAAGCAGCAGCAAGCTCGCAGTGTGTGTAGGCTGCAGCTATCCTTAGCACTTTTGCATTCGATGAGCACCACTGCTGCTGCTGCTGCTGCTTCCGCTGCTCGGATTTCAGTGCAAAACCAAAGAGGGGCTGAAGCTCAAATGCAAGAAGCATCGTCACGCGGCAAGATCATATTAGCTTTTAAGTGTTATTAAGACTGATCAAATAAAGACCCTTTAAGTGTGATCTCCCCCCCCCCACCCCCTACACCTCCCCCTATCTGGGATCGTTGAGGGTTTTGTGCGTGTTGCCGCTCCAGATCCAGATCCCGCTTCTCAGCCGAGGGTTTCCCCGGCGAGCGCAGCGGGGAATCCTGCGAAAGGAGCTGTCCAGGTGCTGAAGCGAGCCCGACGAAGCCTCGGCTAACGACCGACCCGCTTCCGCAGCAGCAGCAGCAGCAGCAGCAGCCGGGCAGCACAGTGCGAATTTCAGCCAAACGCCATCAAAACACTGACGTTTTCGTGCCGGAGACTGACAGTAGCCTATGAATCGTGTGACATTTGCATCGCTCGGTCACGACATAGCAGTCTAAAAATGTTGGCCGCGCGCGTGTGAATATGTGTGTGTGTGTGTGTGTGAGAGAGTGTGTGTGAGTGAGAGAGAGAGAGAGAGAGAAAGGCTGTGAGCAGATTTTCCCACTTCCCGATTGAGGCCAATTTGAGAGCGGATTATCGCCACAGATGATTTTATTAGCTTCACGCCTGGTAGGTCGTCCCTCCCCGTG
>NC_060169.1:25571448-25609478 GCF_021292245.1 Micropterus dolomieu | reverse complement strand
ATGCAAGAAGCATCGTCACGCGGCAAGATCATATTAGCTTTTAAGTGTTATTAAGACTGATCAAATAAAGACCCTTTAAGTGTGATCTCCCCCCCCCCACCCCCTACACCTCCCCCTATCTGGGATCGTTGAGGGTTTTGTGCGTGTTGCCGCTCCAGATCCAGATCCCGCTTCTCAGCCGAGGGTTTCCCCGGCGAGCGCAGCGGGGAATCCTGCGAAAGGAGCTGTCCAGGTGCTGAAGCGAGCCCGACGAAGCCTCGGCTAACGACCGACCCGCTTCCGCAGCAGCAGCAGCAGCAGCAGCAGCCGGGCAGCACAGTGCGAATTTCAGCCAAACGCCATCAAAACACTGACGTTTTCGTGCCGGAGACTGACAGTAGCCTATGAATCGTGTGACATTTGCATCGCTCGGTCACGACATAGCAGTCTAAAAATGTTGGCCGCGCGCGTGTGAATATGTGTGTGTGTGTGTGTGTGAGAGAGTGTGTGTGAGTGAGAGAGAGAGAGAGAGAGAAAGGCTGTGAGCAGATTTTCCCACTTCCCGATTGAGGCCAATTTGAGAGCGGATTATCGCCACAGATGATTTTATTAGCTTCACGCCTGGTAGGTCGTCCCTCCCCGTGTCAAGAGCGGGTTTTTTATGGTTTCCCAAAATAAAGATACATTGGGAATATAAATTGCCTTTACAGCAATTGGCTTAACCGTTTGTCATTCATCGGGATTAGCCAGTCGATGGTTAAAGCGCACATCAATCAATCTCAAGCGTCTCTTCCTTTATTTCAACACGCCTGGACGTGGGCTGCTGAAGACGTTATAGGCTGAGGCACATATTTCAGGGTGCGCGCAAATAACGAGAAGTGGTGATCTAAATTAACTGTAGTAGGCCTGTGGTTAGAACCGATGTGAGACACCCAGTGGGCTCAGGGACTGGGTCTAAAGGTGTAGCCTATATAGTGGTTTTAACAGTGCGGTTAAAGAAATAAACTGAAGAAACGAGCACATTTCTACTGAATGTTCGTAATTTATTGAGGGAAAAGAGCAGAACATGATTTGGCACATGTACAGAATATCATCTAAACAACCGAGTTCAATGAGCCATAAACACTAACTTAAAATACATTTTAATTTCCCCTTCAGACACCATAAGGGCAGATGGGTGTATTGTGATACAACTGAGACTTCTAATCATTTTTTTAAAGTAAAATATTTCTTGAAAACACCATTGTAACAGGGTGTATAGAAAACCTGAACTTCAACATGTAACAACTACATGCCCCCCCCCTCCCATACACACACACACACACACACACACACACACACACACACACCTCTATCTACACTGAAAATTGCACCTTCATGTCATCAGGATATTTTAGTGAAGAAAAAGCGCAACGTTAATCAATGACAGGGCCATCAAGACAATAATGGATAAGTAATGGATTTTACAGAGACCACTATTCTATTGTATGAAGGCATCAGTAAAATATTTGGCTGTTTCAAGCGTGCAACTATGTAGTTAATCTCAGACTACACTATGGAAGACCCTTTGCGATTACTTTAGCAAAGGATACCAAAATACATCATCATCTACACCGAATACATCACATTTCTTCTGACATTTGACATTTCTTCAATTTCCAACCACCAACAACTACAGGTAGAAACTGTAGTAGAGCCTAGAGTAAAATGAGGTTAAACAGAGTTTCTACTGGTCAGTGTCACTTCCACAGCTAACAGGGAAGCTGCTCTACCCTGTTCTCTATTCTGTCTGGAGCTCTGGAGATGAAGTAACCATTAACCATAGGTAGTAGATATAACCTGACATGTGGACACAAAAACAGGCACAGTACGATTCTGACCGACTTCCCTGTGTCCAATTAAACCATGGTAGATAGATACCTTGCAAAATTAATATTATTAATTTGTAGGCTATCACGGTTTATTTGTTTTTCCATCGGTAAGACAGAAGCATAAATATCATAAAGCCTACATAACAAGAAAGAGCATTCCAATCAAGATCACCTTGATTTTATGGAAGAGGGACCACGCTCACATGAATAAAAGTGCCTGCGGTGAATCAACAACTATAACAATAGCTTGTGGGACACACAAGTGTATATAATTTACTCACCTGCAAAGCAAACAGACCATGAGGCCGATGTCAGCGGGTAAGATATGCCCTGAATGTGTGTTAAATTGGGGGAAAATATAAACACATTGTATTTTTATCACAATTGAATGTAACACGAGATGAACAGTTTGACTTTTTATGTCTGAACTTTATGAAACACCAGTTTTAATATGAAGCCGTGTTTACACACACAGTCTCCGAGGGACAGTTTCCCAAATGATGCCATTACACTGATGGCTAAAGGGAGACTTGCTTTATGAGCAGAATGGTGAAAGCAATATTTTGTAATGTTTCTGGTTCCCGACCACTGTTGCAAACAGGAATGCGGTGGGTCTTTTTTCCCGTTTGTCCATTGTGACAGCAGGTCAGTCAGCCTAGATGGACCAGGGTCATGACTGTAGTGTACTCATGCTGCAGACTGTCCATGTCAGTGTCGCACAGCGTGTAGTCATCTTTAATGATTCGGTCGCAGCCAATCTCACCGTTGCCGAAAAGGCCGAAAAGCGGGGTGTTGGGGAAAACCTTGTGGAAGGCGTCAGCTTCTACGTTGGTCTGGTTGTTGTAGTAGTTCTGGCCTCTCCCCACGCAGGCGAACATGAACCCTAGGGTATTCCTCTCTGGAATTTTGGCCGCCTTTAGCCGCCCGATCGTGGCTTCAGCCGCCTTTGAGTTGCTGACGTCTTGGTCCAAGAGCACAGACGCCCCCTGCACCTTAGGGCCACTCAGGGCCAGCCCCACCACACCGTATGCACCCTGGCTACAGCTGCAAAGTGACAAATGATTGGAGAGGGAGAGTGTGAATATTGCAAACAGTGTGCAGAAAGCATGCCACTGTATTAAAATCATAACTTCCAGTAGTGATAAATGGGGCTGTTATCTGGCATTTTGAGATAATTGGCCGATACCTGCACTCACGAGGCTGATATATCATCCTAACTGACAGCAGATCTGATCTAAAACCATTACTGGCTAGCATTAAAAATATATATTGTTATACTGTAGAGAATAATGCAGTTGAATGACGTACCTTCTGACAAACTGTACCCCTCTCTCCCTATAACACCAATCACATTCTGAAATCTACAGTGTCCTGTGTTTTTCTATTTCAATAATTAATAAAAATTAAACAATATGAACTTAACTACTACTAAAACAACATGTTACTGGCTAAGATAACCATGTAGTGTATTAGATTGTACTCTTTATGGAATAATGGAATTATACATGACATTTCATTATTTTCATATTGGTATTATACATCGACCATCGGCCGCCCTGCTCTCTAAATATCAGCATCGGCCATTGTAAAACCCATTTGAATGACCAATAACTTCCAGTGGTGATCTATAAATTCGATCCAAACCTATTGGCAGGTCAATAAATGGCATAAAAGAAATAAAGATGTTAAACTTCAAAATGAAGTGAGATTAACAAAAACTGTTTGAGGAAGCCTCAAAGTATTTGAATTTGCAGGAAATCACTTGCAATTGTTATTTTTGCATTATTATTCCGAAGGTTTCTAAGAAAAAAACCTTGATTTAAGTGAAGGACATTAACTCACCAGTGTCTGGTAGGAGAGAAGACACTTTCTACCAGCCCTCCAGCAATGAGAGCTTTGCTCTTGGCCAGCGGCTCCAGTATCTGGCTGAGAAAGCGTCCTCCTCCAGATTTATATGCCTCATAGAAAAAGATCAGGACCACACGCAGCTCTGGGTTGTCAACTAGTCCTGGAAAGAATATACAAATAAAAGCGTAATACAAAAACAAAGTTCTGAAAGTTTTGCATTTCTCAGTTTAGATTACTGAATAATTGCTGTGAGCCTACACACACCTGCTTCTTTCAGGGCTGTTGTGGAGATTGACTTCTTGCAAAAATGAAAGGGCTTGATGTGGACACCTTCTATGGTGGGGAACATGATTGCAAAGCCAGCCTCCCCTTCCTGGTACTCCTGAGGAGGGCTGGAGCAAGAGCCACTGGGAGTCACTGCACAGAGGAGCAAGTATTAAGCACCACAGACTATAAAGTTAGAGGCACAGGCGCAGTAACTTACACACAAGTCATCTGTCATGGACGGTGAGTTGTCAAAAACTAAGGAACTTTTTTTTAACTTTACAGACCCCAATGCAACCCCTATTGTTTGTTGCTTGCCGTGTTAGTTGCAACCATAGACAGCAAACATAGCATCTGTGGCATCACCCGATTTTCCAGAAGGGATGTGGAAAACTTGATTTGGGTTTACTGTTTGCTGCCATCTTGGAGTTGAAAATGCTAATTTGGCCAGAGCAGAGAAAAACAGTGCTGAGAGGAGAAAAGCCACAAGCAACCACCGCTGCAGAGTGTGACACCTGTCAATACAGAAGACATTTTTTACATGCCAAAGTTGGTAGGTACCGGTCTAAATAATAAAATGAATTATGGCAGAATTCTATTTAGCTTCAGGGTCCTGGTATTGTGCATGGCGGCTCACTGCTGGTCCATTGTTAATGTTATTAGTAATGTGTCAAAATGTCTGCTGTGAAAAAGGCCCATAGACTCCTCTCACAGCCTTAATATGTCTCCCAAATTAACAATGATTCTTACTAACTTCTACTAGAAAATAATGTTTTCTACTTTTTAGTGAGAAGAGGAGTTTTTGGTACAGGTAGTTTCTTGGAGTGAGCATCTAGTGACCATTAGAAAAACTGCACCTCAGGGCACTAATGTTTTCACCAATCAACTGTGTTGTATTTTTTCCAAAAACTCAGGACAGTGTATACTAACCAC
Organism: Micropterus dolomieu; assembly: GCF_021292245.1. NCBI lineage: Eukaryota > Metazoa > Chordata > Actinopteri > Centrarchiformes > Centrarchidae > Micropterus > Micropterus dolomieu. The sequence continues at coordinate 25,604,583 of NC_060169.1, read as the reverse complement.
AGAAAACCAACCTATCAACACCCCATTTACACCTGGCATTAAAATGCAGATACGTTACCCAGATATGGAAAAATGCATGTAAATGCAAGCTGTAAATGTGACACGATCGAATCGGTCTGACCATATTTGGATCTTAGGTATGTGAAACACGATCTGTAGCCTAGAAAGCACTGGTTATCTGATCTGCTGTTAACAAAGCACATATAACGTATCTAGTCACAGAGATCTTTACACTTCGGTACTGCAACACAAAGTGACACAATATCTTTGATACAAAGAAAGAAATAATCACATAGGTTATAAAGTTTCCTCTAAACCAACATTTTTTAATGGGAGTCTGGGGCGCAATTGCCGCCACCTCAAATTACTCACGCGCAGGTTTTGCTTTGGAGCATAGAGACCCGATCTCAATAAGGATAACAAGAACACATGAAAAATACCAGGTGTAAAAACAAAGGCAAGATAGGGTTGTCTATTTTCCGTGTAACGTATCCAGATACAGATCACATTTTAGTACCAGGTGTAAATGAGGTGAGGAAGAAGGTTTAGCAGGTGGATGAGCCACCATGCAAATGAAAAAACATCAGGCTGTGCAGTCAAACATCTACAGGTTCATAAGACAGACAGCCTCATTCACCACTCCTACACCTTTTAGATTTAACTATTAACCTTTTTGCAACTACATTTGAAAATTACAGTAAACCTTTCCATGTATTCAAAATGAGCAAATACTCCACATTTGCATCTCATTTATTCCCATCCTCGAGCGAGTTAGAGTTTATAGAATTCATGAAGTGTTACACAGAAATACTATGTTTAGGTGTACCACAAGTCATCTTTGTTAATATTGTGCAGCCCCACTGCCAACATGCATAAATCATTTGTTGTAATCTAGGCTGTATGGCAGACTTATTACAAGTAATCTATAGATCCAACCTTATCCAATCAAACATTTCATTCATTTGAATTAGATGTGACTGGTGACCCTGTGGTGACCCTCAGCTGCAATATCACAAAATGAGTGTTATCACAAACAGCTGAGACTGCCATTAAACCTGATAGACGACGGGAGCCTGATAAGCCATCATCTTGAGGAAAAAGAACGTAGCTGATGGAGAGTCACTTCTCCGCGGGGTTGTGATTATATGGAGAAATGGGGAGCACAGCACCGAGCAGACTAGGCAATCTATCATAGGGAGAGGCAGGGAGGTGCCAGCCACCGGTGGTGCTTTCCAACTAGGTAGCAGAAGTGGGGATTAATGCGTAGTCCTCTCTGCTGAAAGGTGAACTATTCCTCTTGGATATACTCATGACACCTGGTTAGCTTTTTTCCCTACAGCATCCTAGCAGATGAACACACTATGGTCACATTTTGTACCAACAAAGCTTTGAAGTTCATTTAAGAAACACGCTTAAAATAATAATGAATTCAGTGATTCCTTGTGGCTACCACTGGTTTCATTGGGGGTGTTCTCTTCTATATGAATGAGGGAAATATGAGAGAGACAGAAAAGAGCACCACTTACAGACTATGCCTGGTGTAGCAATGCCCATGATGTCACAGCCTTTGGGGAAGAGCAGGTTCAGTTCTTCAACTGTGTCTATACTGTGGCGACTCTTCTTTGCTTCGGAAAAGTTGAGGGAGAAAAAGCATTAATGAGATAGTTCACTGTTTTATATGTTAATCATCTTAATAATAAATTAAAGCTGGGGTAGGCAATTTATTTCAGAAGCATTTTTTGTTAATTTAAAAAACATTCTCATCCTGACATAAATCTAATGCTCTGACACAAAAATGGCAGTAAATCAGGTATCCGTAGCTGTCACAGGACTGTAATCGGAATGGTCAATCATTTAATTCAGTCTTAACTAAATGAGTGGCTGGCTTACATGGCTGTCTACGTACCTAGCTGCCTTCCTATTTGGGTACACTCACTGGGCTTGTGTTTTGGGGGAGTGGCCGTGAAGGAAGGCCAGAAGGGATGGGGTGGGATTTTTTTCAGTTAGATACTCTAAAAATCTAGTTGTCTCTTGCTAGTTTCTCCAATGTTGCCTACCCCAGCTTTAAGCAAATATTGGAAATACATGGAAATTAGAAAGTCCTTAGTGCAATAATTTGGATTCAGAGATATTTACAGCAGCAAAGCATCTCTTTCTTAACAGTGAGACTATAGGTTTATATTTTTTGGCATTTTAGCAATTATCTGGCAGATAATTCCTGTCAAAATTGTTTCATTTATTTTCTAGATCAATGGGCAGCTCATATTAAACTGCAGTTAACCATAGCAACTAAGATTATGTATCACAGTATGTTAGCAATTTCCTCTCACTGATGACCAACAATCCAGCAGGAATTAAACTGACTATAAACTAACAACTTCAACACAGGTCTTTACCTGGTATTTAAGACACACATAATACAAGGTTTTCTATGCATTTCAAATTTTAGAAATACTCTACAGCTACTTATACACAATTATGATGCTGTTATGATACAGCTAAATCGGGATTTGATGGACATGCTAGAAGCATTCAGAATAAATATTATTCTGACAAAAGGGCAGCACAGACCTAGCTGATTCCTGTTTACGCCTCTGCTTCAGCTATCTCAACACTGTGAACTTTAAAACATTTACCTTAAATATGTCTTTGTTTAGTTGTCCCTTTTCCTGAAAGATTGTGTTACACCACTTAACTCATATAGGACATGTCTTTCTACGAACACAACTCAAACAATTATGCCTGACACAGATGTGCACTTATCGGACATTCTGTCTAATGAACACAATATAACAAAGTCCAAGAGCACTGTGTACTGAAATTTTATACCAACCTTTACCCTGTCTGTAGCAATACCCTTGCCCATTGAAGGCCTCACAGTCTACCATTGCCAGAACAGTTTTGGGCAGGAGAAACACTTTCTGAAAATAATAAGAAGCAAAGGGTTACACTTAAAATAGTGTTGAAATTGCTTTCTGGACACATTTGGGACCAACAAACCTAGCACTTACCACAGATTTTAAGTCATCTTAACTTATGAATGAAAAACATGTGGATAAAAAGATTTTTTTTTATCATCTCCTGAACACATTTCAGAGCAATCATTTCAAGCTGAGCATACATGTTGACCAAAATCAATCACTATCACCAGGGTGGTGTTTACTTTACTTTTTTACTATTATGCATATCAATTCTGGTAAACGAAACTGATGCGGTTTTTTTACTGTCCTGTTACTTTCACTTGATCTTGAGTGTAATGATTTACCTCCACGTCGTCAGCCAGGTTGCTGCAGAGGACATGTGCATCTGTGTTAGATGGTCCACATGCCGACACCCAAGTCAGCTCCTGCTGAGTCCTCAGCACTCTCCGGGCACAGTTTCTCCACAGCCTGCAAACACTGAGGAGAACCACAACAACATTCAGCTCGTGGAGGAGCGCCTACCACCTATCATGGATGGGTTCATATCCATCCCCTCTCTCTCCTCCCTCTCCATCATTACCAAATAAAGCAGAAATGCCTAAAAAGCTTGCTTGCTTTCTTGATCGAAACTTGGCAAGAGTTAGCTAACATTAACGTTAGCTATTAAGTTCGTGCTTTTGACAAGAAACACGGCTGAGCAGCTAAAGGCAATTAGAAACAATGTACAGTGACTTATAACCCGACAGTCTAGCTGCCGCATTAGCTTTCTAAATGTCCCCTGTGGTTCTGAAAATTAGTTTCACTCCCATTCTCTATGCTTCAAGTCGACAGCCATTAACGTTAGCCGAGTTAACTGTTTAGCCTACGAACATTACCTCCATTACTTCCTGTTAACTTACCTCGCGATACGGAGAAGCGACTTGGTTGGTACGAACGTCAGGATTCGCTCAACTACTTCAGCAACATTGCTGAGTACATACGCAGCCTTGCTATCTTGTAAAGAAACGGTATAATCTTGATTTTCCCCCATATTACTCTCTCAAGTTGGTTTTCCAGCACAGCTGCCCCGCTACGAACTTTCACCTCCGTTCTTCCACTGCTGCCGAGGTGCTGGAGGTGACACACCGCCCCCTGCGGCGAGGAGGAGCTGTAGCGGTTTAGTTTCTTCTTCTTTTCTTAGTTAATGGCGGATTGCAAAGAACTTTTAAGTGCATACCGCCACCTACTGCACTGGAGTGTGTAACATCATATCACTCAACTTCAAACTCCAATAAGGTGCTCTCATATTCTGTTCACCAACCCAGTGTCTTTTAAATAACGCCTTCCTGGTGTTTCTTATCCCCTTTTCTTCTCCTTCTGTTCCCAGTACCCCCATCAGATTGCATTCCTGCCCTGCCTCCTGAACCCTATCTTGAAATCTGTCCTTCCAACTCAAACAATATGCAGTGCAAAATGACATGTTCAACATTTTCTTTAACCCCACACTTACCACACACTCCCCAATAAAAGCAAGGTGCCATTCAGGCCTGTGTGATCTACTCTCAGTCTTGTCATTATAATTTCCTCTCACCTGGTCCTTTACCTATAATTTTTATTACTGACAGACTTTTTTATTTTATAGTAACTCCTTCCTTTCCTGTCTTCCTCCCACCATTTCTGCCATATTTCGATACCTTTCTTCTTAATGACTGCTTTTATTCTCCTTTTCCTAGTGGTATTTGAACTGTTATTTCCTTTTGTAATGGCTCTTTTGCTAGTTTGTCTGCAATCTCATTTCCATTTACTCGCTCATGTGCTGGCACCCAACAAAACTGAACATCTGTACCTCCCCGATGTAATCTTAATAAGCTTTGAAACATTTCTATCAGTAGGTCTTCGCTGACAGGCAGTTTAGTTTCCCACGACACTATGCAGCTCGTTGTAAAGCTTGGGGAACGCAGTTTTTAAAGAATGTTTTGACTGATAGTTATACAATAAACACAAATATTACACACTAATGTTTATTTCTGCTTGCATTTTTATATTTTATATGCATATAACAATGCAATGACAATATTACTAAAGATACCAAAATGGTTTTGTGCAAGACGTTTGTGGCTGCTAGAATAAGGACCTTTCATGCAGTCTTAATTTTGGGATTGACATACAGCTACAAGTACTAAACGCTACCAATCCCATATGAGGAAACACTGGTACAACTGTCTCCTGGTAGAACAATGATTGTCTTTTAAAAATATTTTGTAATTTTTAATTCTTCTAACCATGAAGTTTGATTTCATATAAAATACTGGTTACTTCACCTTTTCAGCAGTTGAAAAAAAATAAAATAAAAAATAATTTAAAAAAAATGACTCTTGCAACACATGTTCACACTGAGGCCTAATCTGTGATTAGGATTCATAAGTACACACCGTTTCATTTTTGGGCTTTACAAACAAAAAGGTTGATCTTCTACAGGTTTAGTTTCACCCAACAGTCACATTTCACTGCACCTGTGATGAATTGCAACAAAATGGGAAGTTAAAACGCATGTTTAACGCAGTACTACATCATGTTCTGCTTTTTGTGGCATAGTGGCATTTCCACTATAAACCTTTAGTGCACTTTTTGGAGAATTTCATGCAAGAAGACAGCCACTGTAATGAAAATAAATGTCCCCCTATTTCTTTTCTACATTATCAAAAAATACCAATGAAACATTTGCAATACAGTCAGACTTGGAATAAATTATACTTCTCCAACCATTTATTCATGATCTTTACATAAAATGAGAAAAACAAAGTCAAACAAATCGGTTCCTCAAAATGTGAGTACAGTGTGCAAACATTTCTTTCTCTTAGCTCAACATTCAAGCAACTCCACTAAGAATCCTTTCCTTGCTAAAGGAGGAAGTGTAAAACTTCACTGACAAAATGCTTACAACACAGAAAAAAAAAACAAAGACACACAAGCAACTTTACAAAAGTACACATAATAAAAAGTCCCTTATAACCTTGGCTTACTTTATGGCTTTGTTCATGATGATTATGTGCAGTATTCTTCCCCAAAAAGTGCAAATTCTCCCAACATATACATGTAAACCTATTAACGATACAGTGAATTTTAACTGACCTTTGATTAATTACAATGTGTAACAGAAACAGTAACTGGAGCTTACCGAAGCTGTGCCATCTTGTGTACAGCTTGTTTCTTCAGGATGGCAAGGTCAGAGGACACATATAAACACAAGGCCAGACATTATCTGTAGCAGCCGTATATGGGAGCCAGCCATATTCACAGCAGATGAGGCAATGTGGGGAGAGGAAGAGAGCTGGGTCAAATGTTAACCATCTCCATTAGAGTCTGATCCAGCATCTGCTTTGTGCTCAGGCACTCTTCTTTAGCACGTGTGAGTTTATCTGTTAATATAGCATTTCATTGGTTAAAAATCTTTTTTTTTTTTTTTTTAAAACAGCGCAGAGATGCACAGACTATAAACAGACAAAGCTCTAGTCCAAAATAACAGTGTTAGACATGTGCTGGATGTTATTACAAACCTTATGAATGGGAGAAAACTCTTTTTCCTCGATAACAGAAGTTATCATTCATTAAGCAAGTACATATTCCTCAACTCCAATACTGTGAGCCAATTCACTGTAAATATTATAAGCAAGCTATAGACAGGGCTGTAGTCAAGACTGGCAATTTATTTAAATGATGCTTTTGTCCTGCAGTAATTCCAAGCACCCTCTCAGTTTCAGGCCCATCAAAACAAACCTCTAACCTCAAAAAACAAAACACAAACGTGAGCACCGATTTACTCCGACTGATCTTTATGGGCCAGTTATCTCCTTCCAGAACTATCCCCGATATTGTTTTGCCAATCCTTTATCCTATCACAGCTTTTTGTCCTTGTTATTTAAATTTTACACTAAAGCTTAATCTGTACCGTTATGTTTTTTCATTTGATTTTTGAAAAATACTGCATGTCTGCAAGTGATATATTTTACAAGGTGTAGCCTTGCAGTTGTTCTGGCAGATCCGTCATCTAGTAGGTACATGCTCCTTATACCTTCCAATCAGATGTGACAACCTATCTCTAAACAACTAGTTGGCACACAAATGGTGCGAATTGGCTCTACATGTACCAGTGGTCAGCACTGCATCCTTGCTGCTTTGCACCCAAGTACACTCCCTCCTGTGTTACTATTTAGACTTGAATTCAGGAGGGTTTGCACATTCATTCAGTGTTCATACTTATTCAGATTGTGAGCTTAGGGACAGTCTGTCAAGCTTGTGGACACGTGTCTTGACTGAAATGCTACAGATAAAAATAAAGTTCCAAGAGAAAACTCAACTCCAATGGCAACAGATCAAATCTGCATTAAAACCAAAATAATGGGTGGTTTGGGTCTCAGCACAGTTGACCACATTACATCTTCTGATTTTTAATTAATACTTACAAAAAGATAGCATTCACTAAGCATTTTTGTTGGAAACTTGTCCTTTTTGTTTAGCCATTATAACATTACAGAGGGGAATTGTAGATGTAGAAGGAATTGTGAACCCCCTGCAGCATTTTAGGAGCTTTCCCTAGCTGCGGACCACTTGCATCATTGCCAGCCTTTACGCCGTGAGTAACAGCATGCAGATTTTAAATGGTGTGCCACAGCCTTGTCAATAACAGAAACTAAATCAAATCCAATCAGTAACTTTTCATTAAGTTGTCTGACCTCCCATCAGGAACTGCAGTTTGAGCATGCATAATGTGAAAAACTTAAATTAGTATTCCACTTTGTTAAAAGCATTACTTGGTTTGTTAGGTTCTGTGGCATACACACAGTTGTCTCTACTCTTATATCACAGCATTAGACAATATGCCTGAACATTTTGAGTTTTAGAAGAATGAAAGAATACGAGAGCCCATTCCAGTTTAAGCCTCGTTTAAGGCTACTCTCAGTTCATTGGTCAGAAGACGGTTTTTCTCAAGCTGCTTGTATAGATGGTCTTGACAGTCAGAAAGCAGGTAAGAGAAAAGGGAAAGAGACAAAAGGCAGGTTAGTGCAAAAGACAAAGAGTTAGTGCTGCTTTGAAGCTAACCACAAAAAAAAATAAAAATCTGTTTGTATTCAAGCTGTTGGACTTGATGACCTCATGCACATTTCAAAGTAAAGCAATGATGAGCAATAATAATTTCCAAAAAATCTAAAATACTGTCCTGGTTACCCATGGCAAAATCACTTATTCCTTTTGTGACCTTTGGTGCAGGGACTGAGGCTAGGCTGATTGAACTGGAAACTATTACACCAAAGCAAAATAATCTGATTCATGATAGAATTCCTTTCCTTAAAAAGGAGGATGTGGAAACTAAAGGATCTTTAAATGTAAAATCCCAGGTGATACAGTTGATCTTTTTGGTCACCAAAGAGTGCTCAATTTATTAGGGTTTGGTAATGTAAATCTTTTTCTCCAAAACAGCAGCACAAATAGCTGAATTAACTGTCTATCAATGCAGGTAACCTGTCATTGCTGCCCGTCATTTTAACGTAATCTTCTCATTCTAAAGGAAAACTGAGAGGGGAGCTGTTTGTTACAATTAAATTTAATTAATTAAAACACTAATACTGCCATAATACCAAATATGGGCCCTCTAAAACAGAAAAAGGAGCAGTGAATGAGAGGAGTCTCGCAGTTTATTTATAAGTTACTCAAAAAACATGTGGAGGACAAAAAAATAAAAATTTAAAAAAAAAAAGATAGGACAAATGGAAATGAAGAAACATCACAGGAGAAAGGGGGAAGAGCTGGCATAGATGAAAGAATGTTTATTTTACAGAAAGCAATACGGCTCAGGTCTGTATGAGAGACAAACAAATGGATGGCAGCAGCGCCGGCCCAGTGTGCAGTAGTAAAGAAACAGAGACAGGAGACAGAAAGTTGGGCTGCGCTGCACAGGAGAGAGATGATGACGCTCAACCAGCTTCTGGGGTGAGGGGTATAAAAATTTAGCTGTGAAAAAAAGAAGAACAAAAATTGTTGGAGATGTGAAAAGGCGGAATGGAAGATAAATGACATGCAGCACCAAAAGAGGAAAAAGGATGCAGAGCTGAGCCAAAAAAGCAAAAGGAAACGAAAAGAGAACGACACTTTCATGTAGCTGTGTTGCAAGAAACTAAGAGGAACTTACACTATTACTTAATTCTGTTAGTAGTTATCAAAAGGTTTGGGAAATCTAGCCTAAGAACTTAGACAAAAATACATCTAAAAAACACATTTACTTCACACACTCAATGTTAGACAAGCAGTGAAGGCCGTTTAAAAAACAAAACAATCCATCTATCAATAATAATAAAAATCACTGCATTCAAACATGCCACAAGAGGGAGCTATTGTATGTTGTTAACAGTGGTTAGGGATGTTAACATCTAAAGGCAAGTGGTGGTGAATTACATGGAAGTCATGTCATTGAGGGCGTGGTCCAGCTCCTCGCTGATGGCCTTGTACTTCAGTTTCTGGGCATACAGCTCATCTATTGTGTGGTAATTATTATGACGTGGCAGTGAAGGATTTGTGAGGGGGGGAAAAAAAATAAGACAAAAGAAACATAATGGTGTCAGAGAATAGAAGTCATAAGGAAAACGCAAATACAGAAACTGGTGGTGAAAAAAGGCAGGACAGAAATAGGAAGTACACGTTGAACAGCTGCTGATGTGTCAGATTCCTGAGGAGTCACTGAGAAACTGCATCACATATGTCACATATTCCATGACCCTGGAAAGACTGCTCGAGACAAGCTGGCCTTGAACAGTCACTACACCAGAATGTCAAACAGCATTGTGGTGAGAAATGCTGGTGCCAACATGAATAATATCACGACGGCCTCTGTGGATCTCTGCTTTGTTTCCCCCCGCCCCCGGTAGACAACTGACAGTGTCCTGAGAACTATTTAACAATCCTGCCAAGCTGATAAATACACTCACACTTCACCCATGTTTACAACAGAGGCACTTATTTCCCTTTAGCAAGTGTCCTTCAAGAAAGTAGTGTTGTTTTTACGATATTATTAGACTACAAGGAAATCTGAATAAGCCCCAACAGGGTTGTTGTGTTGACTGGTTGAGTAGCAAAACATACCCATACCCTTTGTCAAAAAATGTGAAGACAACTTTTTTCAGTGCCTAAATATCTAGATGAAAAGATTCATACCCTCCAGGTCATCAATGGTCTTCTCAAGCTTGGCAACTGATCTCTCAGCGAACTCGGCACGAGTCTCAGCCTGAATGTGGAAACACAGTCAAACATTAGCAAGTGTCATCAGTCAAGAGGTTTACATTACTAGCCACAGTCCCATCACTTAAAGGCTAAGGTATTTTTCAACCTGGGGCCCATACTTCGAAGGAGAATTTGACTGTAGCGAGGTAACTTTGGGATTAACCCTGGGTTTTCAGTCCTACAACGGTGGTTCACTTCTTACTGGGGTACATCACCATGGTATTTTATGCTGAACAGCTAACCTGCTCCGGAGTAGGTTCAAAACACCGCCTACAGACCAATCAATTGTCTTGGAAAATGGTATTGCATCCCGCAGACCCTTTTATAGGCTGCTGTAGGTGGTGCGGAGATCATCCTACAACACACTTGTAAGATATGAAAGTAAGCCTAATTACAGTTTTGAAATATGTTTTTATATTTAATTGCACCCAAGTCTGTTTCACACACCCAGTCACAGTTGTTAAAAAAAAAATAGTTTAATATGTTTTTGTGTGATACTAAATATTATGAGCATATATTTTGGTATTCAAAATAAGTTCAATATGACTTTGTTTGTTATAAATTTAGGTTGCATTGTTTCAGACATTATAGAGACTGGTCATGTACTGCCCCACCTTTTGCAATTTGGGCGCAGGTCATGTGGATGAGTTTTCAGTAAATGTAAAGCTGAAGACGTGGTTGAGATATTATTTGAACAGTTGTTTATTTTCCCATTTTGTTGCTTTATGAAGTTAATTTAGAACAATGTTTGGAACATGAGTGTGTTTAATGAATTAATCTGATTTGTAAGTTACGAGAAGTTCTTGAAAGAGTTGGAACTTCATGTCGAAAAGTCGCTGCAGCTGAAAATATAAAAGCATACACACCTAAAAAAAATACTTATGTAATTATAGTCACATTCAAGTAAGTAATAAGTTAGCATCCAAATACCCAGTTTCAACGACGCTTTACAAAATGCAGATGGAAGAAAAAAGCAGAATGAACAATTTTTTTAATGACTTACTAGTGATTTATGCTAACTTTAGTTAACTCACCTCCTTCAGCTTGTCTGTAAGAACCTTGATCTCCTCCTCGTACTTGTCCTCTTTTTGCGAGTACTGTAGTTGGCAAAAAAATATAAATAAAATTCTCTCTCTCTCTAATATACAAGACAGATTTCAAGGGTTTATACTGTGGATTAAATGCCATGAATCCTACCTTCTCTGCCTGGGCCTCTAGAGACTTCAGGTTGTTCTGCACGGTTTTCAGCTCCTCCTCGAGCTCAGAACATTTGCTATTGATTTATGGTTTGTTTGAGTAAGCAGGAAGATGCCAAACAGACAAACAACAAATTACAACACAATTCGTCTGAAAAGTTATTTAAAGTTGCGACTTTAAAGTACTTACCTCTCGGACAGCTCAGCACGCTCCTCTGTACGTTCCAAGTCACTCTCAATGATCACCAGCTTACGGGCCACCTGAAGTCACACCATACAAAATTAAAGTTCACAACACTAGTCCGATATATCAAGTCAGACAGAATGAATGAATCCCTAAAGGTGACAAATGTAATACTAATAATTTATTTATGACTTGTTGGCAATAATAAGCATCTGACAGAAAGTGGCCATTGAGGTCAGCTGTTACGTTAAACTAAAAGAATGTAGAAATGCTAAGCTCGAAGTTCAGCGTGCAGTGAACAGCTGAGAAACTTGCCTCCTCGTACTTGCGGTCAGCCTCCTCTGCAATGTGTTTGGCCTCCTTCAGCTGGATCTCCTGCAGCTCCATCTTCTCCTCGTCCTTCATTGCCCTGTTCTCAATGACCTTCATTCCTCTGAGGGAGAAAAAAAATAAACAGTATGGTGAGTAAGTCATGAGCACCACAGGCACAATAACAAGCGAGTATGTTTTGATAATTCCCTTTTGTGCACAAGAGTTAAGTAGTTTGGGCTGGGAAATTCCATTCTTATGCCACTTGAAAGAAAGTTTACCAGTCCTCTACTGATGTCTCATACTAGATTATCCGTGGGATTACTATCTGAACAAAATGTCTGCATACTTTGACTGTGTGTGGGAGGTCATGTATGAACAAACACCAAGAATGGAGTATGACACACACACAAGGTGAGGAGTGTGACTGTTATCCATGCCGTCGATACCTGCACTTGTCGTACTAAAGACGTCATTTAAATTTCCATCAAAATGCTACAGGTGCAACTGGTCAGGAATTATATTGCATTAATAAAAGACAATTGGTGCAAGCAGGACAACAGTGAATCATTTAGTCTTGCTATTATGAAAAACATCATAGAAGAAAACATTTTTCTATCCCTGTTTCAATTTAGTACACGCCTCTGAACATCAGTGCAATATGACTTCCAGCCGCCAGTGGCAGCACTGAGCAAAATGTTAGGAGTGGCACATGATACACAGCATGCATCATGCACAATCTTTGTTTTCTTATTTGTCGTCTTTTTAAAAGAAGCATTTAGTGCACAGCTGTGGCACCACTGTGCCTCAAAGCGTTTGCAACGGCATGGGAACCAATGCTTCAGTACAGTGGAGTGATTTAGTGACTTTCAAAATGTAAACATCCTGTCCTAACCCTGCCACATCACTCTTTTTCAAAAAGACTACAGGTCACCGAAACAAATAATATGATGGGGAGCTGAACACCTCACAAAATGTGTAAATCAAGAGTGTTCAACTGCAATTTCTCTGTATAATACCAAGGAATAACAGAAAGCCTTGTGTGGAGCGTGTTGACCAAAGTGGGGTCTGTTTTTCTCGGTGCAAGGTGCCCACCTCTCGCTCTCATCAGCAGCCTTCTCAGCCTCCTCCAGCTTGGTCAGAGCTGTGGACAGACGCTCCTGAGCACGGTCCAACTCCTCCTCAACCAGCTGGATACGTCTGTTCAGGGAAGCTACATCTCCCTCAGCCTAGGAGAGACAACACCACAATCATGTAGAGTCAATTAAGTTCATGTGTATAAGCTAAAATGTATGTAATATTTGGCAGCTGGCTTTGCATGCTTGCAACACGCAGCCCATCCCATGCTCTCCAGGAAGAGCTTGGGCTGGGTCAGGAACACGCCCAAGGGAGGGATGCAGGCTCTAATAGGCACATTTTACACACAGGCTGAGAGATGGATGCTATTTCTCTTCTTTTAAAAACATTTTAAACACATGTTCGCAGTACATTTAAAGAAAATGTTAGCCTAATGTGCCCGCCCTTCCTTCCATCAATCCGTCCAGTGAAATCTGCAATTCCCCGTGTCACAGTGCTTCAGTTATCTTTTCACATAAATACATTAGCTTCACAACACGGCTACGATAGTATTCTGAAGAAAAGCAGCTCCCCTGTGCTGCAACCAGCTCCCTGCCCTGCGGTAGTTTAACACAGGAGAGGATTTTATCTGAGAGGACCTGTGGTGGTTAGCCTGCTTTTTACGGAGCTGTTTGTTTATTCAGGACGCGCCGGGTAGTGTCCCTTCTCTCTACCCATCTTTTAACTCGCATCCTGCAGTGGGCTCATTTCAAACATGTCTACCTGACACCTGACTGGATCAGAGCATTAACCGTAGCTGTCTAGGCCTAGCAGCCACGCTTTTTGACCAGATGTACGCCTAATACCGTCTACAGTCTGAGGACTAATTGCCTTAAATAATTAGCAGCGGCTTACTGCTTCCCTCGCACTCCTCTCCTGATTCAGTTCCCGCTGTAGTGAGGCTGCCCGGTCCTCCGCCGCATCGGCCTGTTCCTGCAACGACTTGATTTTCTTCTTCACAGCTTCCAGAGAGCTCCCACCGGCCATGTTCGCTGTTTTTGTTCTCAGCTAAGGTAGTTTCCCCTCAGCTCTGTGCGGGCTGCCTCAACGCAGACACACACACTTGGAGATGCGGCGCGTTTGATCCCTGCCCCCACCGCCCTTAATCAACCGCTGATAAGGATTGGGACGTGCCACCAATCCCGGAAGTACCTGATTCTACACGCAACTACAATGTATCAAATAAAAAATATAAATTGTGCTGATTGTCATTGTTTCTTTGTTTCTTTGTTTTTACAAATGAATCTCGTGTCATTTTTTAAAATTACCTTTAGTCAGTTTGTCTATCTAATTCATGAGCTGTTTTAAGAGCATCCCCTACCGGTAAATTGAGCTAACCCTCTCATAATCACGGCTCCAGACATTAGACACTGATTCAGCCACGAGCACAATCAACAAGTTACAATTGTGAACACATAATTACCCACACACTTTGTGTAAGTGCAGTAGCTTTATTTCATGCTGCTTGCTGCCTGCGCACACTTTACCCTCCCTATTGCAATTTTTATTTGTTTTCTTTTTAAGTAACTGCAACTTAATTTTGTTCTGATTTATTATGGTTTATATTATTTATAGATTCTATTAGAAATGTCCGTGCTTCATATTGTTGTAGATGCAATGAATGCATAGTAGATCTTCAATTTAGTCTACAGCTCTTATCGTTGGTATGCATCTGTTTTTGTACTTTTTTAGTTTCCTTGGCAATCAGTCAATCAATCAATAAAGTCCATCTTAGGGAATCAGTAAAGCTTATGTTATCTTAATAATACTATTGTAGTGTTGTTGTTGTTGTTGTTGACATTGTGGCTGATTGTGGCGTAATCAATTAGGCGTAATTGGCTAGAATTAAAGGCAGTCAATAAACTGACAATTTCATTGACGTTGGACTGAAGAGTGCCAGCTGAAACCAGAATAAACACAAATCTGTCAGGGATTTTCTAGGTCAAAATATGCTTGTACAACGCCCTATTGAAACCCTATACTGAGTCTGACCCTCAGATTTGTCAAAATGGCTGCGGAATGTACTGCCTTTGAGCTGTGACCTTACCTTATACAGCACAAGAGCTAAATTTATCTATCCATATTTTCATCCCATACAGCCCAGGCCTCTTATAATTGATTATGGCGCAACTTAACCATTAGAGTAAATCTGTATGGGGGCTGGTAATCTTAGTTCCTGATGCGGTCCAGTAGGTGGTTCAAGGTCAAACCATTGTGCAGTGGGTGCTCCACCAGTCAGCAGTGCTGTCAGCCCAAACTCACATCTGTGGCTTTCTTCTCAGCAAGCTCCAGTTTCTCCTGGGCGTCCTTCAGGGCTTCAGAGTACTTGTCTAACTCATCCTCAGTTGACTTCAGCTTCTTCTGAAGGGCTACAAGGTCATCCTCAAGCTTGGACACAGAGAAACAAGAGGGGATTTACTAACATGTAGAAGACAGACATAATTACTCTCAGGCTCAGTCACAACACCAATTATATGACATCTCATAGCGTCTGTACTTAATCTCAAAGGTATGAAAATAATAGCAATTGTGCTACATAAAAACTGAATATCAGCCGTTTAGAAATACAAATTCTTGGCTATTAGAATAAGTTTATTGTTAGGCATTATGGTTAAATCATGAGAAATCCAATTGTAAATATAAAATGCTCCCTATTGTTGCCAACTTCATATAGCCCAAGTATAAAGTAATAACGCAGAAAGCAAATATTTTATGATTGTTTTATGAAGTTTATTTAATCCTATGAAGACAGACATTTAATCTTCAGTCACAGGTCAATGCGCATGCAGGAACCATGCAGGGCCAGGCGCACCATGCCACTGTCACCCGTGCGTAAAAGCACCAGAGCGGGTTTCACACTGGATGCCGACCTGTTTGCTCCTGTCCTCAGCTGCCTTCTTGTCTGACTCGGCCTGCTCAGCTCTGTCCATGGCGTTCTCCTTGTCGAGCTTGAGCATCTGCATCTTCTTCTTGATGGCATCCATGGCTGCTTAATGTCGGGAGTGTCCGCGCAAACCAAAAACAAAAAGAAACTGAATGAAAGGAGCGGAGCGCCTGAACCACACTGAACGCCAAGCTGGAGTGCGAGCTCGCCTCCGCTGTAGTGAGTCAAATATGTAGTTTGGCTGGCCAGTTACTGGACACTTTCTTGGAAACAATTGCAGCTGTTTGCCAACGTAGAACCTGCCTTTTTTCATCTCTGCAGTGATTCGCTCTTGCAAGACATTTGACCACCTCCATGACTATACATGGGGTTTGGATGTCAGGAAGGCACTCCCCCACACACACCAAGACGTCCACTCTAATTTCTTTTTAAAAACCTTCCGAGGAAGCAGTGTCAAGAATCACAGAGAGGTAGTAGATCCACAGAGGGGGATTATCTGGAAGAAATATGTTTATAATAATGATCTCATTATCATCCAGGAAAATAACACAGAAACTAGTAAGTAAGTAAAGTTTATTTGTATAGCACCTTTCACAGATACAAATCACAAAGTGCTTCACAATAATACCGATACAACAAAGTAAAATACAATGCATAAGAAAAATTAAATACAAATGTAAAACATAGAACAAAACTATAAAAAAACATAAAAAAAAAACCCACGTCTAACTAAAAGCCTGCTTGAATAGCAGCGTCTTCAGTTGCTTTTTAAAAGAATCAACAGAATTCACACAACGTAGAAAGGTAGGCAAAGCATTCCACAGCCTAGGTGCCACTGCTTGGAATGAACGATCCTCTCTGGCTTTAAAATGAGTGTGGGGAACCACTAACAACCTCTGACCTGATGACCTCAGACTGTGGGTGGGAGTATGAAACTGTATCAACTCAGAGGTGTAGGGAGGAACTTGACCGTGCAGGGCTCTAAAAGTAAGGACCAGGATTTTAAACTGAATTCTATACTGGACTGGTAACCAGTGAAGTGCTGCTAAAACAGGTGTGATGTGTGCTCTTTTGTTAATGTGAGTTAAATGCCTTGCAGCAGAGTTCTGAACAACCTGGAGACTGTAAAGCTCCTTCTTGCACAAACAAGTTAAAAAACTGTTACAGTAATCTAAACGAGAGGAAATAAAAGCATGAATGATCATCTCCAACTCACCCTTTGACACCAGTGTTCTTAATTTGGATATATTCCTTAGTTGGAAGAAACAGTTTCTGGCTAGTTGTTTACTCTAAGGACATTGCATCATCAAAAACAACACCTAAGCTCAAGCCTAAGTCAACAATATGCTGTTTAATCAGAGGGATTCTACTTTCAGTGGAGATAATCAGTGTTTCTTTTTTCTCCTGAGTTCAGAAGCAGGAAGTTGCTACATAAGCACTGTTTAAAGAGGTGGTATTATGCTCATTTTCAGGTTCAAAATCCTATTTAGGGGTTGTACCAGAACAGGTTTAAATGGTTTAATTTTCAAAAAAAAACATGTTTTTGTCATGCTGCACATTGCTGCAGCTCCTCTTTTCACCCTATATTGAATGCTTCGTTTTTAGCTATGGAGTGATACATCTTATCTCTAAATGATCTTTGTTGGGAGTTGCACATGTGCAGTTGGTAATAGCCAATCAGAAGCAGAGAAAGGCGGGTCAGTGAAAAGACCTTAAACAGCTTCAATTCAGTTGAAGGCTACATGTTGCTGACCAGGTTGGCAATTTGGACTGGAGCAAGAGTTTGAGAGTGGTGAGTTATTAATCTGTAAGAAAAGTATCTTTCATCCATAAAGTTTTAACTGAGCTCTGTCTCTACATCACAGTAACAACTTTATGTCCATTGACTGCTTGGAGGGTAGCTAGTGTTTGGAAGGGAGAGGAGGTGTGTGCTGCAGCTCAGTGTTTTTACACCTGTGTTTTTGAGGGCATGTCGGACTAGTCGCTCAGCGAGCATTATGACTCATATTTTCATTGTGACATCACAAGAAAGGGAAGTAAAGGCTGGACTACAAACCAGCTGTTTTCAGGCAGTTCAGAGCAGTGTTTTCTGTGGGAGATGGGAACTCCCTTTGGGGTGGACTTTGGGCTTTTTCACTTTGCAAACCTAATACATGCACAAAAAAGATATATAACTCAATAAAGGAGAGGGAATAAGCCAAAAACCGTAATACCACCTCTTTAATACTGGTCAAGCAGTTGGTTAAAGAAGACAATTTATGAAACTCAGTTTCCTTGAACGAGCAGTACCGTTGAATATCATCCGCATACAGATGGTAAGATATGTCACTGAATTGACTAATTATCTGTCCTAGAGAAAATATATACAAAAGGAACAGGATGGGTCCCAAGACGGAACCCTGAGGTACCCCACACGACAACCCTGCAGTTTCATGATCTGATTTACATAAACACTAAAACTTCTACCAGAAAGGTAGGATGTAAACCATTTTAATCCAGACATCCCAACCAGATCATGGAGTCTATTTATCATAATATTATGATCAACAGTATCAAAAGCGGATGAAAGGTCCAAGAGAACCAAAACTGTGTGTTCCTTAGAGTCAGCTGACATCAGAATGTCACTAGAAACTTTAAGTAATGGGAATTTGTGATGAGCGTTTTTCCCAATTTTGTGATGACATTTTATTGACTAAATGATAAATTAATTAAATAATCGTCAGATGAATCCATAATGGAAATAATGGTTAGTTGCAGCCCCACATTTTACATCCATGTACTCACAATACATTTCGACATTTCAACAGAGATCGGTGGTATAATGAATTGTAATAGCACTCCATGCACCAGAGCTATTCATACAAAACAAATATATCTGATTGGATAAGCCCCTGTGAAAGTTCTTCTCCCTCTGTGGGGTGTCATATTAGCCAGTAGGCTATGGCATGTTTGTTTTCCAGGGATCATTTCAGCAGCTCCCTCAAAGCATAGTTGAACATCCGAGCAGCAATCAGATAGGCTTTGCTCTCTTGTACTCTAGAAGTATAATATCATCAGGCTTGTCCAGCTCCTCACGCAGCTAGTACATGCCTGGGGTTATATCCAACGCAGGCCGCAATGGATATAGTGGCCTTAACAGTGGAAGAAACAGAAGCTTCAACGGCCCCCCTCACCGTGCCTCTGTGATAGTTCACAAGGCCACTGGCACAGCCGCAGCTGTCGCACACAACCTGTGGTCAGGACTGGTGGGTGGTTGAGTAATAATAGCTTACTGTTGACTACAGTAATTCATTTTTGTACATGCTAGAGAAATTGAACCTTGAGAAGAAGAAGAAACGATCAAATCTTGCTAAATATAAGTTAATGACAGGTTAAATGTTGTACATACATTCACTACTGTTATGTAACACCATGAACAGCACTGTCTTCTTGTTCATAAAGCACAGCAACCCACGCTGACAAGATTTAGTCATTATCTAAGAAGCCTTTCTTCTTCTGTCCCTACTATTTTGCTAGTCTTTTGTTGAGTGCATGTTTTTGGGACTCATACTGCTTGGAGAGCACCTGCTTGACTCTGTCCATGGCCCCCTTTAGCCACCCCCACCCCTACTGAGCTTGACTTTCACATCAGATCATTCACCATTTTGGTTGCTCTGTGTTTCTCTTGGGGGTTTTTTTTCATCTCCTATAGTCTTTATTAATCATACATAGAGCTTAATAAATAATGCTTCTGCTTCTAGGTCTTAACAACTGAAGAAGAAAAACTTCTTAATCCAACAAGTTGGTCTGTAAAGTCAAAGTTTTTGTAGCTACATTTTGAATTTCTTCAAGATAATTTTGTATTTTAAGTCCACTTTTTGCATTAAATTGTTTGTTCTTTTTCTTCTCTGTTGTCTTTGGTTGTCTGGCCTGATATCCTTCCTTTGGAGCTTTTTTTTAAGGCAGTCAGCTGTCTCTATGTTGTCATCCAGCCACGTGTTTTATTGACTGTTAAACAGCCAGCCAGGCATGCCTATCATATACAGAGATCACAGAGGCTCATGGCGCAATCCATGTCACCCTACCACCCTGGATAGATAGAGTCACGAACATCACCACATCGTACCTGTCCAACAATTAATGATTTAGTCATATTAAGGGTTAGGGTTTTGATTCAGGGGTCTGTAAAACATTTTAAAATACTTCGTCCAGGAGTTTTTTAAGTCATTTCTTTAAACATAACTCAGTTTGTGGTATTTATTCTTGCTGCTCAAATGTGATTTTTTTCTTCTTCATCTTCTCTTGCAAGGGCCATTTATAGGTGTACAACATGTTAACAGTGTTTTGCCTGATGCAAAGACAAAGTGGTCAACCTTACGATTCCGCAGTGCCTTCAGTCAGTTTCATTCACACTAATGTAAGGGAACTAACAATCCACAATCTAAAGTCCATGTAAGATGTACTCCTTTTTCAACTGACCATTTCCAGACTTGAGTAAAAGTGCTAAAACAGGCCTTATTTCTCAAATAAATAGCAGCTAAATCAGGTCTTAAACATTGTTGCATATCCCAGCCGTTATTTCTTGAGAATTGCTTAGTGGAAATCACTGGCATATTTCTGCACAACACGCCTCTCTTTTAATTGGTCTGTTCAACAGGGAAAAGTATCACCGTGACTCTGATTTCTTGTGACGGGTGTGATAATTACAAAACACTCAGCATTCCCAGAATTCCCATCATGCAGGAAAGTATGCAAGCCTGTAACAATTATGTTATGGCCTTTTTAAAAGTCACATTTAAGTCACATTTAAAGACCTCTGAAATTTGATTTTATTAGGTGACCTTTATCTGTTGATGGCCATGTATGCATTACTGATTTAGCATAGTTAGAGATTCTGTAATTGAGAGACTGTTATAATTATCATGCCGTAATTTTAAAGGTATAATATTATTGATGCTGAGGTGGGGGTTATGTGGTGCCTGTTCAGACCACAAAGGCTCATCATGGGTGTGTTGAAGCAGCTGGGTGAGCAGCTCCCAGACAAAAAATGTCTAGACTAGTATTTCTCACACCTCTCAAATTATTAAAAGTATCGAGGAGGAGTAATGTTGGTGTTTCACCCAATCCTTCTGAGTCAAACTTTATCTCTTGCAGTGATTCAACTTAATAAAGCTCATCATAGCGGTTCAGACACGCAGAGGTCATGTGTGTGGTCATGTAGAAATACCAGTGTGATGAGTGTGTTTAGCCACAGTGCTTGTTACAGTATGTCACTTGTGTGTCATTTTCCATCAGTGGAGTAACACAGCCAGCAAGCTGATGTGAGATTGATCTTTTTATTGAAATGAAAAGGCGGGAAATTGAGCATTGAGGCAGGTCACAGTGGCTGAGAAGAAAAAGTCTAGTAAGTCTTTGTGCCTGTGGCGCCTACAAGTCAGGGAAGTTAATCGTATATTGAATACAAGTGTCTTCAGCGGATGAAGCCTCTAACCTTGCTATGTAGCACATTGCAGTCATTAGTAACCATACCCGCTGTCTGACGTTTATTATAGCCTAATTAGATTTAGGGTGTAAAAATAATGGATGAGTCATCTTCTATCAGCTGCTTGTCCACATTAAATTCAATGCCTTCGTCCTTTTAGCCAGGGTTCTCGTCATCTCCTCCCCAGCCAAGTCAGTGTAACAGGGCCTCTTGTTAAATTCAGATCCAGTAGGAGCTGGAAAATGTTAAAGGTCAGTCACATTTAGATTTCTGTCACTTTGAAAAGTGTGTGCTGTCGGGCATGCCTTCGAGACAGTGGCTGATCATCAGCAATATCAAAATATAATCATTATTAATCAGAATATGCTAACCCTGATATCTTCAATAAAGATGGCATAATATAGTTGCCTATTTCAACATGATCCCCATCTCCTTACAGTACACATGGAGTGAGTAGTGGTGCGATATAAAATGATTCTGTAGTGGAAGCATTATTTTATAGATCAGAATACGCTACCCCTTAAATGATGTTATAATATAATAAAAAAAACAGAATGTCATAATACTGTGAGAGTTGCACCTTTATGGGATTGGGAACACATAATGTATAATTTTTCTATAGGGCAGAGCGACTCGATAGACTCTGCTGTCAAATAGCGCTGTGGTAGCATTTTTCGACAAGGCTGCATCGTCAGAACACCCATAAGGTTATTGGCAAAATACTCCCAGAAAAAAAGGCAGTGTGTCAGCGGCTATAGACAGACAGGGAGACAGCTTCAGGCAACATGCTAAAAACTTAGATAAACTCCCATTGCAACGTTAGAGTAATAGTTTTATCAGCTTGAGGTTGAACTAATCCAAGGTCGTTCCATGAAAATGTTACATTTACGGCATTTAATGTTAGCCAACGTGATACATCCTCGTTAGCTCCCCTGCTGCTTTCCAGTAACTAACATTACTATTAACTAGGGCTGTCCTCAAATAAGGATTTACATAGTCGAAGCAGAATCGCCAAGTCGTCCCTATAGTTGACTGACAGTCGAATCAAGTGTGTTTTTTTATATACCGTCTATGGGTTTTGTGCGCGGCCACTGCCAGCCGGGAGAGGCGGTTACACAGGTAGCTCCGCTTTAATCTCGAGAAGCTGCAGAGCCGAAGTCTCTATTCATTCAACTTACACTGTAAATTTGCAGCTAAAATGAGGCTTATTGTTGATCCTTTTCTCTCTGTCTCTCTCTCTCTCTCTGTGTCGCCTGTCATTCACCGTTCTTGTGCAGAGTTTAGCGTGCATGCCCTGCTGTGGACAGCTGCATGCACGTCGTGGTTCCTCGCGGGTCTATTTCAAGTAGCCGGCTATTTAAACACGATGAAATATTCTTTATGTGGTTCATCAACGGTGATAAATAATCCGAAACTCCCGCGAGAGGCGGACAACTCGGCACAACACCCGTGAATCAGCAAGTGTTCCTCTGTTCTGCCACTTCACACATACACGCTGCGCCTACACATGCGCACTGACCACCCAGGTTTAGGGTTACAATTTTGGATTTATTCACGCACTTTAAAAACATTTATTGAAAGTTTTATTCTTTTTACATGTTTATTTACAGAATTAAACGTTGAAATGTATATTGTAATAGGCTATATATTAGCTTATTTGGAGAAAACAGGTAGTTCTATGTAAAATCAGACGTTGAGCACCCCCATATCGCCAAAACGGCATGATCCTTGTTTCGCCGCGAAGCTCTGAATGTGAGATTGAGCATCGAACCTTAGCTAACATTAGCTGTCTTCTTCTGCCTCGCATCAAGGCTAATATAAAAAAGATAGCTCCACATTTGCTTGGTACTGTGAAATCATTTCTTGCAGACTAAAATAAATACTTTGACATATTACCGGTGCTACACAGGATAGTAATATGGATCGCGTTAGCTGGTGAAGTAATGTGGAAAGCTATCACGTTACTTATTATATATTTCAACAGATAACATGAGCAACTGCTCGGCGCGAGCTAATGTGACTCTCCATGACTCCAGCCTTTCTGATGTTTTCACGGACATAATCTGATTCTCGTTTTGATTCGCATAAACTTTTATTGTTGTTTTGTATGCTTACATGGAGTTTATGTCGGAGTCTGTGTTGTGCTGGGGGGCGCTTGTTTTGTGGTGTTAGTGGACTGCATTTCGTTTGCCGGGTGTTGTCGCTGTTGTCGGAGAGAGGCTCGGGAACGCGCACAGAGCTAGGCTACATCCCCACCAGGTGTGATCATTTAAGAAACAGAATGGTGGCTGTTCAAAGCAACAGAGAAAACAGGCGTGTGCTTCATTTCTAAGTGAGGCTATAGTCCATTGACAATAAGGCTGTGAAAATTTGATTAATGAATAAGTAATATCATTGAAAAACTGCATATAGGCCCTTTAAGGGAATATAGCAGAAAAAGGATTCCAGGCTTAACAGCAGTGCCAGAAGCAGCTGTGCCAGGGTAATTGACATTGCCGCCTCAAAATTTTGTGCTGGACAAATTTAGCACAGGCCTCAGTTCATAGCACGGACTCATTATAGCTTCAGGTTTAGTGCCGACTCAGAAATACCATCTTGTCCTGACACTAAACTGACAGACACAGAGACACCCTGTTTGCTTTTAGAAGTCACCTCTCTGTTATTGACTGGGACAGGAGAACTTGTACTGGTTCTGCATCCTGACAGTACTGCTGATGAGACATCTTGAGAGGTTGTAACAGACAAACATGGAAAAGCTTGGAGATTTCTTTGTTCTTTATTCAGACAACTGTTGTTTACTTTGTGGTTAATTCGATTTCCCAAGATAAAAAGTTTTAATGCTGTATCGTATCAAAGCAGTCTCCAAACAGCCAGGAATATAATTGTGATGCAGAACTGAGTCTTTAGAGGTTAGGGTATTGAACCTCAATGCATTTTCAGGACCATCCAAAATGTGTTTGTGGCATTGAGGACAGAAAACTGAAGTTTCAAAAGTTGATACTGAATGTTTATTCCTATTATTAATAGTGTTCATGAGTTCTTTGATCAGATATTTTCTGATTTTTTTTTTTTTAAACTTTGCCTCAATAAAATTCAGGCAACATGCATCAATATGTCTTGGATTACTATTAGTCCTTTTTCAATTTTACTTTGCTAAATAGCAGTCAAAAGTAAGTATATGGAGTGTAAACATACTGGAATAAGCCTGTAAAATGACCAAAATGAATTAGGTTTTGAATTGTAGAATGTAAACTCCCACCAGGTTGCCAAAAGCCACAGATTTACACATTAAAAGTTCAAAGGACATGACCTCGGTGTCCTCAATGGTACGGCCCTGAGTGTGCTTCCAGGTATTTGAACTTGTGAAAGATGTGTTTCAGCCTTTATGTGTCAAATTAAGCATGCATCTTTTATCTAATAGAGATGTTTTTTTCTGGGCTTTGGGATGCGAAGATGTCTTTACGCCTATTTCCAAGTCCACGTTTACAAAACTAAATAAATAAGTCTGTGTTCCTGTTGCTTTGTACACACCAAGAACAAAACTTTGTACAAAAAAAAAAAAGTACAGTTGTTGTTTCTCCTGAAATTTCACTCTCAGAAATGAGTGTCGATTCACGCTCACGAGGACGATGAGAAGAAGACCTCAAACTGGAAGACGACAAAGAAGTACCAAATATCAACTGGCAAAATAGGGGATAAACATGGTAGAGTGTAAGGTAATTTAGGTCTCAGATTTAAGAAGAATGTGTAAACCAGAAAGTCAGGATATAATAAATGTGAAATGCACACACATTTTTGTCTTTGCTCCACAACCCCCCCCCACAAATGGTGATTTGACACAGAAAGCTACATTGAAATGCTTTATTTTTGGTGAATACAAAAAATAGTTTTATTGAGGCCAGATAAATATCTTTTATATTGTATGTTATCACTTATCTTTACTGTGGTAACTTCATAATTTTAATTCTGTTAGGGAACGAAAAACATACAGAACACATCAGTGACTTCACATCTTAATGGTGACAGGTATATCGAAATGCTCTTATATTTATCTTTCATAGAGGCTTAAAAGCACAGGAGAAAAAAAAGCCCATCCATAAAATTTCAGTTACTTCATAACATACAATAAAGCAGTTAACAGACACAAATATCCAGTCTGTCGTAGTTTAGAAGCACTGTGGTACATGCCCATGGAATGCAGTACAAAAAAACAGCAACACATTTTTTTGACTGGCGGACAGTTCCTCTGTCATTCCCAAAAGGCCTTACATGTGCCAGAGAGTTTAAAAGAGAAAGAGGGGATGCAGTTGGTTCAGCACTTAAGAGGAACAGTATGTTAACAAGTGGGACAAAAAAATGTTAGAAAACCCCACAGACATGAACCTACATTCCAAAAAACTTGCATGTCCAGCACCTTCTATTGACCGATGAGGTGAAGCTGTCACTCAAAAGCAGACCAGATATTGTATGGGCTACGGACTAAGGCACTAATAATAACAACACTACAGACTTGACTGATGAGCAGTGCCAGAAAACACCTCTGAATTCAGACCAAACTGTTTAAAAAAAGAAAATATAAAATATGATGGCCCGTCTTTAGCTATATGCTATACTGTCTGTATGTGGAGGTCAGAATCACTCTGTGCATCCTTAAAAGTTGAACTCTGTATAAAGGATAAAGAGATGCACCCGATTAGCACAAAGCCATGCATTTTCACAGCAGGACTAATCTTACAACATACTGTAATTTAATATTGAAACACAGCCCATATAGTAAGACAAGGAACCAAATGCACTACAATCAAATCTGGTAAACAAAAGGTTCCTCTATTGCAGCAAGTCACATAATTCAGTAGTCATCAAGTCGCACGGAGCACCCTTAAATCCAGAGACTGATGAACAAAAAAGGAGATTAACTGCAGTGATTGGCGTTGCAGTCACTTCACTTTCAACTCACTTATTCTAACATCAATACTTACAAGTTTTATCTGTAACAATTCGCATATTGCCAAGTTATTTGTCAGATTTTGAATTTTGCTGCTCTCGGAATTAAGGGAATTGGAGGTGAATTGACTCAAATCAAATCCCTTGCAGCGATTGAGTATTGCTGGAAAAATGACTAATCACTCTCAAACAGTGGGAAGTCATCACGGGAAGGGTCAAAGTAAATCTACAGGGAGCAGTAACCATCAGACAAAGCACAGAAGTGGCACTGCATGGCGTTCAAATGAGGTCTGAGGTATTTATAGGTATTCTTAATTTGCATGACATTTTAGCCAATCAACCTGCCTGGTTACTCTAACCACATATTCTGTACAATATCATCTCCTGTATTACTTCTTTAAGTTTGCATGGTGTAAGGGAAACCAATACTGCCCCCCAAAGCACCATCTATGTTATTGCATCATGATCAAATTCTGGAGTATAAATTCTGAATACTCCGGAGTAATAAATATTCCTTCTGTGGTAATATGTCATCCGGTGTAGAAAAGCATTCACATTGTAACATAATATTAAACATTCTAACTGAGTCTTAGTGGCTGCACATGATTGCGGCTATATTCAAGGGCTTAGACAAACATGTAGAATTTGTTGCATCTTATTTTTTTTGCATGTAGAGTCCAATATCAGCATTAAAACAAAATGACCAGAAAGAAAGCAAAGACGCTTATATCACTGTCAAATTTAAATGGTAGATTCCCCCAAAAAAGCCTGTCCATTATTGAAATTTACAGTATGGTCCAGGAAACACCAATATGCAAAATCCTACCTTGCTTCATATTAGGATTAATGACCACCGAGTTGAAGTCAAGACACGCCACGTAATTAAGTAGCACAGATATAAAAAGGTGCCATATTGGAGCATAAAGGCCAACATTCATACAATATCAGAGTACCGAGCTGAAATCTTTTTGCTCTCTCAGTGACGCTGCGGTTAAATGGCTCTCTCACATGAACAGCAATACAATCAATTCTTCATCGTTAAAAGTGTATGACCTAGAGCTGCAATTTGTAAAAGAAACAAATAAACTGGAGCTTATGGGCAAACATGAGAGCACATGAGCTGTCCTGTTTGTCCCAAGCATGTCACATTCTGGTTGAGATTACATTGGTCAAAGTAGTTATGCTATACATGAGGACAAAAAGCAGTTCTTCAGTCGAATCCCCATAATCCTTGTGTTGCTTTCAGAAAGAAGTCAGTTCCACACAGTAGTATTTCAAACTTGCTAGTAGTTGACTTTAAGATCTTCTCCCATGTGATGTGGACTCACTCAACGGGGTTCACTGCGGACGTGGGCATTCCTGGTTTGTTAAATCAGTCGTAACATATCTGAAGTCGCTGTAGGGCACATACCTATTTAAGTGTGCCATTAACGTGCTCTTAAAACTGCTCGAAACGTATGCAGCAGTGATGGTGGAGTTTGAATAACTAGTTGTTGTCCTCCCGTAGCTCACTGGGCAGGAACTTGTACTGCTGCTGCCTGATCTGAGCCAGTTTCTTCCTGGCTTCTTCCAACTCTCTCTCCTTTCTCAGCATCTCCTCCTGGGCTGCGATGATCTAGACAGACAAAAAAAAAAAAACATTCTAACTATTAGACCAATCTGAATGTTTTATGGCTTAAGACATATGCTGAGATAGCAGATTAAGAGGGCAATTAACCCTTGCAATTCACCTTTGGGCCAAAGTATGCATATGTAGCAAATATTAACATATTAACAATCTGTTTGCCATCTCTTAATGCTTTCTGTCCGTTTCTTTGTGTACATTTACCAGGAATGTTTTTGTGTGTGCGTGCAAGTCTACTATACTTCAACACCACATATACTAGAGGTATAAATAAAGCATTTGCAGAAATAATATATTTTATGAGCATGAACATTGAGAATCTGAAGTGACAAGAGGTATGAATTAATCTAAAAGCTGAGGTTGTTTCAAAAGTCGGTCTACATTTCTTAGAGGTATAAAATTAATAACGCCCAATGTTGTGCACAGCAGAGTGTGACATCATGGCAAAATATTTCAAGAATGTGATAATAATAGGTAACTTCTTTAACAGACAGACAGACCGTATTTCTTAGTGTTAAAGGTTTGGATGTTTACATGTCAACAAAAAAAACCAACACAAAACAAGTTATCACATTCCTCACTCCTGGTATTACAAAACAAATGGTCCTCAGGGCTGGAATGTACAAGCTGCTGTAGATGGTAAAGATGCTGTTTTAATAGGATTGGAACTGACTTTCACTTAGGGCTGGACGATATGGGCAAAAATGTTATCACGATAAAAAGTTTCATATCTTTCGATATCGATAATTATCACGATAAGTATCAAATCGTTAATTCTTTTGAGTTTAAGGGCTGATGAGGCTTTTGCTCCTGAGTGAAAGTTGAAGAAACCTGATTGTTATTGTGGTTTTAAACTCTTTTTTATAGTCATCACTTGAGGCCAAACAGTGGATCACTTCACAAATCTGAGGTAGAACATTCAAAACAATTCTAATAAAATCTTTGTCAACAAAATATGCGTGAGTAAGATTAAGTGAAAGCTTTTATCAGTCCTTTTTCCTCAACAAAATAAAAATCTTAATAAAAAAGTTCTAATATGTGTATTATTCAAGTGAATAAAATCAAACATTTATTGAATATTTACTGAACATTTGTTATATTGTTATTGAAAAAAATATATTGCGATAATTATTGTTATTGTTTTTTTGTCCAGCCCTACTTTCACTTTCCCGATATTACACCTGACAATACACCAGCACTAAGTGAAAAAAGTCTGAAAGACTCCCTATCTAGGTAACAGAAGCTTGTGATTATATATAATGCTGTTCAACAGTCTTACCTGTGCTATCCCACCCACAAACTTTGTCTTGACCACCACGTTGTGGTCATCCGCTTTGTCAAACGCTGCCTTCTGAGCTGCCCGCACCAAGTTGTCTGATGCCTTCTTTACTGCATTCCCAGCAATCTGTAAGAGCAGATCCGTTGAGAACAGCGGAGCACACATTATTATTTTTATGTTAAATGTGAAGCCATGAAAACTCTGTAGTAACATGAACACTGCTCCGCTGCATGTTGGAAACTAATAAGTTGAACTAAACTGCTGTATCTTGTTTGGAGTTGTGTCCGCACTGTACCTGTAGTCTCCTCATGGCCTCAGAGTCCTGGTCAGCCTTCACCTTACAGGCCACCAGCAGCTGGGCGGTGGACGCCGCCACCTGTTTGGCTGAAGAGATTAGCTTCTCCTCGCTTGCGTGGCCTTGCACGGAGGCGTTGGCTGCCTCACACAGGTTGCTGGTTGCTGCTGCCACCATACGTGCCTGGAAGAGAAAAGCAAAGACAGACATTTTTGTTGGCAAAATTGGGCCTCAGATTGTTCACTGTGAAAAATGGCCCTTCACCCCACACTTACAGCAGAGATGAGCCCCTGGGACCACTGTCCATCGTCCACAGCATTGGCTGGGATGAGGCCCACTTTGCCCTGAGCCACCAGCTCCCTCTGGGCAGCCGAGGCTGACTTGACCAAAGCGCTGGTGGCTGCAGCGATGGACTTGGCTGCCTCCAAGATCTGCTCCTCGAAGTTCAGCGTCTCGTCCGCCTGCTGAGGGGTAAGGAGACCAATCAGTCAGAAAGGATGACATCCGTTGGGAGGCTAAAGTTTGTTTCATTCAGTACCACAGTGATTTAAAGTAAAATGCCACATTAAATCATCCTAAATGTGACGCTGGTCACTCAATCTACAGAGTTTGTCTACAAGTCACAAAACAAGTCTCACTGTAAACATTTTTCTGGTACACACATTTTTAAAATGGGACGTTTTAAACAGCTGTTAAGGAGCTAGATGCAAAAGATGATCTGTCAGTATTTCACATCCAGCTATACTGAAGTTTGTTTAAACACACACACACACACACACACACACACAAACCACAAGTCTGTAGACAGAGCGGGACACTGTAGGAATATGTTTGATATATAGTTGGGACTGAATAACAACCTAATATATCAAACATATCAGACAGAGCCCTGCAGAGAAGGCCTCCGGTGGTGGGGGCAGGCAGGGACGGAAGGGAGGGGTTAACTGGGAGCCAGAGGACATATACTGGGACAAGCATTAGCTAGAACTACTGCAGATGGATGGATGATCAGACACAAAGGAGGAGGAGAAGTTGGGGGAAACATGGCAGCTGTGTTGTATGGAAGAAGGGGATATGGCTGAAGATAATATAATGTGGAGGAGGTGAGGTTTCAACTCAGCAATGAGGAAAATATCAGCTTCAGAGGTAAAACTCAAAAACTAAAACTTTTATGGGCATGGATATCCAAGAAACTGGTGAAAAAGTGTCGGTGATGTGATATGGGAAGCTCAAATTAATAAACTCTGGTTAAGTTGTGATTTTAAATCAGAGAAAAATTGATGGGAATATGTAAACAGACTGGAGACAGCACAACACACAGAGCACCCTTTCTGTGAATGTCCAAAAACAAACCGTGTCATCTTGTTACTGTGAACACCCAACAATAACACTGAAACTTATATTTACACACACACACACACACACACACACACACACACCCCCCCCCAACAAACAGGACAGAGAGGCACAGAACATCGATACAGGTAAACAAGGAAGTATGCTTTAAGGCATTGCTACAAAAGGAAAATGGTCCAATACACAGTGCTGTAGATACTGTACAGTCCAAACACATTGGATCAGAACAATCCACCAAAAGGTGTGAAAGCGCTTCCAATCTGAATTACATCCTACTACTACTACATATTTTGACTCCACTACATTTCAGAGGGAAATATTGTACTTTCTACTAGTACTCTCTCTATTAGTACTTCTAGTTTTTATAATTTTAGTGTATTTTGCTAATAATACATCTGTACTTTTTAGGAAAAAAATATTTTTTGAATGCGTGCCTTTTCCTTGTAATATAGTATTTCTACATTGTGGTATTTTTACTTTTACTCAAAAATCTGATTATTTCTTCCACCACTGCCTACCATCTATACATTTATATTAACCATTGTAATGAAAACTTGTGTTATAACTTCCTGTGTTAACTACTTCATCATGAAAATGTTTTCTTTAGTTAGAAAAGCCTTTAACACAGTTATGGCCTTGTAGCTTTAAAAGCTTTACGCTGAAAAACCATCTTCTTTGTGCAAATCTTTTAGGAACAACACTGTAGTGAAATCGCCTCTCCATACACTAACAAAGTCCCATTGAGTTATGAGTCGTGCAGTCACCCACCTTGGGCTTGGCTCGGGGTTTGAGCTGCTCCAGCTTCTTAGCTGCTGCTTCGATGGATGCTGCTGCTCCGAGCAGCTCCGTTTCTGCAATCACTGTTGGATCCTCTGGGTCCACCCACTCTGAACCTGAAGTGCGCAATTAACGCAATTAAGATTTAAATAAGAAAAAAGGATTTAAAAAAATACTTCACAAAGCGGTGCGTCAAAACTTCATGCCATACAACAACACTGATCACACAGAAGAAGATCACCGCATCCCATGCATAGCTGATGGAGTGAAGATGGAGTGATTTATTTAAAATGAAATGGCGCGTAAAACGAAGCACGATGGGTGGAGCTGACTATGTACTTGAGAAGCCTGTGAGAAGCTGGACTTCAAAATGAGATTAAATGAATCGATGATAGCGCAGAGGAGAGAAGGTGTCGAACAGCTCATAACTGGTGAAATAAGTCACAGTACAGAAAACAATGCTAACTTACCTCCGTCTGTAGCAAGAGAAGGAGGACAGGAATATTACCAAAACTTTGTTTAAAGGAATGCTTCTGTTTCTCTCTTATTTGGGAAATGTATTCTGTTATAGATGTAGTAGCTACTGGGGATTATAAACAATGACAGATTTTGTTGGATGGTTCATTAGTAAATTAATAAAAGTTATCACTTACTGATGTAGATTTTTGTTCATCACATATAACACTGTAAATGGAGTCAGTGTGTTGATATAGTCAGTGTGTGTACCTTTCATGGCCTCCGCCGTCTGGATGAGCTCTGTCACAGCTCCTGCCACTCGTTTGGAGCAAGCTGCCAGCTGCTGCTTTTGCTCTCCAGTGGGTTTCTGCAGGACCTACACACACACACACACACACACACACACATTAAACAAAAACTATTCTGCTTAAAAAGACTAAGTGCAGAGCAAAAATCACAAATTCCAAAAAAGACACACTTTAACTAAATTATATTGCATTTTTATAAACCGCTAGATCTATGAGACCAAAACTTGTGTCCAAACTTACAAACTCTGTGTGGCCAAGCATCATTCAAGACCACAGAACTACTGAAGGATAACTTGTTGTACCAAATTTTTTCTCTAAATTTGAAGAACTGCAGGGAGAAATTTAAGCTGAGAATGAGAAGCGAATAGTCAAAATCAGTCGTATGTATTTTAGCTTAAGTCTCTATGAGAGAATCATTCCTACATCTAAAATTGCTAAGAGGATATAAACATTAATTGTCTTAATTGTGAATGCTAACAAAGAATGACAAAAATGACAGACAGAAGGAAAGAAATCTCCCGGATGGAATAAAAACCTCTCTCTCTGAAGATACTTACTGACACAATGTTCAACCTACCAATAGTACTTGTTCCAGTAGATCGATGTATCCAGTTGTACACTCTGATCCAAACATCAGTGCTCTGTTCTTCACCTCCTCACTGACCTCTGGATGATAGGCCGCTTGCTGAAAGACAGCATAACATAATAATTAAGTATATTTATTTATTTATTTTTATCCTCCCCCCCCCCCCCCCCCCCCCCCCCCCCCCCCCC
>NC_060169.1:25544263-25571428 GCF_021292245.1 Micropterus dolomieu | reverse complement strand
GTTTTTTTTTTTTTTTTTTTCCCCCCCCCCCCCCCCCCACCCCCACACCCCCTACCTTGCAGGTGGTGAGCATGTCTGAAATAGCCTTGCGGCTGAGGTTGGCTGTATGGATGACGTCCTCCTGCCGGGCAGAGTTTCCTGCTGCGACTGCTTTAGCAGTTGCCATGGTGATGCCCTTAGTCATGCGGATGAACTCCTCAGGTGTGGTTGTCTTGTTGGGAGAATCCTTTGATTGAAACAGCTGGGGATGACAAAGCAGGTGGGTGTCATGTGACAGGTAGTCTTTAAAATGTGATTGGTTGAGTGATAAAATCCATCTCTCCAGTATAACAGAACTGATAAGTGTCTGCTGTCTGCCAGCCCCTTAACGTTTTCATCATTAGATCGGTTTCAAGGCAAAATATTACTTTTGAATCATCTAAGACTTTATTGAGCATCAATCGGCCGTGCACATTGCCTCCAAACGTCCTCACCGACATTTCCTGTTTGATACACTCGATAGTGGCCTCCAGCGCTCTGGTGCCCCGAGTGGCCTCGTCCTCTACAGCCTTGACAGTCTTCAGCAAGGACGTCACGTTGGTCACCATCACCTGACAGAAGAAAAACAAATGACAATGAAAAAAAATAATAAAGGGGGAGGGGGGCAGCTTATACTATACATGTCTTACCCCAACTTCAAAATGTGTACATGTAGATTTCACGGTGGCTCCCCGATAGCCATAGTCACATTTGTGAGCACATTTTTCCCTTTTTGTATGATCATGGATTTAAGCCCTCTGGTCTTCTTTGATTTGCACAGGACTATGAGGGTGTACTACATCAAACTGAAAGATAGGGGGCACACAACACCCACGCAGAAAAGCCCACAGCCCTCAAGACTTAAAGCTAAAACCATACAGATTATTTAAGTTTTTTTTCATCTCAGATCATAAACTTGCACGTGAAGCGTATTGTTATCATCTCGACTCTATGACACATGACTGTGAAACTGTTTTTTTTAAAGAAGAATTTCCCCACCCGAGGTGATAATGAGAAGTCACTTGTGTCGTCGGTGGATTGTGGACTGTGGCTTTCAAAATACACACTGTATTTGTGTTGAATTGATTTATCTTGGATACAAATATCCAAATTTCCTGTTATCCTGAATGTCTATTTCCTGTGTATTTGCATCA
This sequence comes from Micropterus dolomieu, assembly GCF_021292245.1. Classification (NCBI taxonomy): domain Eukaryota; kingdom Metazoa; phylum Chordata; class Actinopteri; order Centrarchiformes; family Centrarchidae; genus Micropterus; species Micropterus dolomieu. The sequence continues at coordinate 25,570,256 of NC_060169.1, read as the reverse complement.
CTGAGACACAGCTTTCAGTTTAACTCATGTGAATGGGTTTCATAGCAACAGGAGAGGTGCTGTAGCTGATTAATGGCACTGCCTGAGGAGGAGTATGTCCGTTATGCATGCATACATACATACATACATACATACATACATACATGGGATAGGGTAACTATTTTCATCAACTTAGATTTAGAATTTTTAATAGACAATAAGACTTTTCATCACTGGGGGGAAAAAAAAAAAAAAAACGCAATTGCAGCATATCACAAAAACATTTGCATAACTGATTTGATTTCTTACAAGAATAAAATACCAAGTGACTCCAACATTCAGATTCAGACTCCCTGATCCTCTCACCTTGGCAGCGCTCTTCAGCTGGTACATTGATGGATCATCTGCTGACTTGCCAGCGGCACACTTGGTGGCACTAATGAGCTCAGCCAGCGCCTTGGCCACATCTTTGACAGCATTTATCAGAACCACCTACAGAAAGGACATGAAGATAGACACAAATTTATCACAACTCAGCCTGGGAAAGAGACAAAACTCTGAAAGGTTATTGCTATTGACAGCTCATTCTCTGCTCATACACCAGGCACAGTGAAAGGACAAATAGAAACCTGTGGGAGGAAAAACAAGACTGGCTCACCTGTGTCTCAGGGTCATCAGAGCCAATACTGGCAGCTCCCAGTTTGACCACATCTGTTAGCTGGGTAATTGTTTTGGCAGAAGACTGGGCGGCCTGAGACAACTTGTCCTGACCAGAGGCTGCACCGGACACCAGCATCTTTGTGTCCTCGACCAGAGATTTGGCCGTCTTCAAAATGTTTTCCCTGAGAGAAAGAGAAGAATAGGCAGAAAAAGAAGGGAGACAAAAGTTTTGGAAATTCTTTCAATGACTGAATTCAAGCAGGAATAAAATATAAATGTGTGTGAATTACAGTCATCCAAATGCACAATGGCACACATCTCTTTTCATATCAAAGGAATTTGTACATCAAAGCTGGTGCAAACACAAGGAAGATAGGTAAGATCATGTAAGGAGTCAGTTATTTATTTATTTTTTAAATTGACAAGAGAAATTGTAGGAAGCTGTTGCAAAGTTTCATCTTGATTTTTAAAAAGGGAGCTGTGTGACATAATTTGAGCTAAAAAGTGATTTGATTTCCTTTCATCCTACTCCGGCAGGGCTTTCATGATTCTTCAGCGAGGTACAGTACAATTTCACTAACAATTATCTGTAAGGATCTAGGTTAATCATTTTTGGTCAGAGATGCATGTAATGTGCCAAGTCCTGTCTGGATCACTAGATATGCATCTCTTTGAACTCCAATCACTCACTCATAACTAGGCCAACCAAGTTTCCCATAAGTCAAACACTAGTTTATGAACCCTTACTAAAGCACAACAATGTGGGATTTCACAGAATATAACCAGGATTTCTAACCTCTAAGTCTTTTGCTCTTTTTATTTTTTTTTTTGCACTGCCTCTGAGTGGAGTCTTTAGTCTAAGAGCAAGAACAGTAAAAGATGTGACACTTCCTCCGTCTTTCAAACCCTGAGGGTAATTTGTAGTTTCTAACTTAAGAGATTTCCTGCCGTCTGTTCACCAGTGTATATTTCATTCTGTCAGTTTCACATGAAAGATAACCGGAGGGCGGATTTTGGACTCCAGTCACGTCTTGTATGCTTAGTGATGTCTTGCACGAGTGTCTGTGTATACAGACGCGATCAGGCACATTTCCGGCTCTAACCTGTGGTCAGCGAAGGACTCGTCATTCTCTGCGTTGAGTGTGCCAGCGGAGGCAAACATGATGGTGGTGTCCAGATCAGCGATGATGCCAGACACTGCGCTGGCTGCTGTGATGCAGGCCTGAGTGCCCTTATTGCCTGCCTGGAGGGCTGAGAGCACCAAGGACACCTGAGGACACACACACACACACACACACCCTATAATCATACTGGTGAGGATGTGCAAATACTTTCACCTTGGGCTGAAGGTTTTTCATACCTTAACTAGTTGAGGCAGCTGGATTATTGATTTTGTACATTACAGACAGATTCAATAAAATTTTTTGAATTCCTTTCTTACTGTAAAGTAGTATTACTATATTTTGGTCAGTTGGAGAGGAGTTGAACACTGTTTTTATGATATGCATCTCCTTGGTATCTGATAAATAATGCATTCAACTGAGAAGTCCAAACACTAGTCGCAAGAGGATTTGAAAGTTTGCTGTGACAGCAAAATACCACATCGGCGCAGAGCAATGCACAATATCACTCACTCAGTGAAATGAGTACATGTCAAATTGCTTCCCGGCTCCTCACAGATGCCTGAGTGGCAGTAGAAATTGATTAACTGACGTTTCCGGACTCTTCACACTTCAGTTCTTACATAAAAGAAACAATAGCCGTGGAAAGTTAAGGGTTAGGAGAAGGTTAGGAAATCAAAACAGAACAAGCATGACATGCAACCCAGACAAACCTGTTCTTTCCTTGTCGAGATGTCGAGAAAAAGAATAAACCCTCGCTTTAAAAAAAACTCCATTACAATCCATTGTAAAATGGCCATAATTTGAGATTAGTATCTATCAACAAACTGATGTGGATATCCTGAATGAAACCACAACTAATACCTCTAGAGGAATTTGCTTGCATTCACAGGTCACATCTGTACAATGTTGCTGGACTGTTTGGATATAGTCTGTGCAATACTAAAACATGAATTCTTAAAACAGTCTGCAGAGTAACATATTCCTCCAACGACTATGAATTTAACAGTCAGCCTTTGAAGCATGAGCATGCCTTCAGCAAATGCTTTCTTCTAAAATACTTTAATTCATATGAATCCTAGGCATATGATAAAATGAATTACAGCACGAACCCTCTTATGTTGCTGATACCATGATAGCAGAATCGCTCAGTGTAAACTACATAATGCATAATTAACGCTGATTGACACAGCCTTGGGTTAATGTATGAGGAAACTCGTCCTGATAAGGATCAGTATAATGTGGTGTGAATCAACAAACCTCGAGACAAATTCTATCATTTGTTGATAGGATTTTACCTTTTCTGTGACTGCGCGGGCACATTCAATGAGCTCCCGTTTGGTGAAACCATCAGAGGGAGTAATCTGCAGAGCTCCAGCCTTCTGGACGAGGAAGATACAGCCATGTCCGAGCTCCTGCACTCGAGTCTTGATCTGGAAACCGATCTGGATAACAGAACACAGTACGGCACAAATTTGCTGAGCAATTATTCTAATGCAAAAATAAATCATTTTAGTTTACAAATCGACTTGCCTTGTGAGATCATTTAGATAAAAATAAACTCATGTACTGTAAATGTTTAGATAGGAAATGTGTATCAGCTCCACAATGACATATTCCCTTTGTAATACATAATATTTTTTATCTTTTTAAATGTTAAAAAGACAAATCTGCCACACTGATACAGCAGAGCTGCATAATGGGTGACACCCAGGCCGCCCTCACCTCCTCTGGCTCAGCTGTGTAAGCAGCCAGTCGTCCCTGAACGGCCAGCTGGCTGTAGTCCACAGTCACCTGAGAGGCCAGGGCCCCCAGCTCGTCAGGACATGTCACTGATTTGGTCATCTGATAGATAAATACACACTGACTGTCAGTCCAAACTACAACACACACACACACTTACTCCACTTCACTTTTCCCATCTAATCAACGATAATATATTCCCGGTCACATCTCCAAAACAGTCTAACAATGTAAACAATCATTCTGAAGGCTTACCATTTCCTGCGCAGTGACAGCAATGGCCTTAGAGTATTTCACCATACTGGTCTGGTAATCCACAAATGAGCCCTCAGGTTCAGGCGGTGTACCTTCATCCAGCTAAGGAAAGACATACACAGTTAAAATGCCAAAGCAATTATCATTTTAGGCGTGATTGGTTTGTCCTTCACAAAAGGTGCAAACATCTTAAACCATGAGAACAATCAATCATTCAGCTCTTTAGCTGCAGCCAAATGTTAAGTCTAATCTACCCTTCAATTATAATAATTCTGCCAGGTGTGCAGGCACCAGTTCATCTGCAAACCGATGTTAATGCAATTTTGTATTCAAAAAACACTCACTGAATGATAAACACCCATTACAAATTATCCACCAAATCCACGCTGTAATTACAGCTTTAAAATAGCATCAACTGCAAAAACACCAGCGTGCAGTGCATACATTATGTTTTCGGACATTTCTGCTAAATTAGAAAATTAATTCTGTGTCAAAGCTGAGGAGACGAGAGAGATGACGCCATGTGGGGAAAAGAATGCCGGTGGTGGAATTAATCCACAATATCGCAAGTACATGATGTTCACTTAACCCGCTGAGTGAAGTAACACCTCATCTGCGATGTTGACCAAGTTACTAAAAGTTCAGCCTCTGCTGTGGTTACAGCAGAGGCGATTTAAAGGGTTTTCCTGACCATTACGTCGATGGATCATCTAAGAGGATTATCTCATTTTAATCAACTACTGACATGCACATGCTGAGTGACACACGGACAAAACACAATCACATGCTCATCGTGCAATACGCAAACTGAACCACTTTGGTTAATTATTCATGACGTGGCACACAAAGTTGCCGTTCCGTCTGGTAACCCACACCTGAGGCACTTTTTCACCCCAGCAATAAGTCTCACTCAGAAAGGCGGGGAGGGGTGTAATTATTTGACGCTATTTCATGTGTACTTGAGATAAAAGACTTTTTCTTGCTTCGCACCTTATGCCAGTAGTTTGACTGTTAATTGGAAAGATGAGTCTAAAAGGCCTAACACTGGCTGGGAGTGGATGTGTTACAGTGACAATTTTCCTCGGCTTCGATGGCTTGTGATTTGTATTAATATGCTAATCAGTTGACTTTTTATGGTGCTTAGGAGACACTGAGGTTGTAATCAAGATGTTACACAAAGGAACCATGGGGAAAAAAAGAATAACAAGACAATCTTAATTAGAAAATGATGGTTGTTCCTGAAACAGAAGACCATTTGCTTCCCTGCCCGTTTCCCTGCCCTCACTACCACTTGTTTTCTCAACAGTACTTTGGCTCTTTCCGTGGCTCTTGCCAAAACAGGATCTTTTCCACTATATAATTCTCATTCAGACTGCTGTCTTGATCACCTTAGGGTAAAAGTGGATGATCGTATTATCAGATTTGTAGCCATACTATCTTGTAACTCAAGAAAAGAGGGGCTGTAAACTGATCACATGGTGGTGAAAACACTGGGTGAGAGTGAACTTGATTAAGGCACCGGCCTTGAAAAATCTTCAGATGAGTACAGACCAGCTGCTTCTCTGCAGCTGAAGAGAACCTCTGAGGTGGTTTGGGCATCTGGTAGAGATAACTCCTTGACATCTCCCTTCTGGAAATCTTTCCAGGGCACCCAATTAGGAGGAGACCCTGAAGCAGGTTTAGAATTCACTGACGGGGCTGCTTCTGGCCTGGTAACGCCTCGGGATCCTGAGATAAACCTCGAGTCATGGCTAGGGAAAAGGATGTCTGTGCTTGTCTACTTAGTCTGTTCCTACTGGGTGAGTGGCAGGAGAAAGTGGACGGAGATGCTGTTAGGTCTTATTAAAGAACCAAAGAGTTTGAACTGATTCGTCCAATCTTGGCATCTAGTCAGATGGAAAGCTAATAGTCATGATCTAGTGTTTTCTAATCACCAGTGTCTGCCCAGCACCCCTGCAGCACTCACCTTGGCCATGGCCTCTGCAATGGACTCCACCATTCCTCCGACCATTCCCACTTCGCTGGCGGCCTCATTCAGTGTCACCATGATATCATCAACCGCCTCCTTCATGAGCTGGACTGCCTCTGCTATGGCATCATGGGTATGGGATGCCTGTCCAGTGTGACATCAAGACACATTAAATAAAATGTCCAGATAATCCTTCCAGTGGGCGAGAGAAGCAACATTTAAGAGAGAGAGTTCTACCTTTGGGTTTCCTCCACCCTCCTTGGCAGCATAGAGCATCTGCAGGGCAGACTCAGCCAGGGTCTTAGTTTGGTCCAGGAAAGTCATCTGCTGCTGGTGGTCATTCAGCTTGGACGCTACACCCACAGACGCCAAGATCAGCGGTTCAAAGTAACCAGCCAACTGGGTGACCTGAGGAAAAGGGTGACAGTTTTTAATCACTAAGCATTCCTTAATTACAGCAAATGCTACATTTTCAAATGGACAACACCCCCCCCCACCGAGTAAGTCAATGACATTGAAAAAGATGTATGTGTGCTAAAACGCATGGCAGGGGGAATGATGGCAGACTTGTGGTTCCGTTCTTTTCAGCTTCTCATTATTTTACTTAAGTGATCATTAAGGTTGCATTGAATTAAAAGCTTGCTTTGTCTTCATGCAGTGTACTACTTCCAAAACTGAATGAACTCATTGCCTCTTTGCTTTTATATGTCATAGAGAAGAGAGTCTTTAGAGGCATCTAATGGTTGAAGAGATATTGCCGTGATAAGTATCACAACACTAATTTTGTTCAGATAACCCATTTGTCCAGATAACTGCTGCACAGTTATGCTATGGTTACGGCACAGTTAAGTTAAGTAATTAACTCCCTGCCCTACATACCTTGTGTCCTAGTTGGGAAGCCTCGCCTCTGGCAGCGGTGGAAATGGGGTCAATTAAGTGGCCAATTTCCTGCACAGTGGAAGTCAGTTGTTCTTGTAGCGCCTAAAGAGAGGAAATAAAAAGAAATTTGTTGCTTTTAATGGTAGACAGAGGTACATTCAAATGAGTCACCTGGAACCTGCTAATAAAGCATTAGACAGAACTAAACAGGGACATACTTGCCCCAAATCACTCTTGCTTTTAATATGTCACCTTAAAGTCTTCATAAATCAACAAAATTGGTGCAAGAGCCAAAAACCACTCTGTGACTAGTTCTGCATTAAAACATCTCGGTATAGGGAATAAGGATCCAGTGGGATCCAAACTGTACTGCACGCCAGCTACTTATGGATGAACAAAATATTTCAATTACAAGTAATTAAATCCCTGACTTCTGTCTAATGAGTGGTTTGTGACCTAGAATGAAGAAACATCATTAAAACTACCAATAATAGATCCTTAATTTAACAGAAAGGCACAAAAAGGACAAAGAAACAAAAAAGCTATCAGACTGTAAAACAGTGGTGAGACAAATGCAAACAGAGAAAGATAACAGTAGTTCTCTGTGGAAAATGTCAACTTATTTTCTGGTGGTTGCTTACCTCGAGTGAGATGTCGTCCCTGCTGGCTAAGTTCTGGCTGACTGCTGCCAGAGAGGCCTGCTCAATGTCCCGGATACATTTGTTGATGTTATCAATTGACGAGTCACACTCCCGCTGGCCTGGAGCCTTGTCCCTGAGAATAAATTGGGAACAGGAAAAGAAGACAACCAGAAAGTAATAAAATGGTTGAAAACAGAAATGAGAATAAAAGTTGAAGGATGAAGTATAGGGGGAAAAACAGCACAGAGAAGGTGATGAAGAAAGGGAAAAATGAGACAGGAAGAGAGGGGAGTGCTAATGTTAACATAACTAACAATAAAAGATAGACAGGTTCCAGGATGTCTTCATCTTGTCTACTGTTCCCCTCATCTCATTGCTGCTCACATCTGCTGAAGTGTGGCCTGTAGGGTCTCATCACTACACAGGGAGATCAAGCTGGGCAGCCAAATTAGCTTTGAAGCACCTTAATGGTCTGGGGCACCGTCCACACGGGCAGAATGAGTTCAGTTAAGCATCCATTTCCATGCATTGTGGCACACTGAAAGTAAAACTAAAAATAAATAAATAAATAAAATAAATCAACTTTGCTTGTAAGTAGAATAACAAAGTTATGAGGTTGGCTTTTGAAGGAGTCCATTCCTATCTGTGTTCTTTGGCACCGCGGTGTATGACTGAATGCTATTAAAGCCTCTGAGTTCTCAATTTGCAGTCTGAAAGGAAGACCGTGATAAGGGCATCAGAACTGAACGAGATGCTAAGCTGGCTGCTTGTGAACAATGTTCTGAGCCAAGCAGCAACATTAACATTCAGTGCATTTGACACAGGAAATTAGTTCCTCATGGACAATAGTTTTGTTCTGATCAAGGTTAGGTACAAAAGGTGTGAGGAGATTAAACATTTAAGCTGTGGAGGTATAAGAACAAGCATTTGGGCATCCTTTTGTCAAGGACGCTGCATTATTCTCACAGGCGGTTTAGAAGTTTTAGCAATGCATTCAGATAAAGGGAAGTAAAAGCTATACTACAACTTGATTAAAACCCCCCATAAATAACTATATCACAGCAGGGAAACGGAGTACAGTGGTGTTAAAATGATGATGTTTTGGTAACTTTATAAGTTTCTGCTAGTTGCTTGGTGACCTTAAAGTGACAACAAGACTCCAGGAAGTCACTGCTCTCAGCCAAAAGAGCCTGTCACCACATAAAACCACAACATGGTACAGATTAAACAAACGAGATACAGCATATTAATTAGTGATTTTTAGAGGTGCTGCTAGGCTAAAAGTTACCCGTTTTTTTCCTGTCTCCAGTCTTTGTGCTAAGCTAAGCTAACCGGCTGCTGGCGGTAACTTCATATTTATCGTACAGACATGAAAGTGGTGTTGATCTTATCTAACTCTCGGCAAAGAAAGCATATAAACAAACTTCCCAAAATGTCGAACTATTTCTTCTTGGTTTAATTTTTACATATTCTATTTTGTCACCTATTGCTTTCTTTAGCATCCCATTTGTTACATCCAAATACATTTTTTAACTAACCGGATGGCTGTGATGAGACTCTTGATGGAGTCGGACACGGTGCGAGAGTGACCAGCTAGAACAGACCAGGTGGGCGGGTCTTTGGGGTTGATAACCAATGAGCGAGCAGTCTTGAGCAGGTAGGTGGAGCTGTCGAGCATGGAGCGTGCCGAGTGGAGGATGGGCTCCTGGGCCGCATAGCCCTACAGGGAAAAAATATATATATTTTTTAAATAAAACAACTTTAACTTGACCAAATGTATGCATTTATTGCAATATAATTTTTTCAGCACTTCAATTGATGTAATGATGTGTGTAATCTACAAACCCTAATGTTCACATTGTCATACCTCGTTGCTGATTTGAGCTGGGATGCTGGCAAACTCTGGGTTGGAAGCAAATGTTGTCAGGTTTTCCACAGCCTCGATTAACGGAGCCGTGGCAACTCGACACTTGTTCCTGTTCTCCTCCGAGAAATCCCCATCTAAAGCCTAGAAAAGGAGAGAGACGTAATATGAATATGCATGAAACAAATCTGATTAAACAAAAGTACCAATTAAGTTATCCAACCCAAGAATCAGGAATTACACAAACCATTGACAGCAGTTTGATAGAAATTATTTTTGGGAACACATAGGAGCTGATTGGCATCACATTTGTTTCAGGATTCATTAAAACGATCCCACATCAGTCACAAAAGGACTTTACTGTCGAAGCTAAATCCAGATCTGTACTGTGGTAAGCCAATTAGGGGACAGAGCCAGCCTTTTGACAAGACAAAGAAATCCTACCTTGATGGTTTTGACCAAGTTGGCGGTGCTGTTGGCCACCTCCTTGGCAGACTGAACAAAGTGCCTCTTGGCAACAGGGTTGGTTGTCTTGGAGGAAGCCAGACGGCAGGCATTGCACAGTGCCGAGGTGTGCTTAGCAACAATGGTGGCTGCAGAGAGCACCTGTCACATTATACACAAAATGTTCAATAAGTAACTGAGATTTTCTCTCAAAGAAATGGTTTATGGTTAAGCAGATGACAATGCAGTCATCAAATACTCAGCCCAGGGTCACATTTATATACAGTGTTGTGAAGTAGTGTTTGTAGGTTTTTTTTTTGCATGTTTGTTGCACTAAAATGTTTCAGATCATCACACAAATTAAAATATTAGACAACTTATTATAATTAGATAACACAATTAGATAACAAGTAAACACAAAATGTTTTTAGATTAAGTTTTTATTATTAAGGGGGGAAAAAAATCCCCCCTTAAACCTAATAACTGGTTGGGTCACCTTTAGCAGCAACAACTGCAATTAAGCGTTGGCAATAACTGGCGGCGAGTCTTTTACAGCGCTGGGGAGGAATTTTGGCCCACTCATCTTTGAAGAATTGTTGTAATTCAGCCACATTGGAGGGTTTGAGCCTTAACTGCTTTTTTAAGGTCATGCCACAACATCTGAATCTGATTCAGGTCAGGACTTTACCTAAGCCAATACAAAGTCTACATTTTGTTTTTCTTAAGACATTCAGACGTGGACTTGTTGTTGTTATTTTGGATTATTGTCCTGCTGCAGAACCCGAGGGTGCTTCAGCCTGAGGTCACGAACAGACAGCCAGACATTCTCCTTCAGGATCTTTTGGAAGACAGCATAATTCATGCCGTCACATTACCACAGCAAGTCTTCCAGGTCCTGAAGCAGCAAAACAGCCCCAGATCACCACACTACCACCACCATATTTTATTGTTGGTATGATGTTCCTTTTCTGAAATACTGTGTTACTTTTACGCCAGATGTAACGGGACACACACATCTTCCAAAAAGTTCAACTTTCTTGCTCTTAGGATAATTTTGGTCGTCCTGCCACTCCTGGGAAGGTTCACCACTGTTCCATGTTTTTGCCATTCGTGGATAATGGCTCTCAATGTGGTTCGCTGGAGTCCCAAAGCTTTAGAGATGGCTTTATAACCTTTTCCATACTTTTCTAAATCTCAATTACTCTGCTTCTCATTTGTTCCTGAATCTCTTTGGATCGCAGCATGATGTCTGTCATGATTTTGAGGATCTTTTGATCTACTTCACTTTGTCAGGCAGGTCCTATTTAAGTGATTTCTTGATTGAGAACAGGTGTGGCAGTAATCAGGCTGTGAGGGGGGTGGGGGTCACTTTTTCACACAGCGCCATATAAGTTTGGATTTTTCCCCCCCCTTAATAATAAAAACCTTAATTTAAAAACTGCAGTTTGTGTTTACTTGTGTTATCTTTGTCTAATATTTCAATTTGTTTGATGATCTGAAACATTTCAGTGTGACAAAAAAAATAAAAAATAAAAAAATAAAAAAGAAATCAGGAAGGGGAAAAACACTTTCACACCACTGTAAAAATCATCCAGCGTTTGTACCACTGACATTTCTATGTACTAGAAGGTATTTACTATTGTAGCATGCACCTCCACTTTAACTTCTGCTATAGACTGGCAAGCTGGAAACTGACCTGTGTGCAGTAGGAGCGCTGTGGGTGGCTTATAAATTAGAGTCAGTCTCAAACTAAAACTGAAGAAAATAAAGGTGATAATGAAGAAAATATTGGTCTTTCAGACCAACAGTATTCCGGCTACTGCATCAGGGATTTGCAGTACTAAATATTCTTTTTGATCCATTACATTTACCACAAGAAGATGGCCTCTTTTAAACATGTAAAAAGTCCAAAGATCTGTCTATAATGTCAGCATGATGTTTCAGGTGTGTTTTACTCAAGACTAACATGATAAAGAAATCTGCATGCATGCAGGAATAAAACAACCAATAATCACAGCTATATACAATTCCTAAGGTCCATGCATCACTCTGACCTGATAATAAATCACACTGTGTCACATCTCTGCAGAAACGCTAAGATACCCATCTACCATTATACTGCCAACACCTAAACCTGTAATGATGTAGATCAGACAGGTTTTTAGCTGACTGCAGATGACAAAGAGAATATTTTAAGTGCATGTACCTGGGAGGGACTACTGTCTGGGTCTACAAGATTCTGACAGGCCATCTGGATTGCCTGATTGGCTTTGGCAAACTGGATGGGATCCACCAAACCCTGGTGTCCTGCTTGACTGTTGGGATCAGATACACCCACCAAGTAGGAGGCCTGTGGCGGGAAAAAACTCCCATCATTAGCATTTACCAGCATCGCCATTACAAACAAAAAGGCAATATGATCCATTTTGTTGCTTCTGTTCTGTGAGAGTTCTTCCTCCACATTCTGTACCTGTCCTGCAGCTTCTGTGAGGCCGCACAGGGCTTTTGAGGCCGATCCTACACAGTCTCCAAATGCAGACACATCTCCGGTCTTGCAGTTCTGAGAAATACCTGCCATAGACTCTCCCAGTACCTGGATAGAACAAAGGAGTGGGCCAGCAGAAAAGAGAGAGACAGACAGAGAGAGAGACAGAGAGAGACAGACAGACAGACAGACAGAGACAGAGAGAGAGATGCTGTGTGTGTGCACAATGCTTGAGTGTTTGATCACTAAGCCGTTTGTTTTGAAGGCCTACCTTAGAGTTCTCCATCACACTCTCGATGCAGTCAAAGTAGGAGAGGTCACTGATCGGCTCGTTGGGGTTGTCCAGCATTCCCCTGACAGCCTGGGAGATGAGTGAGCAGTATGAGTTTTAGATAGTATTTCCCAGTTTTTTTTACAAAAATGCTAATAATTATTATTTCTTTGGGTCAGATAGAGCATGGTAAATAAGATTCCCATCAAGCCTTTGTTGATATTTTTTCTGATAGTTCCTGTTTGATCCCAAGCTTGTAAAGTTCTGTTTACCTCCAGCTCTCTCAGGGCATTGTCACACTCCTTCTGGCCTGGGGCCTGCTGTGTACACAGCGTGATCAGCTGGTTAATGCTGTCAGTCACCGCTCTGAAACAAAGAACCAAACAGAAAAGAAATATTACACTTTAGCCCTTGAAGGTGTGTGGTAAGAAGTGGTTTTTACATGTGTGAGCACATTTACTGGAGGTTTCTGTGTGCATGCATCTTTGCATACATATATATGCCTGTGTTTGTGTGTACCAGCTTATTCAGTTTATTCTGGAGATTTCTTTCATCTTATCTTCAAGATGTCATATCTTATTATAAATAATCATCTTATTTTTTATTTATTATTGCAAGTGTGGTTGGCAGCTACCAATAGCACCATTAAAGCCTTAATGACCAAGTTATGATTTTCATCGTGAGCGGACGACTGAATGCATTTTGCTGATAACATAGACATCAAACACTTGCCTTGATGGATATTATTATCACAGTTCAATATGTTGAATGAATTACTTACTGCTTAGTGGTGTAATCACTAGCACTAAAAATAAAATAAAATAAAATAAATAATTTAAAAAACTGTCTTGTTTTGGGCAATTATTAAAACAACCAATTCCTTGCTGCTGGCCTTATTGATGAACCTTAAACTCTTAAGATTTGCCATCAGAAGATTTCAGCTGCTGAATGGTCACACTGGCTGAATGAAGGTTGTTCAGACTAGCAGCACTAACTGCTAGAGAAGGGATGAGGAACATCCCATCAGACTCCATCTTCACAATTTCAGCAGGAGATATTTGATACAAAGCAGAATGTGTAGGTGTGTATGTGGCTAGTCGTGGTACCTTGCGGCAGCAGCTAGCAGGTTCTTGGCATTTGCTGCTGCAGGGTCTACAGACAGACTCTTAGCTGCCAACAGCAGCTTGCTAGAAGCCATGGAGATGTTCTTCAGGTTACCAATCACCTGCACCTGGTCATCCTTTTTCTAAAATGACAAAAATCAAAAAGGCTTTTATATCTGTTAAAGCCCTTTATAAAGACTTTGATGTTCCTGTGAAACTCATATAACAAAACCGACCTGAGTGTGGCCAGCCATCTCTATACCAGCATCCAGGAACTCATCAAAGTCTTGGCTGAACTTTCCGGAGGCCACCGCCAGCTGGCTGCTGGAGCCTCTGGAGGCATGGACCACGTCGCCTGCCGATTGGTTCAGGTCGGCTGCTGTTTGGTTTAGCTCGCTCTGTGCCTCCTGAAAGGACTTGGAGGCTAGAGGGACCTGAAGGTAGGACACAAGAAAATTATATATTTTTTATGTTATGCAACAGTACTTAAGGTGTGACAACAACCTCAAGTCCATTTTATGTTTATGTGGATAAGCAGTGATTTAAGATAAAACTGAAAGATTATTAACAGAGTCCTTTCTATGATACTACTAACAAGAGAATAATTAATTTAATACTGATGTGACAATTCAAAAACTACAGCATCTAAGCCTTACTGAATGGTTGTATTATAATAATAAAGTAATAATAATAATAATAATGTGTCCAAATGTGTCTGAATTGTGTGCTCAATCCAAACATTAAGTACAGTTTTTCAGTTTCAAACTTAAGAACTGCTCACGTTTGAGAGTGGAGGACATTTTGTAAAAGCAATAAAAAAATAAAATTGTGACACTTTCCCTATTTGCATACTAACGATAAAACATAAGTATTCTAGTCCTCTCAGGCTGTGACATACTGGAACAGTATTTTTAGCTAATTTTAAGAGCAGTCATTGAAACTTTTCTATCAAACAAGTAAATTTCACTTAACTTGGATATGTCGCTCATTGCAACACAATCCTCAAGGACTGTTTTCCTGGTGAGCATTTAAAGAAACACACTATGCTAATCTTGCTCTGGGGAGTCAGACCAAACTCACAGTTTCAATCAGCAGCTTCTTGCTGGCCTCTCCGATGCTCTTGAGAGCCATGTCCACATCCTTCTGGCCAGGCAGACAGTTGACGCAGTTATTCAGGGAGTGAGACACAGCCTTGGCCACCTGGAACACACAGCAGGTTCACAATCGTCTGGGTTAGAGCGACTAGAGGAAGCTTGGAATGAGACTTTAAAAATGCTAATAAGCAAGGACATTTTTAACCTTCTTTGGATAACTATGACCTGGATGACTGAGAACCTTCACAGACATCAAGCAAGGATGTCTTGCAGAGTAATTGATATCACCATTTTGCTCCCCCCCCTCCTTTTTCATAAATATCAACCAATATGTCTGTGAGTGCTTGCAACAAGTCACAAAATGGGTTGTCAAATCACAGAGGCCAAAACAGAAGCACACGGCAACATAAAGGGACCTTAGTGAAGCAGTTCACAGAGATGCAAACAAGAGCCAATAATTTAATAGTGCAGCACAGGCTTCTTAACTTAATTTTATATTCCATGGCAAAAAGGGCAAAACAGTATTATAAGAGTATTTTTTCAAGTTGAAAAGAACAGCCTGATTGCATTTTTGTGATCAACTTGTTTAATTCTCCACATTGCATTTGAGAAACCTATATTTTTTTTCTTTTGTGGAGAAAATATGGAGGAGGCAATCTTAGTAAAGTATATTGGGCAAAACCGCTGAATTTCCTTTCAGGTTTACGTGGCTGCATATTCAATTTCTTACAGAGAAACCAATTCTCTTCAAAAGTCACACTATTTCTATGTAAAACACATGGGATTCAACAAGTTCTTCAAAATGATCATCATTAAACATTCTGTTTTTGTCCAAATTCAGACTCATCCAAAGGTAAGATACTGGGTTTGATGTGTAATGAATAAAAAAAAATATATATATACCTACAATAATAAAACATGCATGAAACACATACACATGCTTTATGTGGTGAGAAAAATATGACTAAACATTGAGTGGAGATAAGGTTAAAGTAACTTAAGAATAACAGCCCAATTACAAGTGAATCAGTGGTTGTATGCAAAAGTCTCATGACTCACAGTCAGTCCTTCTGGGTTGTCAAAACAAAATGCACTGTCTTTGCGGTGACATTTAATGGTGTTAGCTTTATGGCACTGGTACTATAGTCTGACAGAAAGATGAACTGAGGCTTCAAGCTTGCAGCATCAAGACTCAACCGTAGTGTTAAAATGCAGAATAGACTCCAAACCTCGGGAGTGACCCTGAGCCATCTCACCTGCGCCAGCCTCTGCTGACTCTCTGCGTCTCCGGGGGAAATCAGTGCCTGCTTGGCCTCATGAATAAGAAGCGCTGAGCCCTCCATAACATCGCGAGCTGAGTCCAGCATGCCAGCAGCAGCCATGGGGTCTGTGGTGGAGGCAGCAACACCGCGGGCTGCCTGGGCCAGTGTTTTCAGGGCCTGAGCTGTCTCTCTGGCTGCTATTCCTACACACACAATCAGAGGTAAAAGAGAGTATTAATGTGACACACAACAACTCCAGTCAGGACAGTACCTTAGAGGCATCATAGGTAATTTGTAAATCTATGTCACATATGCATAGAAGGTGTTTCCTATATCCTGACGAATGTTTTGCAACAAGCAACACAGACCTAATTTGGTCTGAGAGCGTGTTTGCCTTACAGGCAGGAACCAACATGTCTCATGTGACATCTCATTTAAAAACACATCAGTTGCATGGGATTAAACAAATTAAATGAAGCCATATTATATACAGCAGTTAACAAGATTACTTTCCAGCCAATAGGAGCATTTCTCTTTAGGTTCTATGGAAAACCAAGGATACTATAAAATGCTGTATGTTGGGTAATTAGAGTAGATTATTCTAACGCATCTCAAGTAGCTCAAATATTTTAAAGTCATGTGAAAAAAGGAGATATGTGTAAAGTGTGTTCTGCAAAGCAAAAGATACTGGTAACTGAGATCAATCTTCAGTCAGAAAAGTGTTTGTGGCAGCGACCGCACATTAAAATTGGTATTGATGCTCATGAGGGCTGTTGGGGATCACGTATGCTCAAAATAAAATTTGTGTGTTTATGAAAAAGGAGTAAAGAGAAATGTTTATATGAAGGCTGAAAGGCAGGTTTTAAAGTGGACAAAAGAGGAATGATTGTGCATGTTCTAAAAATCTAATTGAAAATTGAAGTCAGTGTGTCAGCAGTACCAACCTGTGTAGTGTTCATTTCCTTGTGCAGCACAGGTGAGAAGCTGAGCCATGGAGGATCCCACTGACTTAGAGGTGCTGCCCAGATCCTGAGCACACTTCTCCAACTAAAGCAGAGGGAAAGGGAAAAACCGCAGCTTTATATGCAACTAAAAACCAAATATTAGCCCACAAACCCATTAGACCCTGCTTCAGGCATGAGTTGCTGTTTGTCTATACCTTTTGTATAGCTTGATTGAACCTAATGCAAGTGCCATTTTTCATGTTGGGTTTTGAAGAATGAATCAAATGTCTCTTACCGATTCTCCAGGTAGAGGTTTCAGTTGGGCATTAACAGCAGCCAGCTTGGCATCTTGCAGCTCACTTCTCAGGGTCTGGATTGCTGTGAGCGCAGAGTCGATCTCCATGGGGCCGCAGGCTTCATGAGCCTAGAAGATAAAAGGAAGTCTGCTGTCATTCACAGCTCAGTGTCATTACTTGTGTTTTGCACTTGTAGCAGTGATCCTTTAATTGAAATATATTTTTAATGTCAGTTTCTGCAGACAGCTGCTATAGACAAAACACACATTCAATGCAAATTCAGTACTTGAGGATAGTGCATCAAACTATTGTGCATCTGACATGGTCGGCACTATTTTTGTCCATGCCGTGATTTTAACCACATTGCTTAGTATACACTATCTAGAGAGGTACAATGTCACTCTGGACTGATGTAAGAGTATTACGTTTGTTTTTGCATATTAGTATGCACATAAAATGAAAGTGACTTCCTGCATGCACTTCCACATATGAGTGTGTATGTGTGCACTACCTTCTGTGCAGACGTCCTCAGCTCAGCCAGGCATGTGGCCAGGTTCTTGGCACACTGACCCAGTTGCATGGCTGCAGCCTGATCTGTCACCGTGGGAACAGATGACTTAGCCGAGGTCACCATCTTACTACCAGGCTGCAAAGTGGAGACAAAAAAAGTTTCACAAATGTTTAATAAAAAAACTACTAAATGTTGCTCTGGGCAACAACAAGAAACAGGGGTTAAATTATGTGGTGGTATTTGTGGAGACCACACACACTCCTCCATCAGTAGGATGCCACAGAAGCATTAAACACATAATCCCATCACACTACTGCTTCTATAACTTCCTGCTTACATCAAAAAGAGGTTACAGGCCTATTTTAATGGATCCCTACATGGCAGAAATACTATTTATACTTTGCTCAGCCTGGTTCTCAATATAGGACTGAAGTGGCTCGAACTGAGTATGAGGACAAAAGTTTTAACAATCTCTTCTCCAGCAAAGGTGAGAAATGGTAAGGCCATAGTGTGTATGTATGTTTCCTGTTTTTATATCCCGGGAGGGAATTTAATCTCAATGCACACTAACCTTTGGGTACCTGCGTCACAGTGGGGGCATTGAGATGTCCCCACAGGGATAGAGATGTGTGTGTGTTGTCTGTACTGCACCTGTAGAAAGTTCTGGCTGGCAATAATGAGTGCTAGTTGTGCACTGAGGTCCTCTGGTTTGGCCTGACTGCCACGCACCCCCTGGACGAGTTGCGGGATGTGGTCTGCCACTGCCTACATGCACAAAACACAAACACAGGCTTAAATACAGTCAACATGGAAACTTCAGATTAACTAAAAGCCTCAGTATATTATACTATTCTATAAATCATCAAGCAAGAAATTTGGGTGCACACAATACAATAACTGCTGATAAGATGATAAAAATGTGCTTATAATGAATATAAAAAGAATATTGTGAAGTAAACCGTTTAAATTATTCATCAAAAGGGGCGGGGAAATGGGACAAACCAAAAGCATTGATCCTCACCTTACAGCTCTGCACCAGCTGCTGGTGAGCAGCAGTGTTCTTGTTGGAGGCGGCAGCATTTTGAGCAGCCGCGATGGTCTGAGTGGCTGCAGCCGCTGCTTGCTTGGCAGCATTCTGAGGAATATTAAGACCAATATATAAAAATCCACGTGGAAAATATGATTAAATAGCAGTTCTTTTTCTGTGTCTATCTGTCTTTATTCAAGTGTCTACTCAAAGCAAAGACATCTCGATTCACACCTCTGCTTCTTAGTCTGGATGATTTGTGGTATCAGGGCTTTAAAATTAAAGATTTTTTTCCACATGGGTGGGTGTTTCCTTACTTGTTCAAAATTTAAGCTGAAATCATCTCTGTGAATGTATGGTACATGACTAAATAACTAAACAATACACTTTGAAGCATTTGAGTAGCCTAAATAAAAGCTGGGTCTATGCATGTTCTCTTGCAGATCTTGCACCCTATTTATAGAGAACTAATAAATTATTGTACATAATAAAAATGCTGATATTTACAAAACTAATAATAGAAAAGTAAAATATGCATAAATGCATAAAACTGCCACAAGTCAAATAACTCATGGGCAAATAAGGCCCTTTAAATCTCTTTTCAAGAGAGATTACTCTTTTTCCTATTTCAGGATTATTAGAAAGACTGACAACAAGCCTAAATCCGTCTACCCTGACATTTAATGGTGAAAGACATGCGGCTGAAATCAATATCTAATACTTGCTGTGATGCCTCCACCTTGTAGATGGTGATATTATAGTATCCTAATATTTGGATATTTTTTAGATCGTGACATTTAGGATTGGTCTTGGTGTGAATGTCATGTTTTATTGTAAATATTTTCAGATTCAGGAAGAAATGGCCTCTTCCTGAAGAAGCCATTTCTCTGGGGACAAAATGTGGCATCACTGACCTCCAGTCTGTTAATGAGTTTCTTCTTGATGGCATTCTGTGCAGCAGCATTTGTGGCCACACGCAGCCCCTCCGCAGCCTCCCTCAGTCTTTGCTGCTGGTCCTCATTCTCTGGGTACGCCGCCGCGCCCTGAGAACACACACACACACACACACACACACACACGTCAGTAAAAACATGACAGGTGAGGAGGATAGAAAAACGTGTTGTACGAGGGTGGGAAGGAAGGATGGGAGAAAAGGCTGAGTGATCTGTTCACAATATTCCCTGCCTTTCTACCATCTTTAAACAGATGCTTTTTTATTGCACTACTTCTTTCTTTGAAAAGCATTATCCTTCCTTTTTGACAGAGTAACATGTCAGCACTCATCACATCCTACTGAGACCTCCTGAGACGAGCAGCGGACACGCCTACACATGGGAGCACTCCCACAAAAATACTCCTGTCAGTGATGAATAAATGATAAATAAATGTCAGTGAGATATGCTATTTATTCATATTAGTAGGAAGCTCTCTCTAAATTTCTTGTTGTGTCCAGCAGTACAAATTAACTGGGTTCTGTGGAGACCAATATCACTTAACATCTCCGTGTCTCCCGCTGTTCAAGAGAAAGCTAATCCTGCTGCCATTAGGTTAATTAATTGGGAACTCGGTAGCTTCACCTACAGCTACACTGATAAGTTGGTGTGCTACTGAAAACCCATGTCATTAAGGTAATGTTTAACCCCGCGGATGCTACTGGCAGAACTCACACAAGACACAGATATCACTATAAACAAGGCACACAGGTGTACAAACAGAAAAAAATAATTTTGCAGTACTATCACGACTTCAAGACTCTGTATAACACTTAACTTAGCAATAACCACAGTAAACTGGCGTTAGTGACCAGCTTCAAATCAGCAGCGTCTGCAGCTGTCGTCTGCCTGCTGGCAACTGCTGACACCATTTAAATTTAACAGCCAATTTGCATAATTATTAAAAAGTGTCATTTCCAGAGGAAGTAACAAGATATCACATTCAAGAATTAATCATGGCGAGCTAGCCCTTGAAAAGCACGGTATGTTTTACAGTGTACAATACATGTACAATATGTATGTTTGGCTAAAGCAAGTCATTACCGAACATGGGCTTCATAAACAGAGGCAGCTGTAAAACATACAGTTCAAAAACTAAACTGCACCAGCTCAATCAATCAGTTACCAAGGCAACGGCTGGCTGAAGTCTCAGCCTCCATTGACACAGATAAATATACAGCTGTGATGGTGATAAGTCTGGCATCAATCTCGACCATCATGCGAGCTGGAGGGCGTCATTTAATTTTCATGGTGGCAGTGGAGAGTTATTATTATCTGTGGGTGATTCTGTGGACAGATAATGAGACTGATGTAGAGCGATAGCAGATCAACTGTTTAGATAGAGGAAGATGGGAAGAGTGGCAAAGCTAAGCCTGCCCTTCGGTAGAGCTTGGGAAGAAAGAGTCTGACATCCTCTTACTCTTAGTCATGTTATGCTGGAAACTTGAGGTGTAAGAAGATTTGGATGGAAGAACTTTAACGCTGTATGGATTCTAATATAACCTTTTTTTTTTTTAAAGTTCCAATTCATTTAAACTGTCCACTACCATGTTTACACTGAATATCCAACATAACTGCATAGTGACTTAATACCCACCTTTTTAGGAGAGCTTTTGGTGGAACTCCTGCCCTTTTCTTTGCCTTTTTATTTTCGTGCTCTTTGTGTGTTTTTATTTTTAGCACTTACCTGTTTTTATTTGTTTGAATATAAAGTGCATTACAAATAAGATGTATTATTATTATTATTATTAATTTCTAGCTTGCCAACAACCATGTTCGCGTATATTTGAGATTAAAGAGGGTCATAGCACTCCTAACAGTAATTCTATGTAAATTTTAGAAACAAAACTGAAACCAAAGAGCATCCATCATATAATCACTGAATCAAGTTTGATGCTCTGATTTCCAGCTTAGTAAGAAAGTTGACCATGTTCGAAATGTTGACTATAAAACCACTTTACATGTTTAGCTGTTATTAATGAAATAACACTTTAAACACAAACAAAACTAAGCAGAATCACTTCCAAAACTGTCATCTTTGGTCTTTTCCTTTTTGCGCACACACACTCACTCACTCTCTCTCTCTTGGGGTCTCTGACTCAGCTTCTTTCCACTCTGCTGTCACTGAGGTCACCCAGTATGTACAAGAGAATAGAACCGGCCCTCTAGATTTTCATCTGGTCTTAAGAAATGCCACTACTGTGATTAAAAACAAAACCTGTCAAGACTTTCTTGGGTTAACAATATGAATTATGCATGAAAAAAAAGCTTGTTTTAAACTAAACCCTTGGCTTGCTAAAGTCACTGCTTTTTGGTGACAAGAGATATAAATTTGAGACAGGTGCGTTGGAGGGGGAAAAGTTGCAAAGAAACAACGTTTCAATACTAGACCTTCATTAGTAAAAATGTTTGGTTTTTTTGCCTGATGAAGGTCTAGTGGCGAAATATTGCCAACTTATAAATATTTTTTTGCAAGTCAGACAGTGTGCGGGAGTTCCTTTGCAAAAGTTGAGATGCAAAAGCAAAATTACAAGAACATAAACTGAATAAATATCATATCCTTTATTGCTCACACGCTGCTTACCTTGGCTGCCTCCACCATTCTTGCGGTGGCATCAGCCAGCAACTTAGCAGCTGCCAGCAACTTCTTTGAATTGTCGACATCCACCTCAGCCTCAGCATCAGACCTCATGGCATTCACCAGGTCTGATGTTGCCTGAGCCAACACCCGAGCCTGACGAACCATCTCTCCTGAGAGGTGATTAGAGAAGAGGGAGGTAGTGTAGAGATGAGGGGAAGGACAGAGCGATGAGAATAATTGGACAGAAGTGGATTAATGGATGAGTCATACTAATGAGAGATTGAGCGTGTTAACTTGTTTTGACGTAATTGCGTAAGTCCATCCTTTTGTTGCAAAGCCACCGGAGTTTATAGTCAGGAAGAATTTGGAAAATTCATTTCTAAACCACTTGCAATAATATAGAAACTGTCCTTGATGATGCTATTCTCGTGTGCAAGTTAGAGATAATGATGCAAGTGATGCACTGCTGGCAAACCTTAGCGGAGCGGATAAATATTTCAACAAACATTGCATTGATTTTTAATTTGATACCATTTAATTTTATATCAGTAAGAGAAATTCAAAGTTTACTTGTTAAAACGACTGATGGGAAGTTGACTTGTATTGTGACATCTGTACTGAGCATTTCAACAGAAAGTTCATCAGCATCGTAAAAAAAAGCACCCGGTGTTTCACTCAGCTCCATGTGGTTAAATGTCTTGCTCTCCCTGATCAGATGTTATAAACACCTATAGGTGACCTGTTAAATTGCTGCAACTATTCCACCAGCCCTGGTGTTTTTGAATCCCTCGGAATATATTCTTAGAATCAGACTACTGAGGTAGAACAAAAGGGGTTGTTGTACATATTCTCTCTGTCAAAGTAGACCTGGCACCCCACAAAAGCTGTTTGGCGGTAAGCCTCTATAATTCACGTGAATGTACTGGCCGATCTGCCAAACTGCACTACAGAAAGATTTACTTCACTTTTCTCCACATGTTTGTAACTGAATGCCAGGTTTGACATAACCAGACATATTTGACACCAGTTCAAAGGCAGTATTCTCCAACTAGCTGTGTGTACTCAGGCCTCAGTAGAGCAAACTTGTCTATCAAGCCGATCAATTCTGGTGAGCTGACCGCTGGGCCGGGACATTCTCTGTGCATCTCTTGCTGTCTTTCCCTGCTGTCAGACGTGTTAACATCACTGTCAGCTTTTCTCTGTGGCTTCACCAGGGCTGACAGCAGTCCATTCAAACCCACAAATATGCCAGTCTCTCTGAAGAGAAGATAGGATAAAGCACGACACACAGTAAGATCGCTTTAGAGCTGTGGACAGCAAGTTTTACAGCTTAGATTAGATATAGTTTGTGCTTTTTCATCACTTTAAGAAAACAATTATCCCATTTTAGACTGAATTTTAAAGCATGATAGGAGCCAACATTGTGCTGTATTCCTTTAGAAACTCTTTGATGGGTTGCATGACTTAGTATGACAGAAGAGGCTGGTTTTGGAGTCAGCCAAAGTGAGGTCAAACCCTTGTCAGATCTGGTAGGTTTGGGTAAAAAAAAAAAACTTTGTAACAACTACCACCACCAGTATGACAAAACAAGACAAATGAGAGCTGGTGATGGCATTAGATGAAAAGTTAATGGATAACTTTGTCGACCCTTTAATTTTTCAACTAAAGCCACTGCCAGCTCTTTTTTTTTTTTTCTTATTTGGTCATACTGGTGGTGATTGTTGAGACATTTCACACTTAAGTAAAAGTCAGATGATCACAGAGGTCATTAAAGTTCTGTCTCTTAGGACCACGAATATATGTAAAAAACTTAATATCAATAATTGTTTTTGTTCTATGCGATGCGTCAGCCAACATAGCATGGAAGGAGCTAAAAACAAGTTCAGCAGTTTGGGGGTATTTCACGGTTGCTGCACCAACAAGTTCTGCGGTTATTTGCAATATGTGCAATGCCAATGTTTTTAGGGGTGGCGGTAGCGCTGCAAAATTTTACTTTAACTTAATCAGCATTTCCAGAAGCAAAGTTAGGAAACAATGCTTAAGTCAAGCCTGATGTTGCCTAACCCATAAAATAATGACTTCCAGTCTCATTGCAGTCTCTTCCTTATAGTTTACAGCTAATACAGCTTATTAGTTTTACACTGGTATCAGATTGATAGTAGGCAATGGCCGATACCCAAAGCCCAGGTATTGGTATCGGTATTGTTTGTACTTACCTGCTGGCTAAACCATGGTTGCAATACTAGTTTTCAGTTAAAGGGCAATTAATTAACCCGTTCTTCAGTCTACAGTCATTTCAACATATTTCAGCATTTACAGTATTGACAACACAATGGCTGGATGTGTATACACAATTATGATTTCATCTCATCATCTCCAAGCAATATCCTCTTTTGCGCTCACCTGCGTCGCCCATCGAGCTGAAGATACTCTCAGTGACGGTCATAATGGTGTCTGTGGCCTGGTCATAGCGCCCGATAGGCTCTCCCCTTGACGTGTACTGACGAACATGCTGCAGGAGATCTCCAAGAGCCTGACTCACCACGCTGGCTGCAGCGCTCACCTTCAACACAGGAGAGGCACATCATCAACGTTAGTGCTGTGTTTCTTAAGCTGCATTATTCCCTGCTTCTTACTCCATCAGGCGGGGCAGCTGCACACTGGACTCATTATCTTCATTGCTTCTTAAGCCGGGTGGCAGTACACGAACTGAATACCATAAATAAAAAAACTCTGCTGTGGTTTAAATGAAAAGAGCTTCAGAATCAGTATTCTAGGAAACAAACCAGTCAACTAATTTGCTGCTATTGTTAGCATGTTTGGAGTCAGACTTGTGATATACCTTGTTATCTGCTAACACAAAAAAACAATAATGATACATGGAACAATTAGAGTTCAGTGCACCGTGGGAATATTCATTAATCAAGCTGACCTGTTTGAGGAGCTCGCCATCTTCTGTGGCTGAGAGGCAGGCCTGGACGCAGCTTTCCACCGAGCGATCCACCAGCTTTCCGGCTTCGATTAACTGCTCCTGGCAAACCGGTGAACTGATGGTGGGACTCACAACCTACAACAAGTAGTTGAAAAGTGTAAAAAAAAAAAAATCCAATTCTATCTCCAATGTGAAAAAGAGAAACAATGACATAATATGCAGTAAAGGTTATCAATGTTTCTCCAGTTGAAATATCCAAATGGTAAAAAGTAAAGATATTTTACATTGGAATTAACACGCTGCTATTAACAAGCTTTCCATCATTTAATCACATTTCACAGAGAAAACAGAAAAGAAGAGGGGAATTTGAAAGAGATTCAGCAGATGGTTCTCATCCCACTGCCATGCAGAGAGGGGTGAGGCTTTGTTTAGTAAATGCTACAATTCAGATTGGGAGCCAGGAGGGCATTTAAACTAATTAGAGGCATGTGGGTTGTACAATTAAAGATGTGCAAATATGATGATGAGAACACAGGGTATTTAACAGAGCCTTTGTGCATCCTGATATATTCACCCTCCAAAAATACTTTTTCTTAGCTGTACATAAATTGCAAGTTATTTAAATATTTGAAAGAACCCCAATTCAGAGCCTCCTTAAGGAAAACAGCTTTAACAATAGCTTCCCAAGTGATATCCCTACACCACTGCAAGTGTAATATTCAAATCCAAAACAGATCTAACATAATAAATTGAAAAACATTATACCAGCTTTCCAAGCATTTGCATATTATCCACTGAATTTACATTTTGGGAATTGAGTGCAGATTAAACAAATATTGATATGATGCAAGTCATTCAGTAGTCTTATATATCATGTTTGGTAGTGTTGGTGAATGCTCAGTACTCTTTGGGGGGGGGGGGGGGGGGGGGGGGGGGGGGG
>NC_060169.1:25495593-25544243 GCF_021292245.1 Micropterus dolomieu | reverse complement strand
GGGGTGTTGGCCAGGTTTTTTTCATATTCATTTCAACATCCTACAAACATTTTCTTGTACCTTGGCACATGCCACCAGCTGGGAGGTGGACAGGGCACACTGAGTGGCAGCAGCGATGACCCGGTTCTGAAGTACAGTGTCCTCTGCAACCTGGGCCACGTTCTTGGCCTTCAGCACTAACATGGCAGCGGCGTTGGCCACTGCTTTGGCCAGGTTCATCAGGATGTCCTACGACAACAGGTGGCAAAGATGAAAAAAACAAAAAACATTTCACAGGACATCTAACTGCTACCTCATTAAGTTACAGGATGTAACAGGATGTAACAGGAAAACACAAGCTTAACAGCTAGAGAAGCATTCAATTCAAACAAAAACATCCAGCTAAAATAAGAAAAGGGTTGATGAATATTCCCCCCACACTGCCCTGGTTACAATGTGTTTTTGATTAACCGAGTGGCAGTTCCTTAAGACTGAGTTTTCTTGGACTATTACAATGAGTGCGGTGACGATGATAAATGGACGGGGTGTAGCGTTACCTGGAACCTCTCGTCTGTCTCGTTCTCTCCAATCTGGCGCAGGAGGTCTCCACTGGCCTGGCCGATGCTGCCTGCTGCTGTCAGCACAGTCTGTCTGGGCTGCAGACACAGACACACACACACACACACACACACACACGACAACCATCAGGATGTGAAACTGCATCATCTGGTAGCTTGAGATATAACTTCTATTTAACCTGCACAGTGTTTTAAGTGTACTGAGAACATCCTGCACATTGCTTGTTAGTTGTTAAAACACAAAGTGATATGTTGTATTGCTACACTAAGACACAGTTAACTCTAACAAACAGCACACATCTCTTTGTCTAACTAGTCTACAGGCTTTCTTTCCAACTACTTGCATGTATAATGCTCAAAAGTATAAAGCTCAGGGTTGTTCCAAAGCTAGGTAGGGCCTGTGTGTTATGCAGATCAGCAGCAAACAACTGTACAGCACATTAACTTTGGAATGATACTGCAACAACAAACTCTTAATAGACCTCAGTGAGCACATTACAGTCCTCCAACCCATGTAGATGAAGACCTGTCCTTTACTGTACTTTTAAGCAGGTTCCATTTCCATATAGGCACAAGATGCATGCCATTCAGCCTAGCCTCAGTCTTTATTCAGTCCAATTCAGTTAGCTGAAGCCGGCCAGCAGCAGAGGACATAATATAATTAGGTGTAGTTTGGAGGACCAGGTGAAACGCTGCAGTATTAAGAGATGATGCACTCACAGTCTCAGAGTAGAGCTGCTCTCTGGAAAATTTGATTCACTTTTTAGGTTGTCAATTTGGATGGTAAGATGTGTGGACATCCAAATACTTCAAATGCCAGATTTGGTGCGTGTAACACAAATGGTGAAAAGTTTGCTTGCTGCATGGGCTAAAATCCAGAGTCAGGCTTCACTTTCACACATTATTCTCCATTATCTGTCTCTTTCAAACAATCTACTTCTGTTACTTCTGTCAGGAGATGCACTTACTTAAACCAACAGTGAGAAAAATATAAATCGGTATGACGTTAGACGACACAATGTCGATATTTTACAAGCATGGATCTGTTAAAGCAACACTGAAAACACCTGGTTTAGTATAAGTATAAATAATATCCATCCATCAACTATACCGCCTATCATGTATAGGGCAGTGTAAAATGCCGCAGGGCTTAAGCTAATAATGGTGACTAGCAAGTTATAGCAGATATAACCTCCATCATCGAGCTGAACTATACATCACAGCGTGGCTGAGAGGGAGTTTGGACTTTTAGGGAGGGGTAGGAGCCAATGCTGTAAAGGAAAAGGGTGGGCTGGTGTCATTGTGAAACTGCATGCAGCATATAAAATCGGTGGAAGCCAAAATTATAATTGAGATTAAAATTTGATTATCTGCACAACCCTATGTTGATGCACTGCACAGTTTTTTATATCATAATTTATATGGCCTTTAGGATGGTGGGGTGGACTGTAATCTGGTATAGGCTACCGGCCGACGAACATTTAGGGCTGTTTGGTACTGGATCTGCAGTAGCTTCAACATCAGCTGCATAGCCTACCCTGCATAGAGCAGGCACTTGTAGGAGAGCCGTGGCCACTGAAAAATAGCTTGCACCAAGAAATGTTGATTAACAAATAAAATGCTATGAGAAAGGTTTATTTGCACAATAAGAAAACCTGCAATGCAATATAAATATATTGATTATAAATATATATTTTAAAAAAGTAACTAAATTCAAATTAATTAAGCTAATTTATCATTAAGGTGAAAAGGTGCTACTTCAGGCATGCCTGCATGTATGTAGACTCAGCTGGGATTAAATTAAATGAGAAAAGTTGATCTACAGGAGAAACATATCTGACATCAATACAGAATGCCTGACAGCCTTACTGCATTATATTACACTAAATTATTTTATTTTGAATTGTCACCTCAGACATTTCCTCAATAAATTGGTGCAAAAAAATTCACTTCTTCTGATAATTACTATCAGACAGTGCCCAGGAGGTGGACTGGTAGCTGGAGAGGTGCCAGTTCAAGCTCCGCAACTCTGGTCCGAGCTGGATTCAAACCGGCGATCCTCCGGTTCCCAAGATGTCTATGAAGATTCTCAGTCATCCAGGTCATAGTTATCCAACGAAGGTTAAAATCAAGGGCAAATGGACTTGGTTGAAGATACTGGAAGACGTTTCGTCCCTCATCCAAAGGACTTCTTCAGTTCTCCGGTTCCCAACCTAATCCTTACGGACTGAGCTACCCCACCAGGTGAAAGCATGAAAGATTTCTGGGCTGGGCTAAGCCCCCAATGTTTCAAGAGCCTGGAAACGCCCCTTCCGGAGGCATTACCAACATGGCTGCCGAGTGGCATGACTTGCATATAAGAACTTTGTGTTAAGTCAATGTCGAGTTGCAAGTCTTCTTTGATTTTGTCAAGTCTCAAGTCATTATATTTGTGACTCCACACCTCTGGTACAATCACTACTTAAGGTTCCTTTGCTCACCTCTCCAGAAGCTGGCTCCACAGCCTTGAGTAGGTCAGACACAGCCCCTGCTAGTGTCCTGGCAGCCCTCATCAGGTCATTTCCTCCACCAACATCGTCCTCCATAAGTGCAGCCAACAGCTTCACACCCTTTGACATTTCTGTCAGGTTGGAAGAGATGGTGGTGATGGCGCAGCCCACGGCGGTGTAATCTGTGTCGGTCGGATCGCCTAAGTATGATGAGAAAAGACGGAATAATCATCAGATAAACTGAGTCCAGGAGAAGTGAATACAACAACGCTTAACCAAACCCAAAGCACACGGGAAATGATCAGGAAACAGTACAGAAATTAGGGACAAATATTTATTGGTCTAAAGCAGATAAAAGCAGATTAACCCTTTTCAACTTGAAATGGTTCAGAATGGCACTTGCTCATATTCGCCAAACCACTGCAGGATATAAGGGAACTATTAGACTTTATACAGGATCTACAGGTATTTTAATGAACACCAGACTGATGGAAAGGTCCTGCTTTAAAGTCACTAATTGACTAGATAATTTTAACTTTGCAGAAAATAACACCCCTAACATTTACTTGTAAAACTGTGGGTACATGTTTTAACACTTTCATTGGTTTCATCAAGGATTCATAAAAAAAAAAAAAAGGCTCATAATAAAATCGGCGGCTATGCAACAATATATAATGTAGCCCTGCTCTATTATCAAGACATTGATATTAATGATTTTGTTGCCAGTGAACTGAAGTAAATAAAAGTCATGGTAGCGGACAAACAGAGCACATTCTGCTGAGTCATGCTAGTGCCACTGACCAGCTGTGAGGTTGACAACAGAGGCTGTTCCTGCAGTGATGGCATCAACCTGGGAGTGGATCTCATGTTTTGACTCGTCCATCTTGTTCTGGATCCACACCTTGGATGCCTAGGTACACAGAGGTAGACCACAGCAAAAGTATCAATTTTGATTTTGTTTGATGGATGTTGTCAAAGTGTGCATAGAAAATGAATATGTAAGGGATTTATATTAACTATAGACAGATGTACTTTATGTGCACTGTACAGTACCATGTCCTGTCCCAGTGGCGGCAGGTTGTCGACCTCCCCTAGGTCAATCTGGGCTTTCTGCACAGCTTGCATACTGGTGTTGATGGTTCCCATAAGTGCCTGTTGTGCTGAACTCTGTGCGTACAGGAAGATAAACAGATTCATTTCTCACAGAATACAGACTGGAGTCATTTTTGAAGAAACCTTGCTGAAGGAAGATTACGGTCCCCTTGTGAAGCTAATTGTTAATATGTGCACGAATCAACTACGAGGAGGGGGAAAAAGGTGACATATTTAACATCTGTCCGGTGGTACCACCTTAAACAAACTTTTGGATGAGTGGCATAAACATTTAGGATTTCATCAGTGAATGAAAAATACACAAACATCATACTGAGGGCCATTTTGCTGTCCTTACCAGTGGTGGCATGTGTCCACGGTGCATCTGGCCCATTGTGATCTGCTGTTGAGCAGATGGCATGGTGCCCATGCTGAGTGACTCTGTGCCAATGGAGCCGGAGCGAATGACCCCTGGCAGTGCCACCGAGCCATGCTCCACCCGGCCCACACGATTAAACTGCTGCTGAAGGATGGTGGACCTGCAGGTACACAAACAGGCAGGTAATGCAGCTTTTCACTTCAAGCAGAGAAAAGTTCAGTTAATGTGTGATTGGCTTATAAAGCCTAAGAACAATTCAAATGGTGACATGACAGTGACCAGGGCAGATAATGAGGGTTTTCCAAGCACACCCGCTAATTTTGGTTCATACAGGCACAGTAGCCTTTATCACCAAAGGAAGTGAGATGAAATATATATCGGGGGGAGAGGTGATTAATCATTATCCTCTCAGCCACTCATATTACTTGTCTCAGAGCTTACAAAAAGCTGTGCCAATCACAGTGCATGATGAAAATGCCTCACCAAATGAAGGGAAGAGACCAGAACACGTTATCCAAGTAGGAAAATAAAATGGCTGAAATATACATTTTTTAACATATTGACATTGGCATGTTATGATTAAACACATTATTCTACATAATAACCAAGAGAGCCTTTACTGACTGCTCTTTCTTTGTAGGATAGTATTGGTAGAATCATACATTTTGGTGACACTGCATTGAAAACGGATCTGGTCCTCTTTAATGTCAATTTTGAGCTTAACATCACAGACCTCATGTAAAAAAAAAAAAAATACCAACAACTCCCTTGGTGCTGCCTCATTTGAGCGACACTCCCACCATTTCGCGCCTCTTCTCCCACCTTTGCACCACACATGCTACGCACAAAAATACTTCAGAGAGGCAAGACATTTCAAAGTAAGTAATGTACCAAGTTATTGTAGTGTGTTTCCATTTAGTTTTTGTCTTTAAGACTTTGTCATTTTGCTCATATTTCTCTTAGATGTAAGGTACTAAATCAGACCAAATAATCCCAAAAAACAAAAAACTAAACTAAAAAGAGAGCAAATGTATACTCCAAAATCCATGCACGAACACAATGTACATACACCATCAGCCTAATAATGAAAAATACAGCTGTAGTTATATTCCACAGACAAGCCGAAACAGTGGCAAACAAATTAAGGCAAGCACATAAAGGGGTCACAAAAAAATAAAAATAAAAAAAAAAAAAGACTAAAAATGTATCTGGTTCTGGCTATGTGTATGTGTTTATGGGAGAGTTTTAACACCAGGCAGTGTGGTTGTGTTCATTTGTGACAGTGGGCCACTAACACAAAGCAGACTGACACTGCAGAGTCTTCCCACTGTGTACTTCTGGAAGACAAAGCTTTGTTTTGTTTTTCCTCAGATAAGGCCTTCCAGAGTTTGGCTTGCTATGTTCTCACAGTATTAAAAGACTTTTGCCTTCGGCCCTACGCACAAGCCGAGATACAGCAAAAGAGGGGGAAAAAATACAATAACAATTGCAGCAAATACTCTCTCAGTTGAAAGCAGGAAAGCAATATCAATTGAGGCTAGGCAGAAAAAAGGGCTTCTGTTACGCACCGAGAGTCCATTGTGGATAAATGAGGTAATACACATCTAATCAGGAAATGTTCAGATAGACTCTTGTCCAACTGCAGCAACATTTCCTCACATAATGATTATCTCTCAGGATAAAGTCCAGCTAAGGAAGTGCTCACGTGGTGAAATGAGGTCCTGGAAGATGGATGTGTGAGATGTGGTCGGGGGCGGCAGTGAGAAGGAAATTGGAAAAAGGACCCAGTCTGATATTGTGTTTTGCTAGGATAATATGCAATAACTCCGTGTGCTGCTCATAGACAAACCACCGTCATACCACAGATTATACTGGCTATTAGAGCACTGCAGTGATCAGAGGGGAACTACTGTAAGGATTCATTTATAGAACTGTGTCCATCCTTTGTAAAACTTTCTCTATGCAAGTATATTGATTGAGTTGATAGGAATGTCAGTTTTGCAGGTCATGAACCAAAAATGTGGAACAAATTGTTTTTGACAATAAAACAATGTTAACACATGTTATTAAAATGCACAATCCTTACAAAGAGTTCAACAACTGACATAGCTTCCCAATGAGGCATGCTGCTTGCACTTTTATTAGTTAATAATTTACATACTTTTTCGGTGACACGGATTCCTCAAGCATGGTTGACTCCTCGTCACCTTCTAATCCAAAGCGGTCCTTGCTTTGCTTCTGCAGGAGAGAGGAAAATACACCAAATCTTAGTTTCAAAAAGGAACCCAGTGATTTTACAGAAGGTACCCTGAGGGTCTTTGCTAAATGTCAGATTTAGTGTCACATAAACGAAGAAAACCTGTGACCAAATTCATTGAGCAACTCAGAGTAGGAAACTGTTCTCAGATTGACACATTTAATTCTATTTTTAGGCTTTAGGTTCGCCAGATGAAGGTCATTTAAATTAAAATGCCTTTTGAAATAAATATGAAATAACCCACCAGAGAAGTGTGTGGGAGTTTGACTCGTAATTAAATTGTGCTGCCCTCGAGGTGTGCAGAGGTATCTTATCAGTAATTTGAAGGCATTAAGCTGGGAATTACATATTGGTAACTTTCTCAACTGAGTAAAGAAATAAAGGAGACACAAACAGGATGAACGCAGGGAACAACTGTTTGCTGGTAAAGTAACACTTAACGAGGTCATAATGCTTTTTGGCTTTTTCCCCCTTTCCTTTATGGTTTTATCTTTTTTGTGCATATGATTAGTTTGCAAAGGGAAAAAGCCGAAAGCAGTTACCATCTCCCACAGAAAACATTGCTCCTGAATCACTCAATTGTAGTCCAGCCTTTACTTCAGTTACCTATCTGTGTCACTATGTAACACGCGTCATAATAACTGCCTAGCGCTAGTTAGGCACACCCTCAAAAACACTGGTGGAGACAGGACAAGACGTCCGCCCGCTGTCTCCCCTCACCCCAATCCTCCCTGGTGGCAGCCTTTGGTATGTGCACACAACTGATATGTTAAGTTCATACTCATGATACACCGTTGGAAAGCTAAAATCCTTTTGATTCAACCAATGCAAACAATTTCAAGATACAAATCACAACAGTGAGTACAATCAGTTCCTCTATCAGTCCACCCAATACAATCAAAATTGACGCCACTTATGAAGCCTCATAGTAATCTACCAATCGATTATATTCCAACAAAAATGGTCTTGTTACATTGACAAAGGTCCACACAATCCAATCCAGTAAAAACATTTAGTCCAAAACACATTATTCCATCAATAATTTCCCAGGAACTGCTGCAGCATCATTTCATATTTGCCGGCAGACACGCCTATTTTGTCATTATAACCGTAATAACTCTGGTTTGGATGTAAACGACAACCACATCTTGATTTCAAAATGGCTGCTGATCTCTGACCTTTCGATTGTAACCTAATTCGACCGAATAAGAGCTCACATGTCTGGTCCACAGCCTACAATAGCCAACGAGAGCCAGCGCTGTAAGGTAGTGCCAAGCCCTATTATTTCTTGGATAAGCCGAACTAATTGCAACCAACTGGGCCAGTGACTGGCACTTCGTGTAGCCAATAAAATTCTGAAAATAACTAAGTTCATGATCTGATGATCAGCAAAAAACATATCTGCGTAATGCTACAGACATATATGGAGTGATGCAGCTGCCCCTTGCCACCAAGGGGCGGAGCTATTTTTTACAACAACAACAAAAAAACGCCTAGACATTAACACCTCTGTAAAATATTTAAATTATATTTAAACTTGGACTTTGTAAGACTTCCTGCTGCTGCCCCAGCTATTGTTGTCTGCATGCATGTGTTAGCAAACATTTTCAAGCGGAAATCAAAAACGTATTATTATTATTTTAGTGTTTTCAAACTTATATTAATCAATTCCAGTAGCACTTACAGTGATTCTGACTGTTGGATTAGACACATCCGAGTGTTATCCTTCAGAGAAGCCCAAAACCATGCATTTACTCCAAATGGTTCAAGAACTTCATTCTATTTACTTTTGGTATGCCTTGGATAGGGTGTTTTAGGCGTATTTTACAGGAATGGTAAGAGGTACTGC
This sequence comes from Micropterus dolomieu, assembly GCF_021292245.1. Taxonomy (NCBI): domain Eukaryota; kingdom Metazoa; phylum Chordata; class Actinopteri; order Centrarchiformes; family Centrarchidae; genus Micropterus; species Micropterus dolomieu. Next base: position 25,535,620 of record NC_060169.1, on the reverse strand, counting down.
ACATGTGCACCCCAAAAAAAAGATCAAACAGAAGTGAGATGCTTCACTCCGTAACTAAAATGGAGCAGTCAACACACAGGGTGAAAAGAGGTGCTGCAGCAAAGTGATTTAAGCTCATAATTGTACACGTTCTAATGGTTTTGACAGTGGCAGTTAATTATGATTAAGTTAATGATTAACATGAAGGGATTCCTCTAAACAGCATGACTTCTTACAGTGTACCTGTGCCACATGAGCCCAGCTGTATTGTCCTTTAACTGCAGCTGCATGAGACAGCCGCCCAAATACACCAAGCATCAACAGAGACTTGATCTGTTACAGGAGGATATTGATTCATTATGATTCATCTGTCTCTCCAGAGATTAATGTCTCACCTTTTTGAGGATGATGTCGATGTAACCAGCAATGAGCTGAGAGATCTGTTCCCCTTCAGTGGTCTGTACAGAGTAGTAGCTCTCCTGGTACTCCCCAAAGTCCTACACACACACACACACACACACACACACACACCCCCCTTAAACACGCATTTTATACTGGATTTTAAGGAAAGTAACCGCTGCAGTGCTTGTACTGTACACAGGCTGACGATTTACGATTAATGTGAATTTCTGATGAATACTACATCTTGTGTTGGGGTAATCTGATGTTACAGCGGTTTGATGTCACACCAACAAGCATCTCGGAGTAGATTTTATGTAGGACATGGAGCAGAAGAAATAAATCTGGATGGATTTTTTTTTGTATAATGTAAAAAGCGAGAGGTGGAGAGATCTCTACACCATCTTTTGGCAAACTAGGACTATAAATCAAACTTTTGTATCCATTTTGAATCTCAGTGTCACAGAAACACACCGCCTAAACCACAAAGCACTCTGCTGAATTAACAAGAAAGAGAGAGCGTGTTCATCTAATAGAGACAGCACTTCTACCAGATCTGCGAGATTAAATCCATGTTGCTCGTGAACACTGGGTGCTGACACAAAGGAGGGATATTGACAGGGAAGACAAAAGACTCTGTTCAATAACTGAAGTGCACTGGGGAATAAAGGACAGGCAAACTGAGCACTAGAGTGCTACAGTTTTATGGCCACTGCAGGAACAGTTGGGTTCACTGTGGGCCTGGCGTTATTATTTACTACTAGGGGTGTAGTGCTCAGCGTGGACAGAATGAATAAAATTTAACAAAATAGGTGAAAGAACAAAGCCAGCAGTTCAAAAACATTGTGAATTAATGTGAAAAAAATATTCAGAACCACTGTGATAAATCCTGGTATAAGACTGCATTAGTGTCCAGTCAGATGTTGTGGGTTTTCTGTATGTGTGTGTCTTACCAGAGTGAAGCTCTTGGGTGACGCTGCCCACCTCTTCACAGTGGTAAGTGGCCACTCCTGAACCACATCTTTGGTCCTTTCATCCACTCTCATCACAGACTCTTTGGTGATCCCCAGGAGCCGCGGTACCAGCTTGTTCTTACTCTTCATCTTTTCCTGCAAAAAACAAACTTTATTTAATACTTCCAAAAACACTACATTCAATCACACCCAGCACATCATCTGTCCATGGCTGATGACCTGGAGACAAAAACTCGTATTAACTGCCGACACTGTACAGGTATCATTTTCCAGTCTTATCCATACTGGACTACGGGGTTTTTATCAACACTTTTCAGTCACTGAAGTCAGAGTAGAGAGATTTTTAATGGATGACTTTGACAAAGCACTGTGTGCACATGTATGGAAGAGAGTCGCTTTTTAGTGTCAGCATGCAGTGCTCCCTTACATCCACTAGTTTCAGCTAAAGCTTTGCGCGTTTTAATGTCACTTTGTCTCATCTCGTCTGTATTTACAACTGCAACATGTAGCTTCTCTGCTTTTCTTTGTCTTGACATGTTATTCTCATGGACCACACTGTATAAACAAAAGGCAGAATGAGTAAATGGAAAAAAGATGATCAACCAACAGGATACCAACCAATTTTATTCCCTTCAGCGAACAATTCTGCCCACAGTGGTTTTCATATTCCCTTGCCTGCCGAGTGTATTACTTGAATAAAAGGCATTTAGTGAGAAAGCACAGATTAACAGTAAAGCAACACAACTCCAAATCATAGGCCTAGCAGCTTGAACCTCTAATTTAGCTGTCACACTGATCTGCCAAGATTGGTATTCATCAGTCTAACCAGTAAAAAAGACAGAAGTCTTCCCAGTTAGTAATTAAAGTGTTACGTCTTAATCATGTCTTTATCTACCTGTCAAAAACTCTCAACCTCCCCTTGTATTCACTGAGCCTCTAATGTCATCCTCTGTGCCGACAGAGGTTCTTTTTCTTTCCCTCGCATGGAAGCTGCACACGGTGAGCAGATGGACAGTTGATGGGCTGTGACATGAGGGCAAAGAGGTGAGTTGTGTAAAAGTCCTGGAGGGCCTGTAATCTCTCTGGGTCCTCCAGGGGTTATGGGTTTGGGACTATAGGCTGATTTTTTCCCCCCTCCAGAGTTATTTTTAAGATGTTTCTGCTCCAATGGTACATTTAAGGATGATGGAAACGACAAAAAGGTGAGCAGATAAGATGTCAAATTGATCAAGGAGAACACAGATCCAAGATCAGGAGGTGGAATATGGTTTAAGAGTTGTGTGTATTACACTTAAAGAAATAAAAGGGACAGCACAGTGTGGCCTAGCAGGACATTGGAATGCGTGAGCTACTGCAAGTGAAGATTAGACGAGGTGAGCGCCAATCTAATAGATGTTTTTTATACTTCACCTCTGGTGCTGAAAGCTACTGCCAGGAAGTGTCTGGCAGAGAGTCCGTAACATGTGACTTTTATTCAAGCAATTACCAGAAATTATATTATTTTCCCCACAAGAGCTCAGCAATGAAGTCGGTAAAAAGGTGACTACTGGACTGCAATTTATCGCTGCCGGCAGGGAAGTATCCCATGCTTTTATGCAAGATGTCATTGGTAACAAATGAGTGATCTGTCACTCGTGTCACAGTGGTTACACTGGGGCTACAGTTAAAAATGAGCAAATCAGCAGTCATCTGCTGGCAGTTGGACCTATTTGGCTTAGTTAGTGTCCCAGGTTTGGCTGTGCTATGTCTCCCAGTCTCCCTCATTCACTCCAATCCCTTCACACTTGCTCTGAAATAATCTTTAGTGCCACACTCGGCTGCACAGACACCTTTGGTTTCCCTCCAGGAACCACGCTGAACTCCCTGCAGACAAGGTGCTGTCGGTGTGCTTTAATTTATGTGTTGGTGAATAAGTGTGTCAAAGAGAGATGTAAGGGATGTATGCTGGGAATCGTATGGCATGCAAATACCCAAGGGCTCCTCTTCCCTTGGATACTTATAAGAAGAGAGAAAATGCTTCTGTAAATTAATAAATTGGTGGAAGCAGTCTTGTAAATGGTGTTCTCAACCCAGTTTAATGTAAAAGGGGTGGAAAAGTGTTACATATGCCAATAATGAAAATAATTTCAACTAATTTAAGAAAAACAGAATCTAGAAAATCATCATAAAACATGATGTATATAAAAAAAAAGAAAGACATTAAAGGTTTATTTTAGCGATGAATAAAAAAAAAAAAAACTTTTGCTTTTTAGATTTTTTTTTTTTAGGTTTTCAGATCTTTTTTTAAAAGGAGCAAAAAGACTTATTATATCTAAAATGCATTCAGTTTTGTTTTTTTAGTATTAACGTCAGCAGGTTTTGTTTTTACTGGCTCCCAAAAAAATTCCCCACCTGCTAGGTACCCCTTTATCCAGTTAACACCAAGCCTGGAGAACAGATTTCACACTCAAGACATAAAAGGCTTTTGTCTACATTTCAACTTATTCCAAAATCTGCTTCCCCCCTTTTTAAATAATTCAATTCAAATAAAGGGGAGAAAATAACTTCAGGCTAGATTTTTCACTTTGATCTTTTCATTGAATAATAATGGTGCTGTGGTACTTCACTGAAATGCTGTGTTTTTGTGTCATCACAGAGATAGTTGCATGTTTTACTTATTTACCTTGACCAGGAAGAAGGACACGCCATATGTCCGCAGAGACCGAGCAAGTTTCACATATTTCACTTTTGCTTCGATCTCGGTCATTTCTCCACAGTTTTTGTGTTCCTGCGGGTTGGATCATACATGTATTCAGTATCTGAACAGTTGTTGCACAATTGTCAGATGAGCTGAACCGAAAACACAATGCAAAAAGGACAATGTGACCACACCTGGAATATTTTCTTCTCAGCTCCTCTCTGCTTTATGTATTCTTTGGGTAGAAACTCCTTCAGGCTAAAAAAAGAAATAACACACAGATGCTGAGATTCATACAAAAAGCATGAACTCCTTTTTATTCATGCTACAGCCTTAAAGCTCAATAGAACGATCAATCTTCTTCCACTGTCAAAACACAAATACGTCTATGTGTACTTTCATGAAAAGGTTTAATTATATTACTTTTAGTCAGCTTAAATGAAGATTCTCAGTCATCCAGGTCAGTTATCCAACGAAGGTTAAAGTCAAGGGCAACTGGACTTGGTTGAAGATACTGGAAGACGTTTCGTCCCTCATCCAAAGGACTTCTTCAGTTCTGACTGACTGGCAGAGAAATAGCTATTTAACCTCAGTGGGGTCGTTTGCCAGGGTCATCGATGCTGCTGTTTCGTTAGTGTTCCTGGTTGCTGTAACTACAGTCGTTAGGACTTATTAACGTCTTCCAGTATCTTCAACCAAGTCCAGTTGCCCTTGACTTTAACCTTCGTTGGATAACTATGACCTGGATGACTGAGAATCTTCATAGACAATTCTACACCTAATATATGGTATATAAAAGTTCTCTTTAAAGTGACAAATTATTCACTATGGAACGACACTCTTCACCAGTGAGACACTTGTACCAGTGAGAAATCATCTTGTGGGATTGATGCTTACTCTAAGAATCCGGGTTTGTGTTTATGCTCTATGTGTGGTCCAAACTGGATCTGGGCCTGAATGCCTCCGAACTCACAAGCCTTGTCAAAAGACACGGGGTGGGAACCATTCAGGATGTCATCTCGAGCCTATTAAGACAAAATAAAACCTTTGCATTATGCGGGGCGCGCTGTCAACGCCAGTAAACATATTTGATTTAGCTTGTGGTGCAAAAATTGCTCTGCTCCCAAGACCGGCAACTTGCTTGCTTCAAAAGTGACCAACTTGTTTTACTAGAAAGTGAACGATGAAAACCAAACATGAAGTGGGAGGCAGAAATACTTAAGTGTGTTTGTCAGACCTGTACGTAAAGCAGATTGAGTTGGACTGGGTCTCGGGAGTCCACGTTCTGGTCGGAGTAGAAGAACTTGCGTCTGAGCAGAAGGGTTTCGTTCTCATCCACCCCCTGCTCTCTGAACGTTCTGCTGTGGTCCAGCCAGTTCACTGAAAAATACAGCCACAGGGATCAGATTATAAAAACCTGTCCTTTTTTATTTATTTTTTTTTTTACAATAATCCAATCTGTGTGGTTACATAGAAAGGACAGGATTTAAAAGCAATGACAGATAAAATAAATCCTTTTGTCAGTTTGGGTGTAAGTAATCTGTATGGTTTTAAGAATTACCCTAGCTATGTACATCAGAAAAGTCCAAGCCATTTCCATTAGTCCTCCGCTCATTGCCTTTAACTAACGCTAAGCTGTGAAAATGGGCCATTAAATAAACACCATGTGATGATTTATTTTTTTATGTTGAAAGGGTATCACACTTTGTTAAGAGAGAATAATCCAAGACCCGTCAGCGCAGGCCAACAGGTGTTTAGAGTTTCCACTGAACTCACGGTCATCGTCTGTGTGCAGTTTGGCTTTCAGCTTCTCCATTTTTCTCTCGTCTCGCAGCAGTGTCCTGTCTTTCTTTAGCGTACCCATCCCATCCTCTTTCTTCTCCTCCACGGTCTCCTGGATCAGAGAGTACTCCTCATAGTTTGTGATGCCTGGAATCAAATGGATGAGGACAAAATATGCTCCAGGAGTCAGGTACAAAAGCAATTCAATTTTCAAAGGTTTTTTAAACACTGTGTGACACTGACATACATACATACATACATACATACATACATACATACTACTTTTACACATTGTACTGTCTTATATCTTAAACAGTCAAAAAACGATTTAAGGATGGAGAAAAGGACTAGTAAAAGTAACTATGTACCTATTCTACTGCATATAGTCACAAGCAGCTCTCCCACTGTTTTGGAGTCGTCCACCATGATGGTTTTAACGGCCCCATCCAACATTTTGATTTTCTGGGGCTTTTGCTTCTTCTTGTATTCAAGGATATCCTGCTCAAAGACAAAAGGTAGAGAAAAGAGAACAGAGAACAAAAAAAGGGAGAGTCAAAAGGAGGAAAGAAATGTAGGAATTGAATGTATGGGAGAGAGAGGGAGAGAGAAACCCGCTGAGAAAATGATCAAATGCATCCAGGTTTCGTGGAGAGAGGGGAGAATACAGGCCAGAAAACCTTATTTAACGGCTGCCTATCACAGACCGCTGCTCCCTTCCAATCACAACAATGAGGAGAGATTTGGTTCAGAATAATTGGTCACAGTCACGCCTCCTACCTGGGTTGCCTTTGGTGGATTTGAAGAGGAGAAACCATTTAGTGCTGCAAAATCAAACCCCCATGTGTACTGAGAGGGAGCGCTACATGGCAACCAGAGTCGGCCGGGCCTTCGGCAGCAGGGATCAGAGACTGCCAATGGATCTACAGATGGCCGGAGCAATTCTTTAAAGTCACACTGAAAGTCTTCCTTTGATGTTCTCGTTTTTCTTGATATCCAATTTTATCCCATGCTTTCTCATTCTGCTTTACTCTTTTCGGACTCCCGTTTTTGAATTAGGCATAAATTATATTGTACAATGTCTTTATTCCCAGTTGTTTTTAGTGTGCCTTTAATTTTAATTTTTTTTAAAGTATTTTTTAATTAATGAAATTGTTGATATTTTCTCCACCATAAAGTGATCGGTATTTGGAGTTTGGTAGTTACTAAAATAACAACTATTGCTCACTCTAACCTTTGCCACACACAGCTCAGGGTAATGGTCAGTTTGTTTAAGTGTGAGTGAGTGAGTGAGTGAGTGAGTGAGTGAGTGAGTGAGTGAGTGAGTGAGTGTTTACCCCACTGCGGAGCATGTAGTAGTCCAGTGTCCTTCCAGACTCCAGCCAGATGCCTTTTCTGGGGTCTTCATCAGACAGAAACAGGCCGTAGTCTGAAGCTAGAGCAGTGACAAGAAACATCAGCATTATCAAGTTATCCTTATGCGAGGATCAGAGGATAATACCGACCAAACAGACGTGAGACATCGGAAACAACAATTGTTCCTTTCACACCATTCACCTAGTTACGACGTGTTCTGCGACGCTGGTCAACAGAGCACTCTTCATGCACATCTGTGAACATGACGCAAATGGGGATGATGATGTTGGGTGGAACAGTAATGTTGGACCCTGCCACCTCCTTCTGATCACCTATATACGTTACGCAAGTCGTGAAAGACGGCACGCTATTTTGCCTGTCTCGGTCAGGACACATTAAGAATTTATGTCTCTAGACATGAACACAAAAATATCATAGTGATATCTACTGATCCCAGTCTTAGTTTATCAGACAATATTGCGTGTTACACAAGACAGAAAAGAAAAAAGGGAATCTGAGAGTCATGACAAGCACTTAAAAAGCTGTTTCAAATGAGAACTTTTACTATTTTTACTCCTCTCAAATCTTTATTAAAATGTTTGTTTTATGGTTCAAGTATGTACCCTAGTTTGTGAGCCCCTTAACATCCATCCTCCAGGTAGTCAAATTGTAGTATTAATCTGGTGAAATAGATTCAGCTTGAACAATTTAGATTTTTGTAATCAATTACCTACACAGTCATAGGAATAATATCAAACATATTTTTTACAATTCAAAACTCCTGACTAATCATTGCGCAACCACACAGCGTTTCACAAGCAGATGTGTGTAAACACCAGTGATCTAACATCTAACTTGCAAACTGAGCTCTCCAATCAGATCTTAGATTCTATGGCTGTCACCTGTATTATTCCTTTGCATCCCAGTTTCTTTTACAGTTTACATCCCATACAGTGACAAAAATAATAAAAAAATCACTCTCACCCTGTCCAGTCTGAGCCTCAGGGACCCTCTCTCGGATTATCCTACAGGCATCATAGACAGCTGTGGAGGGCTCAAACTGCATCGTCTTCACGACGTTGCACTGGCGAACGCAGATTTTCAGTGACAACACCACCATTTTGGCAGGCGGTGTGGGTGGGGGCTGCTACTACACCTGCGCAAAACAAAGAAAGAGAGGGGAAAGACGAGAGCAGAAGAGGTTGAGCTTATAGCTTGACATGACGCACCAGGAGGTCCAAAACCTGAGCACAGTGATGAAGTTTATTGACTGATGAGTGAGCCAGATGCTGGAGGAAAGGAATGCCTTTTCTGTTGCAATAGAAAGGGCGCATACAGTTTGCACTCATTCCGGTACACATTTCTCTTGCAAATGGGATAATTGTGATTTTGGAATTTACTAAAAGTTGCATGAATTCATAGTGACATATGCTTAATAAAACGGGTAACATCTTTTCTAAAATTTTTCCCAATAAGCAAAAGCAAAGCCATTTTCACTTCACGCATCTGTGCTTTCTTGTAGAAAAAGAAAAAAGCTCTTTCCCTTGCACTGTCATGAACAATGAAATTTTATGAATGTGAAGAAAGTTCTAATTGGTGTACAGCGAGGCCATTGTTGTGCTTCAGAAAACAAAAAGAGCCAACAACAAATGTATCACTGTTTGAAAACAGCCCATCTGGTCCCTGCTGGGGAAAAAGAAAGGTCTCTGGGTAAGAGACTTTAAAAAAGGTAGGGGGAAAAAATAAGGCAACAAAGCTTTCCACAACAACTGGAGCTGGAGAGACATCTTTTTCATGTCAGATGTGTTATTTTAAAAGTGCAATGTTTAAGTTGTGTCTCTTTGCCAGAGACAAATACAGAAACAGCAAGCAGTTTCTGAAGATAAAGTCAGTATGGGTCTACACTGTTAAACTAACAGCAAGCTCCATATTCTCTTACCACATATAAAGTTAACCAAAAAAAATATCCTAAACAACATGCTGTGGGAAAAAACACCAACCGAGCTGTCAGCCTGCTACCTCATCTGTTCGTGGTTACGTAATTGTCTCTGTCTCACAGCATAAAAAGAATACAGAGAATCTGAATCTTGAATTTGCAGCTCTCCTCTGCTTTATCGAGATTTATTTTGAGAACATAACTTTACTGTTTGGATTGACTCTCGTCACTCTCATAGCGTTGTTTTCACCTGCAGCAGGCAGCTGTTGATAGTGACGTAGCTGTAAACACCCACTGTACACTACCTGCTCAGCACCAAACAGCAGACAGACACAGTTGGCGACATGAACATAGTGGAGCATTTAGTAGCTAAAGAACCAGATATTTCACTCAGGAGTTGGTGGACACCAAAAACAGACTTAAGAAAAACTGTTTGCTAAAAAGTTCGCCATATCAGCATAAGAAAAAAAAATAAGGTGATTGTATCTCAATTTTGGGTTCACTATTTATTTCCACAGCCCCGAAGTGGCCAAAAGAAAAACCAGTCAGTTATTGCAGGTTTAAAAATGAATAAAAAGTACACCAAAACACAAAGATTAAGATTTGACACAGCTGTGATTCACAGTGATGAAATGCAGGAAGAAGAAGGACGAGAGAGCCGTGACCTCCCTAACAGAGCCCCCGCTGTCTGGGACCAATGGGAACACAGGGCTCCTCTGTGCCAGGGGGTCAAAGGTGAGAGGTCAGTCCAGGCCTTGGCTGCAGCACACAGACGGCCCCTCATCCGCTCCGCTAGCTCCTGACCCCGACTCAAACGTTCAGAATCTGGTTCCTATGTGAGATGTGTTCACATACAGGGGTGAAGGTGTTTGTCTGGCTCACAATGTTGACACTCCTCAGCAGTATCCTGAAGCTAACTGTGCTGACAATACAACTAGACATTCTTTAAGCATGTACAGTGCGTCGCCAAACGAGGTTAGCATAGTTGAATATAATATTAACAGACCTATCAACATTTTAGGCAGCCTTTTAAAGATGCCACCGAAGATTACGTCCACAAACCTCCTTTTGATAGCGAGTGGACCAAAGCCAAGTGCTTTGTTACAATCGCTCACACGGTCAGAACCTGGCTGAGCTTTAAGGACAAATACCATCCTAAAACAGATATGAAACGTTATTCAGACAATGCTCAAACTAACCTCTCAGAACGAAAAAAAGTCTCTCAAGGGACGGATCATGTCAAATAAAACTCTCAGTGACGCTCTTAAAAGACCAAAGCACAAGGGCTAGTTCAGTAAATGAAAGCATCAAAAGGGACTTTGTGGACAAGGCTGAGGATGATTTACAAGAGTATGACCACATTTTTGAAACACTCCAAATCCTGTATTGTATGAATCCACAAAGCATCACCATCTAGTTCAGAGTCAAGGCTATTCCTTGTTTTTTTCTCTCCGTCTCTGTTTTGATTAGGTCACAGACTGGAGCCTCAGCAGTCTGGGTATTTTTTTTTAACCTTGGGTGCTATTTGTTTGTTTGCACAAACATACAGTACAAAACCACAGAAATAACATGATACTCCTTGGTTAGACTGTAATAGCAACTGCATCAGCCTCTACAAGCCTGAAAATTGTCAAACAGCAGGAAGAAGTAAAGAGATAAGAGGAAGCAATGATGGAAGAGCATGATAAATAATATGATGAAATTGTTATCAGTGGAACCACCAGCAGGCTCAGCAGGACTACAGAGTATGATCGTAGAGAAAGCTATTTAGGGTTTGTGTGACTACAAACACAGAAATCACTTTTCGATTTTAATGTTTAATGTTAATTCAAAATCATTAACGTGACTTACACTGCCGCAATCCACCGTACCCTGAGCCGCCTTTTCATTTCACTGTAATTGTATTTGTAATGTGAAACCAGCAGGTCTACAATGCTAAAGTTACATTACTATATAGACATTGCTTTCTTTTTCATGACAGGATCAGGATTTGTGTGTTTGATAGGCTGATATCACGTTTTGGCCATAATGCTGTCAATCATTGATGCCATAAATATTGAGCATTCACAAAATGGGGGATGGACACAGCACAGTTTGCACAGTGGTGCCAACGACTACTTGTGGGCCCAAGAGAAATTACTTTTTTCCCCTAAACTTTGCAAGTTTAGGGGAAAAAAACAAAAAAAAACAAAAAAACTTCATCAGCTCACACAAATTCTTTTCAGCTTTAGATGTAATATGAAATTTGATATATCCTTCCTTCCTATCCTAACCATCTTGAACCCTGATATGAATTCTTATTTCTTTCACAGCACACAAACAATACACATGTACAATAGGGACTGGTTTGTTTCATAAACAAACACACTTGAAAACATCTTCAACTTGTTTGACCTCAAACTGAACACCTGATAAAATACAAATCACATGAAACAAAACAAATTATGGAGCTTGACCATAAGCACGACACTCCAATAAAAAAAATGTGTAAGGTAAATCTCTCCTTGATCCTGCCTCAGGACAGAGTCTCCATCTAAGCTGGATTACCACCAAACCATCCTACATTTTCCCTTCCCTGCGATGAGAAAGGATTTGTGATTGTGATCAAACGTGATTGTAAAGCCCCCAAAACACTTGAGTACAACCAACTCATGAGGTTGCTACAAAATTCAGTGTGGGAATATGGCTTCAGTGTGCATACAGCAGTAACAAACCCATTTTAGTAATCATGTATGCAATTTAACTGACACAATGTAACAGGCTCTCTCAATTAGGCAAAATGTAATCCCAATGTTTGTGTAAAGACGTGCCGGAAGTGTGAGACAATCACAATAAGTGCATATTCGTATATAGAAACTCCAGTACTTTTAGGGCATGCTTTAAAAGCATATTTTTCTGAACAGTGTCTGTAAGGATACAGGGTATTTAACAGATGTGTACCATCTCATCAATATAAGCATATCCATTTAAAAAATATCTGTTTAGGATCCTTTGTAATCATTGAAGAAAACCATGAATGTATTACAAGATTTCATAGCAAGCCATCCAATAGTTGTTGAGAAGTATAAGCCTGGACCAAAGCTGTGGCATTTTTTGCCATGTCACTAGCTAAATGGAAAAATGTCTTCAACTTAATAACTCAATATATAAAAAAATTGGCAAAATTATCCAATCACGGGTTTGGCAATCTATGGTCTAAAACAGCCTATTAAGGTCAATCAAGACAATAAATAAATTGATAAAATTACAGATGCACAACAAGTTTTATCAGTAGAATTTGTTTTTGTACAAAGCAAAAGGAAAAAACAAAGTAAGAAGTAGTAAGAAGCTGAGCTGCATCTTCAGTAATGACTACAGCAGTGCAGTCTCACCTAGAGCAACTTGCTACATCACTCTTGTCGTCATCTCTCTCCATGCTGATGCAGGCCCATCTGTTTGCCTGTGTGCTTTATTTGCCTGCTGTATCCGACTGTGCGACTCATCCACCTGCAGCACCAGGGTGCCCTCAGACTTAAGCTTGCCTACCTTTACTCCTCACTCCTGATGCAACAACAGTGCAGCTGTGATATCCTCCACAACATCAAGAACCTTTTCCAAACTAATGCAATTTTTACAAGTGCGAAATTGAACAAAAGTAAACCCTTAGAGGCTGAGAAAAATGACTCGCTGGCCTCACACACACACTGAACTACCAATGCATGGGAAAGTAACACACACAAATCCATAATCATCAATACGCTGTGAGCTCCCACACTGTAATACATAAGCACAAAGCATACCTCCTCCTCCTGACAGTTACACCTACACTCCTTTGATCTACTGCAGGCTCACATAACAAAAGAATATTCAACCGTAGCACTCTGCTGTCTACACCATTGACAGCAGAAGCTCATTCAGGGCCAACTGAATCATAGCAACTGGCCTTTTGTTAAATTATTTACAGGTATTTTCAGGAAGTATACAGGAATAAGCTCGATCCTCCAGTCACATGATGGCAACTGAGCCATCTCCATGCTGATGAGATATGGTTGAGAGCTTGTGAAAAATCAAGCAAGTGGGCACTGACTTAAGAATTATTAGCCATGTTAGACGCATGGCTCTATGGAGTGTCAGTCCACTACTTTGGCTCAGACTGAAATATCTTTACGACTTTTGGATGGATTGCCGTAAAAAAAAACAGAAACTCATGGTCACCCGAGGGTGAATCTTTACCACTTTGGTGATCCTCTGACTTTTCCCCCCCTAGTGCTGCCATGTGAATTGGTATTTAATGTATTGGGTGGATTGCCTTGACATTGGGTAACCTACAAACATTCATGGTCCCCAGAGGTTTAACTGTAATAAATCTGATCCTCTGACCTTTTACTTAGCGCCATGATCTGATATAAATTTCTATACCCCCCATCATCCTCAGCTGTATTTTGAGTTTAGTGCCAATTAGCAAAGCTTAGCATGCTAACACGCTAAACTAAGATGGTGAACTAGATTAACATTATACCTGCTAATCATTAATAGGCCAGCATTGTCATTTAGACTATGGTGGCATTAGCATTTATCTCAAAGCAAACCTGTGCCGACGTAGAGCCTATAGACTCAGGTCGGGTCTGTTTTTGGTCAAACTCCTATTTTTAAGTCAAAATTATCTTTCACATGTTCCTCAAAAGACAAAAAAAACTTGATCAAGAGTCCAAAACCACAGTTCGGCACATGTAAAGCCAGCACCAACTTTCACTACAGCAAAAAGAAAGCATAGCTAGCAATCATGGAAAGAGTCAGCTGCTGTCAAGCAGCAAAGCCCTGTAGGTACTTTTTAGCCTTGTATCATATTGACCCCGCAAAGACATCATGCACTGAACATGTCCATCTAGCCGTTGCTAGAGACATTGTGTTGGTGAGGTCACTAGGAAAGTTGATACTGCACTACACTTCAAAAACAGAGTGGCCTGGAGCAAAAGTGAAGGCAACCTGGATGTGTCATTTTGCAGGTCACTGAAGAAAAGCGGCACCCAGATCAAACCACAGAAACGTGACTGCTGCAGACAGCCTCGATAAGGAGATCCAGTTTTGTCTTCTCTTTCTACTATGGAGGATTTGCACAGACATACACACATTTCTCACATAGAGATTTACTGATTTTTGATCATAGGCTGGATATCTTAACAGTAAACATGAAGCATATAGGAAATAACTTACTAATGAATACTGAATAGATTTTTAAAGGGAAACAACTGAATACTGTGTGAGGTCCTGATTTTACTGGGAATTATGTTGATATGTACTGAATGTAATCTTTAAAGTTTTACTTAATACTAAACTGAATAAAATAAGATAATAAGAATACATTAGATCAGTTTCACAACTTGTTGGTTCATTTATATAATTTACATAATTCATTTGTATGATTATATCATTAAATAGAAATTAATGGTGTAACACCGCTAATAAGCTACAATAGTTCCTCTGGCTCTCCGCGCCCTTAAAATTCAGCACTGTTATGACTGCTTGCTATTGGTCAAATTTTGCACTGCATTTTAAATGATAGTGTGAATAAGCCTTAATTGAGCATCTCTCTAGGTACAGTGTACAGTCTGTTCATTATCTAAAGACGCAGCAAGACAGTCCCTTGTTTTTAGGATGAGGCTGTAGCTCCACATTCTGCCAGGGAAAACTGTGAAATGCACATCCAAGAGATCAAATTTTGACAGATGTCAAACAATGTGAGCTGCTTGTGTAGTTTGTGTTAAGCGTAGTGTTTCGGTCAGTAACTCAGAGATATGGGGTTTGACATCAATACAGTAAATACAGACATCACACCAGGAGGAGGATAGAGGCTGTGCACAGAGAACACCAAAGAGTGAGAGGAAAGCAGGTTAAATTTTGCCACTGTGTTCGCACAGATTTCGATTTCATTTTGAAAAAAAAACAACAAAAAAAACAATTTCCGGCCTAAGAGTCAGACAAAGGATCATGAGATAAAGGAAAATGAGACTGAGCACTGGAACATGTAGCTATTGTTCAATAGATCAATGAGGCAGAGCAGTGCCCGCTGGGAATGCCCAGGCCCTATTACAGTAACATGGCCTCTAATCCAATAATAGAGCAGCCCACAAGTGAAACAGGCCAATCCTAGAGGAGTTCTGGACCAGGCAACACATCAAATATTTGGCCAGAGCATGTCGACAGCCTAGTTTCGACATCATGGTCTAACAGAAGCATGATAATTATTCCATCTGCTTTCTTTCGTTTACCTCTGATTAGCATTTCTGTGTTTAAACTGACTGAAGTCAAATAAAAAACAATGTGTCTGCTACATCTACATATTTGCTCTGTACATCATGTGTCCTGTGTTCTTCGAGAGAACATGATCAGAAACCAAAGGGGATACATTTCCAATTTTCTATTTTTTTTTGGTTTCATGATAGCTTTGTATTAATTTGATGGTATACCATTAGGTATCCATTTAAGTAGATGGAGACAGTTTCGATACAGGAAATCAAATCTTACAAAGCAATAACATCACGTCTGATTTCTTTTCTTCCACTTAATAAATAACTATTAATAATAACTTATAACAATAACTAAAAAACACAACATTATATTTAACTACAAAACAGGAAGACTAAACGTGATTTCAGTTGAACTTTAAGCTGGCAACATGTTACCTCCAGATATGTTGAATATGGTTCCTGACCTAATGCAATCCCACTTAGGCTTGCAATGGAAAATGGCACATGTGCAGCACAATACAACTTTATCATATGACAGTGGCTTTCACTCTGACACCACACATGGCCTCAGGAGATGCAGTGAGAATGATGGCTGCTGGAAACTCGGTCGTGTTGTTTTCAAAATGTATCTTACTAGAAACCCCATTTCAACAGCTAGAATAGATGATAAAACAGAGACCAAGATGCAAATGTAAATTAGATATGTCTGCTACCAAAAACTGTGTTTCCCGTGGGAGCACACTATGACAAGCTTTATTAAAATTATCCCTGACTAAAAAGTGCATGGGGGGGGGGGGACTAATTTGCTCCTGGAGCATGTTGCATATTATCATCCATCTATCGTATATGCACTGCTACAGAATAATAATTAGGCTGTGTAATGCACCACTTTGTCAGGCTTCATTGTTACCATCGTGACTGGGTCCAGATGAGTTATTATGAAGGAAATCTGTGTGACAGGACCTGGCTGCTCACAATGTAATCAATTTATACAGAATCATCACAATCAGTGGTTCTGCTCATGTGATCTAAAGAAATCTGTTGGACGCTGTCATGATGACTTCATATGTAGTTTGAGTTTCAAGTGTTTTGACCACTTTCTGTACAAACGGATGCGTATTTATATTGTGTCTTTAATATGCATTTGATGGCTACATACAAAAATATAATGGTGAAATACTGAGGCTAGCGCTGCCAAGTCAGCCTCCCCAGCAGTTGAGGATCCATGTAGAGAGGGATAGGCAGTATTTATAATACATGTATTTAAAATATGTATTTAATATACAAAATAGGATTTTGTATTTGACAGGGTTGATGAAAATGGCTTCATATTTTGTATCAAAATACTTTAGTGTTTTGAATTTTGAAGTTTAAAAATCTATGTGATGACATCATAAAAACGCTGCCTCTGATTGGTGTCTACTCATCAATTTGCCCAGTTGTAATTGTTGAGATCAGAACAGAAAAATGATCCAGACTTGAAGAAGGTCAAGGTGTGAGATGTGTAGGTTGCCAGCTTTCCAGGAATTTTTTGCATAAATTGCTGCAATTCTGTTTTGGTGTTCATTTTAATAGCCTAGCCTAAATGGTTTACCAATTAATGTAATGTTCTAGCTAACCTGGGTGGCAGCCCTCACAGTTAATGTTGGCTTGCTAAGTTCAACCTGCGTTAAAAAAACATTTCAGAGTTGAGAAAACTCTGTGTGTGTGTGTGTGTGTGTGTGTGTGTGTGTGTGTGTGTGTGTGTGTGTAAAATATATATCTCATTCTCGATCACTGGGATATGTGAATATTTGATCTGTTAACTGATTTATCGCATGACTCATTAGCAAGGAGAAAAGCTGTTGCTCTCAAACATAGTCTACTTAATCAACTGAGTCAGTGTACTGAAAGGATAGATTAATTAGCGCGATAGATAGAAGGTTTGAAAAAGTTAGTTCATGGTACCTTGGAAATGTATTTTAGTATTTTTGAAATACAAAAATACAGTAGTTTATTGTGGTACATGGCATGGCTCCTGTATTTTGTAATTAATTTTGATACACTTAAATCTTAAATATCTTTAAAAAAAAAATAAATAAATAACCTTTTGATTAATCTTCGCCCATCCCTGCATGTAGAAGACATGGACATAAAGGAGCAGCATTGTATGGCAGGGTAGAGTTAGTAAGCCCTATAATTATAGTTTCGTAAATAAAAATGTAAATAAAATGGTATTCGCTAACAACTAAATGGATGCTTACAAAAGAAAAACAGGAAAATACTTGGAAATGCAATGAAATATTAAGGTTTTATAACCTGATATTCATATTTTTCAACCGTATGTTTCACTTTTACAAGAAAAATTAAGAGTTTGATTTTGGCAAACAGTAACTAGCACCAACAACACCAAGTTGGCTGCAGGTGCTTGAATGGTAAGAGTAGAAAGGAGCCACAATCGTTACTCTAAACTCTGGTATCCTAGCATCTTTGCTCCCACATAGCAAATGTTTTTTTTTTTTTGATAAATGTAGGGAAGGTTTGCTAACTACAGGCTATGCAGCTTCTGAAGCAAAGCTAGTTTACTGCTGTAGGTACAGTAAACTGGCCATGCTAACGTTAGTAGTTTATTTTAGAACAGACAAACACACAGCTGAATCCATTCCTTACACTTATGTTCCTGTGCTGCTGTTTGCAGCAGTATGGTTCTTATTAGAGCCCCATCCACAGCTGACTGCTAGCTAACTTACTTTATTGCTATTCATGTCTATTGACCTTTCAAGTGTAATCAGTGTCTTCTCAACCGCAAAAGACAACCTCAAATATATACACAGGGTTATTCCATAATGAATCAGTTTCAACTCAGATCAGTTTTCTGGAGCAAGCCAACCGTTTCTTTTAAATAACCACAACTACAAATAACTCCCCCCCCCCCCCCCCCCCCCCCCATACACACACACACACTTTCGTAACTGCTTGTAGAGAGGGAGTTGGGAATGAGGGAGGGGCAAGGTGGCAGAAAAATTGGCATGGGGCCACTGAGGGGAGTAGAACAACAATTTCAAGTGCTTGACGACAATACAAACTGACTTCTTTTACTTATTTTTTGAGTCAGAAATATTGAGATAAATTAATTTGTTTCACTTGCCTGCCAGAGGGAATAAACACACTTACAGCTTTAAAATCAGGGTATACCTATCAATTAGAGTTGAACTGCTCTTCACTCTGCCACAAGACAAAGACACGGGGATACACACGCCTTCTCATCTCTACTTGAAAACATGTGAGAAATAAAGCCTTCTAGCAAAATTATCCACCTGGTTGGTGGTGGGGTGACAGACTGCACACACCTCATGAGTGACAGGATCCATTCGTGTGTGGGGTCTTTTGCATGTGCACATTTGTATGCATGGTTCAGGCAGGCAATGCATCTCTGTCGGCAGCAGCACCGACACAGGTGTCGAGTTCCATGCAGAGGAGAAGCAAACAGTCGGCCAACACACACAAATCCAACATAATAGCTTATTTGTAATGCCTCATTCAGCATGATTCAGCAGAGTCACACATAACGTCGCCATTTAGTGTTATAACCTTGTTTGTGTTCTTTATGATGCCATAAAAAAGAACAAAAGTTGCTAGAAAAGGTGTTCTGAGCAGATCCTCCTTCCTGCCTCTTTGTAGTTCTAAGTGTTTCCAAGTTGAAAGAAAACCATGACAGGGATGGACCTGCAGTCAGTTCAGCCTCTCAAACAGAAGAGGGAATGGATATGAAATGTAAAGCCAAACCACATTCACCAATCCATTCTTTGGCACACCAAATATGACCTTTGATAATAACATACTTAATATTACTGTGACTACAATATCGCTAATTGAGGATGTGTTCAAATACAGGTTTGCTATGGTTACAGAGGCTGGCTGTGGCCTGACTAATATCTGATCTGTGTTACAGGGCATGGAAATAAAAAAACAATAGAGTTCAACTGATATTTGCCGTTTAAAATATTTGTTTGCATTTGTAGTTCCTAAAAGCAGAGTGAACAAGCTTTCGCAACATTTTACAGACTGACGCAGCTGTGTAGTGCTATCAGTCCATGAATGGGTTTCCCATGCCTACAAACCTTGATGAAGGAATGACTAAATAATCAACAAATGAATCAATGTCTTAGATGACATTAAAGAGGGACCTACATACTTTCATAGGTAGATGAAACTGACTGTCAAAGCAGGTTGATTAATGCCAAACCAGTCAGTCATTCAAAAGAGAGCATAAGCAGTAATGCAGAAAACTGAAACCCTGAGAGTTATTTCCAAGGACGGTTAAAATCAAGGGACTTGGCTGAAGACATCTGAAGATGTTTTGCCTCTCATCCAAGGGGCTTCTTCAGTTGAGTGACTTGTAGGGAATCCTAGCCATTTAGCCTCCACTGGGTCGTTATCAAGGGGACAGATACCGCTTGGTTCATTAGTGCTCCTGGCCGTTGGAGTGAACTGAAGAAGCACCTTGGATGAGATGCAAAACGTCTTCAAGTATCTTTAGCCAAGTTCACCTGCCCCTGGTTTTAACCTTCCTTGGATAACTACGACCTGGATGACAACCTAAAAGGTGATCATTTCTAATAATAAATTTTTTTATACAGGGATTTCTCCTACCAACTGTAATTAACAACATCACATTTTCTTCCAAACTTGTTGCCTCAGCCCACAATGAAGGATCAAAACATCACACCCACATTATGCAAAGAGACCACGATCCCCATCACATTAAGGAGGTCTCACTGGTCTCTGCATACTTTCCGAAAGTAAACCTGCAGTCAGCTTCAAGAGGTTAACAATCCACACGCAAACCTTCACTTCTGCCTGAAGCCAAGATGACCCTCAATGTTAGAGTCTCTCCCCCCCACCCCCCCGCAACAGAGTCACATGTTCGACTTGAGTGCTGATAATGTGGAATGTGTAAACTATTAAAACCAACTTGGGCTGTAATAAATCCACGTCAAGTCAGTTTCACCTCAGTACTTGCAAGCTGCAAGATGCTGACATGGGTGCACTTTGCAGCAGAAATGCATTACAGATGTAAATCTGTGTTCAGAAAAAGAAAAAGGACCACATATAGGACAATACACTGCAGATAAATGCATCATTTCTTTCCGACATACAGAGCTCACTTGCCAGCACTGTCCTTGCACTCACTGCTTTCTGAACACTTCTTAGGAAGGCCGAGTAACATCTACCAGTGAAACAGAAATGCAAGAGTCACCAAACCAGATATACACAACCTGCCCGTTATATCTTACACACACACTCAACATGACTCACGGCATATGTCAGCGCTTCCCAGCATTGCAGGGTCTGAGGAGACAGGCAGCGGTGAACCACTATCTGTGAGCATGTGCTTAATGTTTATACGAGCATCTTGCTATTCGTCACCATTTGGATTCCCGTTTGAAAAAGATATACTTTTGAAGAGAGATTCCACGGGCTAGAGCTACATTTTTTTTTAATTTAACAAAAAGTGGGTTATTAGAGGAATCGATTATAGGGAATGATAAATAAAATACTTGTAACTAAGTGTTCACATCCCTACAAAGAACTGTTTCAGTAACTGAAAGTGCGTGCATGGAAAGTACACGTACTACTGGATGTAAGCATAACTTTGAGGTATCCTACTTTACTCTGATGCTTAGAATAAAATTTTGTGCTACTTTATGTGTGTACCGCACTACAAGTCAGAGGGAAATATTGCCCTTTTTACTCAATTTATCTGACAGCATATACAAATCACAATTAGCTTATAAAATATGATGTATTTCGATATAAAGAAAATACCCAGCTGCATACAAATAGTTAAATTACCATCCCTTCAACCAGCTGCAACATGAAAAATGTGTTTTACAAGTCAGCGCATAAAGAGTTCTTTTACTTTTGATACTTTATAGTAAGACTGCGAGTATTTATTTTGAGAAGAAATAACACAATCTACCTTTGACCAATAAAAAGCTGGGTTCATAAGCGTTCAATACGCTCAGAGGTTTTGCTGCTAGATCACTTTGGTCTGGTATGACCAGTACAAAATGGTGGCCAATGTTAGCTAATGTTAGCAAACAATATTGGCTGGATAAAATGGACATTACTGATTCAGTTTGCTGACTTTAAAACACCTCTCAACTTGTGCTACTATTACAACAACTTAGAATTTTAGCTAAATGCTAATCTGTAGTTAAGCTAATTATACCAGCTTGTAGCAGCAGTGGGAGCTGTTCAGCAAAAGTTACGAAGTTTTGCTTTAAGTACATTTTGCTCCTACGTCGTCACATCTGTTCTTCTACTTTAGTAAATGTATGAATGCAGGACGTTTACATGTAATGGAGTTGAGCTACATTATGATAGTGGTACTTTTACTTATTTTACTTTTTGAAAGATTCTTCTTCCAACACTGCTTCACACCCCCAATAGTGGGCTTATCAAAGAGCCAACAGTACTCCTGCATGTATTTCAGTGTTTCAAAAAAAGGCTGAGTGAGAAATGAAATTAATCGGTTTTTTTAGGCAAAGAGCAAAACTACCTGTTCTAGTGACTCTGCTTGTAAGGCTATCTCTGGTCAGGAATTGTGGCATTTCTGGTCATCTGTACCCGTGTCACATAAACACTCCAAAGCCCTGAAGTTGCATTGGCAAATCATAAGGGGATGGGGAAATCAATAAAACCTGCCATTTACTAAAGGTCCACATAATCTCTGTGCTTCGGTGTGCTTTTAACGGTTATTGAAGAGATTGGTCCTTCATATGGGACTTTCGGGTATAGTTAAAGGCCAGGGATAATTCTGGCTGTCAGACCGAGAATTAGTCTGAGCCAGTTCCTCAATAATAATTCCACTGCCTTCTGCAGTAGGAATATCTCTGTGAATGAAATACTGTAAGGGTGAATTATATTTGCTATAAAAAACTATTTGGAGTGTCTGGAGTGTCAAGACGGCATTATTTTAACGCAATTTTAGTAGTGAGAACAATACCATTAGTTGGAGTAAGTGCTACTGCAGATACACAAGTATGAAACATGATAATAAGATTGCCGGTAAAAAGGAACAAATTAAATGACTTTGGTTTGATCAATATCAGGCCCACATTACATTGGCCCGTTATTAGGAATCAGACATCCCCTTATGATGGCCAAAATCCTATTATTTCAAGGGTTAACAACAAATAAGTACATGCAAACTTTTTGATTTTGTTGGGGTGAAAATGGTCACATTTGTTGAATAGTATTGTGAAATTTCAGCCGCCTCATTGCAAAAAACATCAGGGCCAGACATCAGACTATTTTAATCAATCCTGAGAAAGAGACACATAAAGACAGGCATCATTTGTCGACAAAAAAAAAAAAAAAATTCCAAAAAGGGGAGACCCGTGATAGCCACATAGATTTGAATGCGAAGGTGGCCAGTGGGTTTCTGGACAGTTTCTGAGTACAGTAGAGTGACCCACTATTTGGCAGTGATGCAGTTGGGTTGCACAACTCTCCCAATTGCACGGCCAGTCAGTCTGGGAAAGCAGGTGATTCACTGTGACGGTGCCAGCCAGCTGCTGTGGTGATGGCCTTGGTCACCCCTGGCCCCACCAGCAGGCATGATCACTGCTTACCAGTAAAATGTCGGCCAGTGGAAGGAATGCAGTGATAGCACAGTCAGTGTAAGATGTGGTCAAGAGTCAGACATTTTCCAGGCTTCAAAAGAAGCACTGAGGCCAGTTATCAATGAAGGGCAAGTTAACAAACTGAATGATTAGTCACATTACATCATTTCTCCCATCATCACTGATATTTCAGATGCACTAAATAATTGGTTTGCCAGGTGAACCCGAATTAAACAGCTTCTGATTCACTGAGATAGCCCTGTATACTTAAACTGATACTTGACCCAAAATCTATCTAATGAAACTTCCTACCACCCAGGAATCACAGGTTTCCCCCTGGATAGAATACTCTCAAGCTCTGATGTGACTTTCATAGAAAATAGAATAACACGGAAATACTTTATAACGTTTTGCTCCCTTCTAAAGAACATCAAAACGGTCTGCTCTGCCAAGTGTGACATCACCTCGTTGTTAACCAAGTTCAGCAAAGAACACTTGACAAACCACATCCTCTAAGTCCATAAAAAGTCAGCACGGAGAGCTGGGTAACAGATCTAATTGTCAGCAGTTCTGATAAATGGAACTTTATTAACTGCAGGTAATAGTACTGCTATATGATGCTGCTGTGTTGACTCAATAATCCCACAACATCTGGTCATAGTCAGATTGGACTGCTGCCTTTACAGTCACCATAGTGAATAAAGTCTGTGTCAACCCACGACTGCAAGGTATTCATTGCACTGGTACAGACACTGTGCACTCTACTGTTAAAACAAACAAACGTTACAACAATACCTGGCATTTAAATATCTATACACATGATTGCTTATGAACAAGGGGTTCAAGCCATAGTTCAACACACTGCAGCCAAGGATATTAAAAGTCTGATTTTATATAATCTTAAATATTAACCATGACAACAGTTAAGACTAGATAATACAAAATATAATGAAAATGTGCAATGATCTGTTACACTGATCGTATTCCTCTTGCAGCCCTCTGCAGCGTGGGACTGCACCCAGATTCAAACAGAGACTTACTGCAGAGTCAGTCCTGAGTGGGGCCCACTGGCCCAAGTCCAGAGGAATACACTTTGTGATGAGCGTCTAAACATGACATTGATCAGGCTGGGAATGGACCTCTTTAGCCATCTTCAGCACAGACATTTCTCTTTATAAAAAAAAATAAAATAAAAAAAACACACAACAACATGTCCAAGCTATTAAAAAAGGTCTATACAATTAATTGATCAAGTTGGCAAGAAAGTGGCTGACAGTACACCACCACCCAGAAAAAAAAAAATCCAATAAAGGACAACCAATCCAGGCTATGCCATGTGGAAAATTTGGGATGTTTAAAATGTAATAAACCTACTTGCATAGTAATAATAATAATACTCTCCATAATTGGAGAAACAAAGATGTGCCAGTTCCAATTAAATATTTAATTCCTTTTGGCTGAGGACAACCGTAACAAAAAAGAAACAGATTATGGTTCATGAATAACAAAATTAAGTTTGCAGCTGCCTAATCAATACTAGAGCACTTAGTCATTTATAAATAATTAAGGCGCTACAGCATGTGTGACTGTCATTGAATTCCTTCCAAAAATGGGTAAATTATATAAAAGCGGATTTACTACTAGGTCAGACTGCTACTGTCTACTGACAGACAAATCCTAAATAAAAAGTAGTTAAAAATGTGCTCCCAACGCATACTGTGGATTATTCACTGAAAAACAAATACATCATAAACCAACTGGAGGTAGAATGGGGTACATACGCATTCTGTCTATAGGAGCGCTTTGAATTTGTAAAACTGTACACTTGATTATGCAATATAAAAAAATATTGTAATGGATGAACAAAAACAACATAATACTGGAAAGGTGGCAGATTTCTTGAGAGCATTTCAAAATGATCCAGGATGACCGAAAGCATGACAGTTACGTATCACATCCAGACTGCATGCATGCGCAAAATATGCATCTCAAGTTCAGATCTGGTTGTTTATCGAAACGTGACATGAGACACGCCAGCATTACAGCTCATTAATCGTTAGAGAACTAAAACGCACAGCAACCGTAACCTCATTTGTGGAGTGGGGCATGGTTACAGTGGGAGGCTAGGCACCAGATGCTGCCATTTACTGTAATTGCTATCTGAAAGGGGCTCATTGAGTGAGCTTGAAAATGTACATTAGTGTATACGGTCATGGAGAGATGCAGTTGTTCAGGAACACATCACAAATTCTATTGACTTCCATTAATGATCTAAAAGTAATTAGCAACTTATTTTGTGTCTACAGGGGAGATCGTGGTAATCGATACAGTGCACCTGGCAAGCGCCTTTAAACCAGGTATGTGTGGCTGGCTTACACACACACACACACACACACACACACACACACACCCCCCCCCCCCCCTCAGCCTTGCTGGGTAAACACAAATGGTGAGGAAAGTAGACGGTTTAGTTTCAAAAGCTCCCAGGACCGATATAATTCATTATGCTATAGAATGAGTTGCCAGGTGAAGGGCATCCGACACCAACACACTGCTTTCACGGTGTTTGTGTGATGGTATAATTGAAGAGAGTGAATCACAAAAGACAAAAAAAGGGAAATCGACAAAACCAATCAAACTGTAAGTGTGAGAAAATACAGAGAAACTGTAGCCACAGTTGCAATTAAAAACAGCAGATGCAGCCTGCAGGATCATGAAGAAAGCTTTCAGCCTTTAACGCTGTCACAGTGCATTTCCATATGGTGCCCTGGAAGATGGAAACTACTCCTTATGCCATTAAGTCCTGCCAAGACAAACATGTAGTGCACATCAATCAACAATGACATTGATGCGAGGCAGCACGTCACTAGTATAGCTTTGGACAGTATACAGTATGTCACCAGCCAAACTTAATGTAATCCAACTACCAAGATGTGAATTAATACATTGTATGTTTGGGCTCAACAGTTCATTTAAATCTAACTGAAATCGTAATATGGCCTTCTGCAATTTTGAAATCGCAGGAGGCAATATTTTTTAAAGACGAAATGTACGTCTGCAATGATGTCCTGGCCTACACATCATATTCTACAGACTTTTAGGAAACATCTTTGTTTGGTACAGATCCTTGCAGAATCACACCATAATCATTTAAATATGTTTTCCAATGAATGAGAATAATTATGTAAAAATTATCTTTCCCTCCGAAGTTGCAATTGCAATATCAACCAACCCTAATGTATGTACATTTGTATGAGGTGGACCACAGCATCGCTACTAGAGCAGGTGTTGGCATATGGGCTAATTTCATTGGCTCCAAGTCTGTGACAACAGCAGGTATTACCTACATCGTAACATGCAGAGTGCAATCTTTCCATTACTATTATTCAAATGTGTTGAAGTTAATCAAAAGCCTAATCATCACATTTTCAACTACTTCTCTTTCATGCGTATGTGGTGCTGCACACACCATGTGTAGTACTGAGAGTACACACTGAAACTAACTGTACATAGGCGTTCTCCATTCTATCCAATTACAGTCCAAACAGATGACTTTAAGAAGAGCCATTCTGTTCCTACATGCATTCATCAGCGTCTTACCTTATTTCTGAGGGGAATGCAGCCTTGGAAGTCTGCTGATGTTCACAGCTGAAGAAACAAATGGTAGACACGCATTAGACAAACGGACAGAATATTTATATATATAGGTTTACACATAAAAGATAATTACAATCTTTCCTCTAAATACAAATATAAGAAATTGATCCCACATAAGAAATCAGTTTTATTGCCAAGTAGGGTTAAACTTACAAGTGATCCTGCTTCATAGAGATCTCCAGGCACAAACTGCTCAGCGCAGTATTTTTAGATATTTGTAATAGGCTATGCCATATGTGGCAGCACATGAGGATAAGAAACACCCAATGCAAAACGAAATCCAGATATGCAAAATAATTAGAATCTTGCTCTCAATAATAAGGACACAATTACAGCTGGTTAAGTGGATGAATGCAAATTCAAAATCCAACAAACACAGCAAGGACATCACAGTTCAGCTGCTTTGCCAATGCACCAATGCAAATAGGGTTTTTCTAAGCAGACAAACACATTCAGTATAGGAGTATAATATAATGATTTAATAGTGAAATATACCAGAGAAAGAATTCAAAACATAAAAATATGTACACCGACAGTTGAGTCAACTTCCAATTTCAAATTCAGGAGGTCTCTAAACAGTTCCAACTTGTTATTGGTAGTTGCACTTGTCCTACCTAGTGGTGCCCAAGGCAAATATTTACTCAGATTTTGTAGAAAGAGATTTGTACAGTTTGTTATCGGGGCCACTCAGGGCATTTTTTTTGTTGTTGATTGTACTGGCTACATTTAGCTTTATCAAACTCACTCCTCTAAAACACTTACACCTGCCATATAACCACAGAGTAGCATGAACAAATACACAGCTGTCAGCACTTTTATTAAATGATATCCAACTGACAGGGTTCATCAAGGAGCGATGAGAGCAGAGCCTTTGGAGGGTTTAGATTGGTCACTTTATGTCAATTGTGGATCTATTGCGACACACCTTGAAAGTGCTGCAGCGGTTGATTCATATTATCATATTAAGTCTACAACACAACAGTGACCACATGTAGTCAAGTATAGCATGGTCCGCTGCCAGTTTGGTATGTGTGGTATTTTGCTGCCGTTAAATTTCCAAATGTTCTGGACAATAATTCTCCATAGGAGGACAAGTAGAATATTTCAGAAAAGACACTATGGGTTATTAGACCTGTCCAGGCTGCAAAGTATAATGGCCACAGCCAGAGCTAATGACATGGGCTGCAGCCGCTCCACTGACAGGCTGTAGACTGATGGGGACAAGTGAGAGACACTCTCAAGGTGGATCACTGGAGGGAAAAGCAACACACTGCAGGCTCTCACCCCATCGTGAGGTTTTGCACACACCGCAGTCACACAGCCACTCACACTCAACAAGGCTGTGCTGTAAGCAATAATGCATCAGCCAGGAAAACCTACACGCAGGTGAAGAGATCTGGTTTTACACACACACACACACACACACACACACCCCCCCCCACAGGTGTGATAGGACCAAGAATTTTTCACATGAAAACAGGACTGCAGCATCTCAAGCCACCAATGAATCCAACAAAGAGCAAAGAATTCCAAACAATGTAATGTTAGAGGGTAAAATCCAAACAGCTGCATTCTGTTGAAGGCAAACATTGGCCGGTGCCGCTAACCATGTATCCGGCTTCTGATTACCAACTTACTCATCAGACTCCCTGAGAGCAACCTGTCCCCTGAGTGTCATTAACTTGCTGACATTGGCAGGGAGGAGGAAAGGGTAACGGATTCACACAGTGGCTCTCTTTTCAAATTCCACTGAGGAGGTTAAAAAAATAAAATAAAAAAATAAACAAGATGGCTTCCATTAGTAGAATCTTAATATCCCCAAGAGGAATGGATATAGTATCTATCTAGCCTAGCGCATTGCCACTAAAGAACAAAGACTCAAAGGGAAAGAAGGTTGTGGAATGTGTCACTTATCCGAGTCATGCAGGGTCTAATTCTGTTTCCATGCGTTTTTTTCCATTTAATTCACATGCAAATCTGCTCTTAGGCACAGGTGTTAACAGTTTTTCAATTTAATTCTCTAATTTTAATTGTCAACACGTATCTATCAGCCCTTGTGGGTGTATTGTGTGGCAGCTGTGTAAATCTTTAAAGTAATACAGATCATTCCAATCCCTACTACTTTAAGAGTTCTCCACCTACTTAGCATTAGCAGCGAATGTAGCCTCGAATGGCTGGTCTCAAGCGGAGATGAGTGGCCTACATAGCTCTGGTAAGCTCACCAACTTCTGACTCCACATTTTTTTTCAATATCAAAACTTGTAGTCTTCAGACCCAACTGACATTGACTCAAGTGACATCACCAGAGGTGATTTATCAGACTTCATGCAGCTCCCTCTGGAGACACAAAAGGTTTTTCACATATGTAGCGGTACTCCAAGATCTGCAAGATGTTTAAAAATTGGTTGCGCTCCGCCTTAATTTGAAAGTCAACAAGAATTCACCTTTCAAGGAATATGTTTGTTCAAACTGGCAAAGTAGCAAAATGTGCGATCCAGTGTTATTTTAACATTCAAATGATCCCTCAAATGTTGATTAAACTGGATTCTACAATGTTTGTATTCTACAGTGTTTGTACTCCATAATAGTAAGTGGTTATTAAATTGCCAAGTAACAAGGCCTCACAACAAAACATTAGAAGGAAGATTTCTCACAGTTCAAACAACCACACAATATGAAAGGAATCTCTGTCACATTATTTTAAAGCTCTTTCCAATGGAGAAATGCTAAGTCTTCTGTCTCCAGGAAAATAAACGTGAGCACCTAAATTAAACAAAATATGCTTGAAGGGAGAGAAACCTTATCCCACACAACTTAAGAGACATTTGCATTCCTGTAATTCTCTTCTCTGTGCCCGAGGGGGATTGCTTTGGATTCAACATGACATCTCCGACACCAGTAGTTACTTTGTGCTTAAAAATCGAAATCAACTCTCAGAATATTTTGTTAGATTGAATCTTGTCAAACCTGTCATGACCAAAAAAATGACAGGAAATAAGGCTGCTGATAAATGAGTGGGGAACCTCCTGTGGTCCCCTATGGTTTCCAGAGGTGGGGTGCAGGGGCATTGCCACTGGCAATCTTTAAGAAGCACAATATGCCACTGGAGACTTTATTGTTCCGCCCGTCCTCCAGTTTCATTAATCACACACCGCAGAGGAGGACAGAGTGGGGACAGTTCAGACAATATGGTGCCAGGGAAACACCTTGCTCCAGCCCCAAAAATGAGGTTTTAATAAAGCTGCACACTATGACTTCTCAACATATCGCACCATCAACACAGCTGGATTACAGGTCAAAGTGGCAACTCATATTACTTACCGAAGGTGTGTATGAATATGTATGAGGGAGGGAGTGTGTGTGAGGGAATAAAATAAAGCATCTTGGCACATTAAATAACCACCTAGCAAAAACATACATTTGAAATCACCTTCTTAACCAGGTTTACTGCACACAGCTGTTGTCACTGAACAGCTCCGCTAAAACAAACAGGGTCTGGGTTCCTTGCTGTAGGCCACCTCAAAGAACAATGGCAGCTGTACACTGAGGGGAAAGTATTACTCGTTCCCATCCACACTCTCCAACAACCTTTTGTATTAGATAAACTTGCCTATCTTAAAGGACCAATTCAACATTTAGTTAAATACGTTTATTCTCTTACTTGCAGAGAGTTTGATACCACTCTCTTATCTGTTATTACATATGAAGCTATAGCCAGGAGACAGTGAGCTTGTCTTAGCATAAAGCATGGTAGCAGGGGAAAGCAGCTCGCCTGACAACTTTTTGAAACTGTAACCATCATACAATCTCAAATTGATGCACTATATCAGGGGGAAAGTACATTCCCTTCTCAAGTAACCTATATCAAAGCTTAATATCAACTGGAATCCATCTAAAATGTGGATAAAGTTGAACATCCCTTAATTTAACACACATCAGTTTGACAACTGGCTCAGCGCAGTCATTCTGCTGGGACAGCATGTGGTTGCAGAGACAGATAGTCTCTGCAACCACATACTTGGGGCATTTACCCCCCCAAACCTCTCCTCCAGCAGGCCACAACACTGCAATGTCAAATAACTCCACATTGAAGCATAAAAGCCTAAAATGCAAAGTGCAGCTCAGCTTTGCGACACAGACTAAAGCCCACCAACTAATTGTCTGCTGTCTTCCGCCAATCTCATGGATAAGACCCAGATATGCAATTAGCTAAATGGGTCCATGGGATGTGAACTTAATAAAAAGATGGTGGGGTGGGGGTAGGGGGTTCTTCATGTGGTGCAGGACTCATTACCAGCTGTCTTCACATTGGGAGCCACCTGCCTAGAACTGCACTCATAACTTGTTGGCCTCTAGAAAAACTAGACTTACAGAAAAGTAGAGATAGAAAAGGCACCAATGCAACAGTACTAATTAATGTGCATAATACCTGGAAAAATGGTTAATATGAGGAGTTCTAGCAAACATTCACATTTCCACCTGTGTGAAGCAGATAAGGTAACATTTCTGGACAAATATCAGCTAGAATTTCAGTAATTCCACGGCGAGTCAATTATTTAAAGTTAATGACATCAGTTTTCAACAGAACCCAGCGGTGCACCGCTCCTAATAACAATAATGCTTCCATCTTTCTAAACACAAACCATCTGCTCTCGCTGTGCTTGTGTGTGTGTGAATTTATTTTCAACAGTAATACAACTGTGGGGAACTGTGTCTTGCAGCAATAATACCATTCTGAGTCAAGAACAACGAGGTTCTAATCAAAAAAAAAGTCAAAGATTAGTCATTCACCGATTTGGAAAACCGGAATGTTCTCTTGTTACACCAACCTGTTAAAAAAGGGATATCGTTTCATTAATGCCGAATGGCTATGGGAACCATTTTCTCCCCATGCACACTTGTTTTTATTACTGTTGTTTTGAAATGTCCAGCTCTGCGATTTCTAATACCACACATATGTAATAGTGAGCATTTATATTTAGTTTCAGGTGCTCAAAACATTGAAAATTGTCATTTGCAAAGTTCAATAGCAAGATAGCAACACATCTTCCAGAAACAGTCCTACATACTAAATGGCCATAATACGGCTATCTGCCGAATTGTGTGTCCCCAATAAAGTACACTACGCACACAGCATATTATAACAAAATTGCGGACCAGGTAACTCTAAAAACTTTTTTCAGATTTTCAGTTCATTAACACATAATACAAAAGAAAAGAAGCAAACCCTCACATTTGAAAAGGTGGAACAAAGGAATATTCGACATTTCTTCTTGAAAAATTACTTAAATGACTTTGATTATTATGTTTACTGGGAAAATAGTGGCTGATTATTTTGTATTGATTGACTTAACTAATAAAGTAATTGGTTCAGCTCTAGAATCAATAAAGTACTAAAAATATATAAAGTTAAAAAAATAAATACAGTAAATATTCACAAAGCCTCATCTATAACTCTTTGGGGTTTAGAATCTCTTTCATTAGCTTATTTTTCCCTTTTTTGGGTGGAGAGTTGGGGACATCTGGAGAACAGCTGTCGCCTTGCATCACATGGTAGCGCACGCACACACACACACACACACACACACACACACACACACCCCCCTTCCCATCAGAGGTTAAGGGGTCAGGACACAGCATTTAATCTGGTCTAGGTATAGACAATCTCTGGAAATCAAACACCACACAGCCACATTTACACACAAAAATAGGTACGGATGCGTGCTCGCGCGTGCACACACACACACACACACACACACCCCGCCCCCCTCTCTTCTATACAGGGAAACTATTCGACCTTGTCTTGGGAGGGCACAGATTCTCAATGATTAGTCCTGCCCTTCCAGAGGGGTGGGGGTGGAGGGGGTAGCCACTAATTCAATTACACAGACCCTCGTCACTGTTCAGGCCGACTCCCAGTTCCATGAATGGAATCAAACCATCCAGCCAACATCCAGGCAACAATGTGTTTACATTTGTGGTTTACACTTGTAGCTCGACAGTGGGCCCCTGTGTGCAAGTGACTGTGTGTGTCCTATTGCTCTTTGGCAGAACACTGTAAACTAATGACAGACAAGATGAAGTGAGAGAGTTTTATAGGCTCTCCAACAAATATAAAAAAGGTGGATTTTTCAAGGTTTGCTGGAAGTGTCTGCAGTAAAATGCCATTAGAGCAGAATATCAGCGCTGGAATCCAGTATAAAAGATATTTTTCAGGGCAACCTATTTTCATACTGTAAGGTTGGGAAAGACTGGCATAAACCCTGCAAGCTAAAATTCAGAGGTATGAGGCAACAGAGACTGGGGTTGCAAGACACAGTACATAAGGCAACACAAAACTGGAAATCAGGGGATTATCTGAGCTGTTTCTTATAGCCTTAAAACAAATCCCCATACCATTTCAAGTGATTGCTTTCTGAAGCCTACATTCTTAACTAGTAGTCCAAGGAAATTGCATTTACAATGTTCCTCTCCTCTGTAGCAGTAAATAAAAATGATGGCAAGTCTGCCCCGCTTACTATCCTCTGAGCAGCCACTATACAATAGTTAACGGGAATGGCAAAAGCATATCCCTGGCTCACAATTCAATTGAAACAAAATGCCTATATGAAGTGATACAATTACAAAGGATAATGACATGCACTAATCATAAAAACAATCCATTAACTGTTGAAAGGGTTTCAGCATGTACATTTTTCAGTATAAATTAGCAAGATTTTGAGGCAGTTGACCATTCTGGCCAGCATTTCCAGCCCAAATGTGTTACTTGTGGTGCATTGTCACCCATTTCCTTTTTGTTACTAATTAACCAGCCCTCGTCCCTGGGGGAAACGCTGCCATGGCATGGTTCCCAAGGCAGGTCATGTCAGAAAGATCCTTCCTCTTCCACCATCTTAGGCGAGGATGTCATGCAGGTGACTGGGGTTTAAATGACTCAGGATACCACATGTGCACTCATTGACATCAAACAAGTTCAAGCCTATTCTCTCTTTATTCTGTGACAAAATAAAAAATGCAACATTGAAAAAATAATAATAAATCACATTGTAACAATAACTTGGCTGGACAAATAAATGCAATTTACACAGGGATTTGAATAATGTTTTCAAATACCTCAGATTCTCAAGACAGAGTCAAATTGCAAAACTGCCACCACATAAACCCTCAGTAAAAAAAAAAAAAAAAAAAAAAAAAAAAACAACCCACCCTTCCCAATCAATCCAGAACAAGGTTTCCAGAGAAGCAAGGTTGTGCATGCTGCCAGCTGCCAAGCAGTCGTGGCATAGCAGAGCAGCTTGAATCAAATCACAGTTTCGCGCTCCATGGTATGATAGATACTGTGCTCTGGTTACACAGCCTGGTCACTTTAAATGAACCGCCTGGAGCGGAGATCACAACATGGATGTGAGATCAAACAACACTGTAACAAGGAGCTGACTTCAGTGTCCCAGTCAACCAAATCAATGTGAATAGTTGGAGTAAAATAGCTTAAGTCATTGTTTGGTACATTTTTTAAGCTGCTGTAAGATAATTGTAATAATGTTTACAGTGGAACACAACTGAACCACTGAGGTCTGGATGTACATACCCCATTACTGCTGATGTCTGGGTGCTACATGAACAGAAATGGCATCCCAGCTAATGAGAATGCCACATAAGGTACTTAGAGAAGTACTATCAGTAACAGATTTGATTAGAGGGAACTATTCTCTACATTTCTGACCACATTTTACTACCTAATGGGTTTGCTTCTCATACTGGCCTGCACACATGGGCTACTGGCGTCCTCACTCTTAAACTCACCTTAACAAACGCCCCATACAAAGCTCATAAGCAGCCACAAAAGTGAGTACATCATTTACAAAATACTCTAAATAATCAAAGCCCAGTTTAAAAAGTGTGTCTCACCCCGGCAGTCCTGCAGATTAGGACGGGCCGTCCCTCTTCATGAGCTGCCAACCTAATCTTCTTTTGCATCTCAGCTGTAAAGATATGAGAGTCCTCTAATCCGCTCATTGGGTGACCAGCTGCGAACAGACGTTTTACTGTCTGCTACTGTAGCTCCAGCCACTTTGGCTTCCAGAACCCATTTTAGTCAGCTATATGGATTGACATACATTTTAATTAGGATTTTTTCCATTAGCAGCTTTTGCAGTCTAGATTTTCCAAATAGATGAGGGTGTTTCTAGGTGTGACACTTTCCTTAAGACCTTTAGAGCAATTCCAGGGCAAGTTGAAGATATAACAATTTGAGGCAGGTAAGCTAACCACCAGGTTGGAGAACCAATTAAAAAGCAGGCCGGTGGCTGAGTAGAGGCTCAGGGAAACTAAAGATGAACATGGCAGCGGAGGTAAAGGCCTTACAGGGCTGTAGCTGCCTATTGAGGGTGAACAATCCAGCTACTCCAAGCCTGTTTTTTTCAATGCTGTCTGCATAGTGAAAGCCTGGCCCCTTGTTTGTCAGTTCTATTGTTAGGAGCAGGCAGGAGCCGCTCCCAATCCACCTCATACACATTAAATACTCAGCATTGTTTGGGGAGTCAGATGGCAATGGCAACCACACATGCTTGAGAATGTGCACACACACAGCTCTTGCTTTTAAAGATCCCAGGCTATGAAGACTGAGAGCTTGGAGATAAGCTGAAACATGCCATGGTTGCAGCTATTTTAAAATGGCAAATTACTATATCTAAAGAACCCCCCCCCCCACACACACACACACACGCTCCTCAGTGAGGAAGCCATTGGAGCACACAGTGGAGGCACCGTCATTGTGTCTATTCAAGACGGATATTCTGCTAAATTGTTGGTTTCAATCCAAACGCCCAATTTGTGCAGCCGTAATGATTTCACATTAATGTACAACGTGTTGTGTAGTTGTCTGTAGTTGTCTACCATTACATATTTCTAGAGAAATATATATATATATCCCCCTGCTGTAAAAGAGCTTGACCCCTTCTTTTCATCTTATAGTGGATCATGGATGTAATCATTCTGGTTCGAATCTGACATGACACAAGGTTAAATCTGTGAGAGGACCAAACACACATTGTATTTTGGGGTGAATCCCTCCTGAAGATAGGTTCTGGTTAGACATTTTAATAACCTGAAACTGGTTCATAGGCTATGACAAGTTATAAGTGTCGAAACAACTTTTCTCAACTAAAATTCAGTCATTATCTGATTAGTGTAACAATCTACTGCAAGTATGATCGAGTTAATCATTTACAGTGTGTAAATAATCAGTTGTGAATTTTATTTGCAAATAAACAATCTCAGGCCATTTATTTATCACGAGGTGTCCTTGATGATGTCCTTGGTGAAATAAATACAAAACTTCAACTAAATGAAGTTCATGTGACCTATTTCCAGTCATCACAAATCATTTAGAGGAGTCAGTTTCTTAGATACCCAGACGCAATGAAAAAAAATGTCAAAATGTCACACAGGCAGTGTGAATATTCTGTCCATCAATACGCCATCCTTCATCCATTTACCAGATGCGTGTGCTGATTTACGGCCCAGCAAGGTAACCTGTGTCATTTCATCCCTGCGACTGGGTTTCAGCTGAGGTGTTGACATGCTTGCTAGCTGCGGGGTTGAGTGGAGAACGGGCAGGGTGGTGAAATAGAGATAAGGGTGAGAGAAACTAAGAGAGGGGTACATTTGGATGGCAGAAAAAGAAAAAGTGAGAGAGATAGAGAGGGAACATGTGGTGGTGGATTGATCTGAGGTTCGGGGGGAGGGGGGTGTTGGCTGCTACCATTTCCTGCTGGGTCAGCAGACTGGTGCTGATACCAGGACGGCTTATCTTTCAGCATGAATACCAAAACAGCACCAAAGGCAGTGACAGGAGTTAAGGAGACCAACACTATGAATTTGCATGCTGCAGAACGCTGGGATTACTACAGTGAAGATGACAAACTCAACTCTAAAGATTTATTTCTAAGGGGGGACTTTAACGCTAACAATGCCACATGCTGCCCATTTATTTAGAGTGCTCTATGTATACCACCATGATATTTGAATGAAGGAAAACACACTTCTTCGCTTTCTTGTTGAGTGTATCAATATCACTCGTGTCTGTTCGCTAAATACAAAGCTAGAGCTAGAAAACAATTAGCTTAACTTAGCCTATCGCTAGGAAATCGTTAAAGCACAATTCCATTGTCATCGACTTGATGTTTTTACACTCTCTTTGTGGATTAAACAAAGCATACAACATGTTCATTAATAAAACTTAGAGATGTTGGAAGGTAAAGTTTCTACCTTTGAAAAGAGCCAGACACGCTAGCCGTTTCCCCGTTTCCAGTTTTTGCACTAATCTGAGATAATCACCTTTTTGCATTAATGTCACACTTAAACTTGCAATAACTGATATTTTTGGCAACATGGGGGCAGTGGAAACAAGTTGTAATCAGAATATACATTTATCATACATTGACATGGCAAACCTTTCTACCAGTTACAGAGGAACATTAGCATTTATTCAGAGTCATGTTTGTGTTTACTTGATTAATGCAAGTCCAATTTTAACTCTCCCTTTAGTTTTGGTCTCTACAAACTCCTGAATATCTTGTTGTTAGCTGCTAAATGCTCCACTGTATTGACCAGCTAGCTGCTAACTGTGTGTCTCTGTCGTTAGGTCCTGAGCAAGTAGCATACGGAGCATTAAGTAGCATTTGAAACCGTTTTTACAGAAAAACAGCTGCATGAGAGTGGTGAGTGAGAGCGTTTTTAAAATTTAAGCTGCAGGCCAGAAAACCAAAACAGGTAGCTGAAAGACTCCATAAAAAGGTTCCAAAGAGTGGAGAGGAACTTGTTATAATTATCTGTGGGTTCTTTCACAAGCAAATAGTGATGTGTTCCATTATGAATATAGAGATACTGATTTTAGCCTAATGGACAGATATGTGTGTATTTTCATCCAACTCTCAGCAAGGAAGCAAATAAACTTTTTTTTTTTTTAATATTTTCTATTCCTTCAGTATCTTTATGTCCACCTGCGTATTAACACTATGCCATAAATATGGCATGACTTTAAAAAAAAAAAATGCACAGGGATGCCAGGTTGCTCAGGAGCGTTCACCTGCTGTGTGAAAGTAAAAAGGCTTGGCAGCGCAGTTAACAAAGCTCCAATCAGGGAACAAGCTGCACTTGACAGGGAAAATAGATCAAAAGCAAATATCCCATTTCCCATCTGCCACTTGTAACTGGTATTTAAATCCACCATCCAAAAGATGCATGTTGCCAATTCAAAATCAGTCTCCACATGGGCATTCCCTTAAGAGCGGCCAGCAATACATTTCCCACGTGCTGTTTGCCTACCAGCCTTACGAACACAGATAATTTTGTAGCTAATTGAGAGGATGCCTGACTTAAACAGTATATGTAACAAAGGGGAATTCAGCCCTCAAAGGGAGAGACATCAGTCAATCATGTTGTCGAGAAGGTGAAGGGGTGGGTGGGGATGCCCTCGAGAAATTCACTGAGGGTGTGCTCTGCGCTGGGAAGACAAGTAACCCAACTGAGGACAAGGCTGGCATTCTACCTCGAGCCCAAAAGTCCATCTAAAGAGAGAAATCTTACAATGCAGCATTTGTCTTGTTGCCAGCTGGAGAACAAGCTCTCCATAGACATGTTGATATGAAACACTGTGCGCATCAACTTTAAGCTTGGAAGATTACTATAAAAAAAAAAAAAATCTTATTTTAAATTGGCAAAGCAGAAAATATGATATTGGATTATATCAATTTATTTAAAACTGGGAACTGAAGTTATAATGCAACCATTTGCAGACAGTGGCCTTGCAAAATAAGTATATACTGTTATTACTTATGAAGCATGAAATCCCATGCGTTTCATTATTCCTACACAAATATAAACACCAACAAGTTGACGGTAAGGCCTTGTTCAACAGCGTGCAGTTCATGCAGAGTGCATTCAACAAACAATCTAATTTAGCAGTAAACTCTGCAGCCATGGTGATCATACAAAGCTGATAACCAAATCTGAGCATTGCAACTTATGACTTAGCACCACCTCCGCTATTGCCTTCCACCACCCAAACCACAAATATACTCCTGATAGACATAAGCCTTCTTAATGAGTTAATATAATGTGTTTTCCATGGATAGGTGGTCTTTTTTTAAATACAAAGATTGTCCCCTCACCACCATCACACTATAATCAGGACACTAAGAAAACTACTACTATTGCTAAACTAAAAGTCGAGCTAGCAGAGAGCTTATAGCATGCAGCCGGTGGATGGCCTCTCTCCAACAATCTCCACTGCTCATAACTCTACTGAAAATGTCCACCAGATGAAGTCACCGGGAGGCAGCTAACGTAACTACTGTACACTTGATGCTTGCTGCATTAGCGCACACTACCCATAGCACGGTGTGCATATCAAAGACCATTTTCAGCCACTTGATTAACAATGAGCTTTCCACATGTAATGTAAGCCAACTGCCATACTCATAACACCGCC
Organism: Micropterus dolomieu; assembly: GCF_021292245.1. NCBI lineage: Eukaryota > Metazoa > Chordata > Actinopteri > Centrarchiformes > Centrarchidae > Micropterus > Micropterus dolomieu. The sequence goes on along the minus strand of NC_060169.1, from coordinate 25,496,533 downwards.
TTCAAAAATGTTTACAGCTCTACATAGCAGAGTACTCTGTTTGAGTGGTGTTTCATCTTCTTCTTTCTGTCCCCATTTTCTGCTCTGAGAGGCCTGGCAGCACTCCCACCATATTCTCTCCCTTAACTAATAAACAAAGAATGGTTTCCCTTATATAGCTCTATTCAAACTCTACAACCTCCACAAGCAACATCAGAGGATTGCAGGGAGGTGGGGAGTGCAAGCAAGTCTGTTTCAGACAGAAAGGTTTCGGCCAAGGGCAAGGAGCACTGACAGTATGATTGTGTAACAGTCATACATTAACAGCCACTTAAAATGCTATTTCTGGTGCCACCCATTTGCAGAATTTTGCAGCGTCAGTATGGATATGTTTAAGAGAGATACAAAGCGAGACACATCGAACACAAAACTATCTGAAAAGAAACAAGAAAATGAAAGAAATAAAAGACTGTTCAAGGAAAACTGTTCAAGGATGATTATTTCCAAACAGTCTCTCAAGAGAAATGAGGGACGAGGCTCATCCTGTCAGTACAAAGTGTTAAAGCATTTTCACCTGCTTGTGGCCAAGTGTCACCATGTGTGATGGTGACACTTGTAAACAACATGCACTCTTCACACTGAAATATTGAACAATAACAGAGCAAGCTCAATACTAATCACCGTGAATAAAACAAGAAAAACATAAATCAAAAAAATTCACAAAAAGAACCAGCAAGCATCTGTCAGATCTGTCATGTCTGATCTTTTTTTTTTTTTTCCCTTTTCTTTAAACCTGTCCTGCCTGGTATAGAGTATAATGACCTGGATACCATATTGTGCCAGACAGATTTTACTTTAACAAGAGAGTATTAAAATACTCCTTTGTCTGTTTTATTATTTATTTAATTATGTATTGATTTGTCACTGGGCCGGACAGGGGGGCAGACACGGGGATGGGGGG
>NC_060169.1:25487595-25495493 GCF_021292245.1 Micropterus dolomieu | reverse complement strand
TTGGGGAGGAGAAAAACAACAACAAACAAACAAAAACAAACAATAAAAATAATAATAGTAAAAGACAACCAGCTGAACAGCAGCAATAAACAGCTGACATAGTAAGACAACTAAGAGAAAAATGAAAACAAGAAACAGTCACACACACTAAATAAGCAACACAGCACAGCCACGAGAGCTGGAATAATAATTAATTTAAATAAGTAACTGAAAGAAAAGCATCAGGAATAATTCTACCAGGGACAACCTAAGTTTGTTTGTATCTGTGTGTGAGACTGATTGTGTCTGTATGTGTGTGCGCATAAGCCTGTTAAAGAATGTAGTTGTTAGTGAGAGTGGGACGCCACGACTGTGCCACACCTACCCCAGCAACAGGCAGGCAAGAACCCCAGTAGCCAATAGGGGTGGGAGAAAGAAAAAGAATAAATCAATCAAAAAAAAAACAAAGACTCCCAGATGCACCGCGATGCAAACGCAGAAGACCCCGACCCAAATGCCAGTTGACAACGTAATGCCGACGGAACGCAAAAAGCGTAACCCGCGGAAGAGCAGCGCCCGGACCGACCGCGGCGCGCACACAACATAGACCAGTCATGTCTGATCTGTATAGGCTTAAAGCGAACGCTGTCATTTTGCTGAACTGTCTTGTCAGAGAACAATATCCTTTTTAGTAGAATTTTCCAGCTAATCATTTTCAATTATCAGGCAAAATTTTGAGATGCCAAACAAATTCAGATACAGAATTCAACTGGGTGTGGCATAATCATTTATACAATTTTGCATATCAAGATCAGATAGGGAGTACTAAGCAGCCTGTGAAAACTGTTGTATAACAATATATTTCATGACTGTGGACGAAACCTTTCACAGTCTGAGAAAATAACCCGAGTGATGTCATCAGCGTTATATCAGCCTGGGTTTGGAGACTACACGTTTTTAATGGGCAGCCTGTTTTACAAAGTGGTGGCTTAGAGTATGAAAGACAAAGGACGGACTAAGGTGGCAGCACCATAAAGTGACATTTGCTTATCCACACGAAACAGGTGGGGCCGGAAGCTTGGTGGCGTAGTGACTAATGGCAGGGCTAGTTGGTGAACCGCTGTAGATGGCAAGCCAACTGTCAAATGGCTAGCGCTAGGCGGTAACAATAGCTGTGTCTACTGTTCTGTTTTCTTCCCGACACCATTTTGTTCAATAAAACATTCAATAAAAAGAGTGAGCTTGGCTCACACATTCAAAAGATGCATTTGTAAACAGACTGTCTCACCGTCAAGATGAGGTTAACTAAATAGCTAATAAACTATGATAACTTCCTCCATTTTGGACTTCCCGGCTCTCTGTTCCCCTCCATAGTCAGAATTGTCAAATAAGTTTTACAAATTCTAAAAGTGTTTTAGCGCTCGCTCTCTCTCTCCCCCTCTCTCTCTCCCCCTCTCTCTCCAAATTATCTAAGAAACATTTGTAGCAAGAATTTATCCTCATGAGAAAACCAAGAATAGATGCCCCAGGCTGCAGGAGGGCTGAGTAGGAACGAAGGGGATACATTTCCAGCACTCACAGAATGTTCACTCACCCCTGCTCAACAAAGCACCAAGCTGCTCTGCGCTCATTTCCTGGGGAATTCCAGCACAGGATCATATTCACAAACCACAACATCACAGGGACAAAAATAATTTGATGAGTGATATAAATGTCAAAATTTATCAACAAAAAACAAACGTGTTGAGTAATGGGCCACCATTTGTTCATGACTTTGGGAATATATACAGTTCCAGCCAGCTGCTGAGGGCTTCAAAGCAACAGAGGAAACTTAAGATGCAGTTATGCCTGATTTCATCTTTAAAATGCAAGGATGGGGCTAAAGTCTTCACTGGCCAATCAAAGCTGTATGCACTCATCCCCTTTCTTAAATTTTGGTTGCAGTTTCAAATGATAGGGTTCAAATCCCAAGCGTGATTGTTCTTCTTACATGTGTGATGATATTCTACAATATAGATATGGTGTTAGACTGCACACATTAGGTTTTCTGATAGTACTTAGAGCGACAGTTACACACATGCAAACACACTTCAGATAGGATACCAAAAATAACTACAAAAAGTAGAATTTGGCATCAAGTAGTGAGTGAATCTAAAATAAAGCACTTTGCTCAGGGGCACTTGCTGTGGTGGAGAGAGTGTTACATGGTTCACTTCCAGGCTGCAAACTCTCTGGCTCGGTCTGCGGAAGCAAACCAGCAATCTCCTTGTCATAGGCATACTTCTGTGACCTTTAGGTAACTACTGTATTTCCTTTGGTTATTTTGGCAAGATCAAATAACCCCGAGCAGAGAGAAGAGGAAGGTAGATGGAAAAATGAATGTAACTACCCAGAGCAATAGAAGTAGCAATAAAGACTCCAAGTAAAAATTACAGGGTGTCATATTGTAACATGGTCTCATACAGCCAATCTCCATTCTGTTGCAGTGTGCGGTGAGAGCACCTGACACCTGATTAGGTTACACTTCTGCCCTGGTGACTAAGAGGCATGAGCCTCGAGGTGGCAACCATGGCAGCAGGGATTTCTGCCAGAGATGCACTCCAGTAATAGCTGAAGAGCTCAGCTGCAACCTGAAACACATTTCAGAGCAGATCCACTTTCAGCCTGGGGTCAAGATGACTGTTCGCTTTAGCCAAAACCCCTTTAAAATTACATGCCGAGGTTCTGAAGTCAGCCTGGGTTTGGCCCAACAAGTAGTGATCCCCCTTACAGATGTTTGTGTAGAACTAAAATGATCTTTATGTCTGTTAGATTATGCAAGCTCAGATCACAACTAAGCAAAGCTACATTTTACAGTGGTAAGGAAGCAGTTTCACCACTTACAAATCCAACATTTATCAAAATCAAAAAATAGTATTTTAGCATACATGCTCAATATTAGCATAATAATAAGGAAAAAGAAATTTGGTGCAGTCAACACAGACCAACTACAGTTATTAAAATGACCAGAATAACCATCCATCCATCGTCAACCGCTTATCCTGCATACAGGGTCGCGGGGGGCTGGAGCCAATCCCAGCTGCCATCGGGCAAAAGGCGGGTACAACCTGGACAGTTTGCCAATCCACCGCATCCCAGAATAACCAAAGGAAATTAAAGTCTAATGGCAATTTTAAAATCATAAGCAGACCGTAACAGAATTTTTGCTTGTGTTTACATATTTATAGCCAAAAAGCTGTAACAGATAGCGTGACAAGTAGTTCTGGGAAGCTAATAAAGAAGATACTTAAATTCAGGAATAGCTGGTATTCATTTCAAAGTTCCAAACTTAAACAGGAAGACTTCACCCCTTTCCCCACAGGGATCTTTCAAGTTTCATTTCCTATTTAAGCTAGCGTTATCTTCTGGAGATTGAAAATATGATACATGGAACAGACATAACTCGTGTCTTCTTGAAGCAAACAAGCATGTGTGTGTTCTAAAGCCTAAGGACAACAGGTCGGCCATTTTTGGCAAGTCCTGTAGAAGTAATGCGAGTGTCGTTCAAGGATATTTTCAGCACAGAGAGATAATCGCTGCATTGAGAAAGGAAGCTCTGATCGTTCAAGTGCGGAGCAGTCAACAACTCAGTGTGGCTAAATGGTGAATTATCAGCTCATAAGTCACCAAACGCTGAATATCATTGTTTCCATGGTCCAAGCTACATGATAATATGAAACATGAATATGCAAAACTGTCCACCAATCTAATCCATTACAATGTACAAACATCTGTGGCCAAGAACATTATCATGAAGGTGCTGTTCTACTGGGGTAACCTTCCAAATGAACAACTCCAATCAAAATGCCTACTAAGTCGTAGGCAGCATGAGTTTTCATCCCCCGTCACTATGACAACCATACAGGCTACTGCTGCTCAGCATGACCAAAATTTTGTATTTTTAAAACAGACCACTGACTTGCATCACAGCACACACATAACCACAAATGCAGACTGCTGCAGGGTACAGGCTGCTCTGATAGACTGCTCCTCCTGAAACATACTTCATGTTTAATTATAGTTTTAAAAAAAACAAAAAAACACAGCAAACATTTCCTATCCTTGAGTCATACAAAGTATTTAAAACTAATCAATTAGCAAAAGCCGCTTGTGCAGAAATAGATCTTCATGTTACTGGCAGGCAACCAATGTACTGGCTTATATTTGTGATGCAATGAAGATTGGATGGTGGACTGAGTGGGAAGCAGGCAAACCAGAACTCAGTGGGAGGTGGGAAAAACAGAAAGTAGATGGGATGTGCCAAGGAGGCAGCCTCTGCTCCTGCATCCATCCAACAATGACCAGCATTACCACCTGAGAAACTTTGGTTGAATGCTTAACTAAAGCTGATGATACACGGAGCAACTTTTAGAGCAATCGTGCAGGGCAACGTTGCCGTCAATGGTAATGAGTAAAGATTACTACCGTAATCCCCTTCCCACACCACTCTGCAACCCGCCCCGCACCACCGCTATGCGTTCAAAACATAGTCGGACTTGCCACTAGCAAAAGTTGCTCCATGTATCATCAGCTTATTGATGGACTGGATGGGCAGAATCTCAGCATAAATGGCTACAGTTTACAATCTGTCCTTTGTTGAACAATACTGTTCTCCTTCTGACTTTTACAAAAATTAAGTTTAACTCAAAAATGTGACTCACTGATCTTTTGTCAACCAGCTGCCTATTTCTAGATTGTGGTTTGGAGAAAGAAGCATGAAAAGTGATTCAATGCATCTTCTGTCTCATACTGTCCAAAACTAAGTTAAGTACTGTACATTTGGGAGCGGACAGGCACAGGGGCCCCCTTTCTCACAGGAAGCCCTCCTTGGAATCTTGTGATTTAAAGTTACGCAAGCCTTAGCCTGGTCACAACGAAGTGTGAAGTTCTGTGATATTGTTAACTTGAACTAGGCCAGACATTCCTCCGCCTCTATTCAAACCCCCCCCGAGGAAGTCCATACATTAACACAACACAGCATTCCCAACAGTGTGTTAGCTGCAGGTAGAGTCTGCAGTTTCTAGAAAATACTGACACTCAAGTGTAGTTGGAAACTTTAAACCTGTAATCCTTAAGATTTCAGTCCCACTTGATTTGGCAACAACCACGGTTACCGTAGTAACAGCAAGTGCGGTTTAACAGCAAACACACTTGTTAAGCAGCTACTCTGTCAGAAATACAACAGAAGAGCAATTGGTCTATCTGTTTACAGTGCAAACAAACAAACTCACAATGTATACATATGTGGGCAATTTGAATCGAAGGCATGAATAGCAGACTCCGCCATTCAGACTGTATAGAAATCTATTTACGGAGTGTAAATACACCGAATGGCTACAACGGGGGAGGAGCAGACATGCATAAACAGTAGCCTAAAATCAAAATGGGGTTAGATTTCATTATTATAGGAGCATGTGTGCATCCAGCCATTGACAGGAATTTTTGCCTGAATCCACTATGAGAGAAGAGGAGGGTGTGGTGGGAAAAGGTATATGACAGCAGATCAATCTCACAAGAACCCATCCCATATATTGGGAATACTGACGTAAAAAAACAAAAGTGAGAAATTCTAACATTTGACGGAAGTATTTTATTAAAATTATGCTAAAATCATACCACCAACCCTAAATGGCATACAGACACCAATCAGCTACAACATTATAACCACTGACGGGTGAAGTGAATAACACTGATTATCTTGTAATCATGGCACCTGTCAGTGGAGGGGATATATAAGGCAGCAAGTGATCATTTTGTCCTCAAAGTTGATGTATGAGAAGCAGGAAAAAAATGGGCAAGCATAAGGATTTGACCAACTTTGACAAGGGCCAAATTGTGATGGCTAGAGGACTGGATCCGAGCATCGCCAAAACTACAGCTCGTGCAGTGTGTGACCCCGCTGCCAATTAGTCACGTAGTGTGAACGCCATGACTCTAAGACTCCCATCACAAGACAGCAAATTGTGTGGTTTGAACAGCGCGGTGATCTGCTGATGCTGAAAGTCATGTAGTCTGCACAAGTTTTTTGCAGGACTTGAAGGATCTGCTGCTAATGTCTTGGTGCCATATACCACAGCACACCTTCATAGGTCTAGTGGAGTACATGCCTCGACGTGTCAGGGCTGTTTTGGTCGCAAAAGGGGGACCTACACAATATTAGGCAGGTGGTCATAATGTTATGGCTGATTGGTGTTTACTTTAGCACTGTGAAGGCAAGTTTTCTCATTCAAGAACAAAGGAGGTAGAGCGGCTCATCAGGTGCCAGATATCCAGATAGACATGATGCTTCTATAGATATGGATGCTGCAAATCAGGCTATCCTGGCTAAAACCACTCACTACATTCTCATGATTAAAAACCTTAATTTCATCCTCAACTCCAGATACAACCATTATCAGTCAAATAAACAAAACGATGGCAATTATATTTGCCAATTTTGGCAACTTGAAAGTTGATGCCTAGTTACCTTGTAACCACTTCCAAACATTTATTTAAAACTCCAAAGCTCACCTGGGAAACAAGCACCATAGACACTGATTCTTCACCCAGTTACTGCTGCATCAACTGCTGATAAAGTTTAAATCAGTCAGAACATTTGTGGACACTCTTTGGCAAATGTTATTTAACTAACATACAGCTCAAAGTTGGTCTCCTCCCCAGCTTCCTTCCACCTGTATGAAAAAAGCTTCTTCATTACAGCAGCTTTTGAATAAAAAAGGAATACAGATCACAAGTGTAGTGTTTCCTTTCCCTTACACCGGGCCTTAACATCTCTACCCTATATTTTGTGTACCCCACAATATTGGTATTGTATGGACCATATTTGGTAATGACGCAGAGCAATCTGAGTATGGCAACAAACAGTTGGCTCCCCTCCCATGGTCCAGTGCATTAAAATTGTGCCTCTTGTGATTAAAGTGTCATTATGGGTTGCTCATTACTTCCCCTCTGTGGTCACTGGTGACAGCAAATGCCTGTTTCCATGCAGAACAAAGGGACAGATCAATAAATTAGCCATGTACTGCTGATGAGTAACCCCTCCACTACTGAATTAGACTGGCCTTGAAGGTCTTTAAAAGCCAGAAGCACATGGCCATTGAAAGTTAGCCCTCCAAAGCTAGACCAAGGTGAGCGACTATGGAAATCAGTCAGTAAATTGTTTGTTTTAATATCTTAATGTTAGACATTTTAATGGCAAAGGGGGTATGGACTATAGGTTATGCTAAAACACTTATTTAAAGATTGATTTGCATTCCTTATATTAATGCAAAGAATACATAACATGCTTTCAGCTGTCTCTGTGTGCAGACTTTGACATACTTTCCTGAAGAACTCCTCTGTGATTCACACTGCTTCCCCATTCCTGCCACTGAATTTCAGCACTAAATGACTGAACAGCAACAGAGTAAAGCATGTATTTGTTGATCACTCTGCTTTGAGAAGATTGGTTTCAAACTACTAATAGCATAATAGATGCATAAACACATTCTCCAAAAAGGTCAGTGCGGTTGCTAATCCAGTGGGGCGAAAAAAAAACTTGTGATTGCTGCTTTTAATGTCAGGAACACCAGATAGAGTTCGGTTATTTTAATAAATGATCGGCGCTGTCGCTGGTGGCAGAGCCGCATACTAAGTAGCAGCGGCGGCAGCTGATAGTAACAGTTAACTTTGAGACTTGAGAAAAATGACATTTTCGCAGAGATGAAACAGAAGCACAGGGGCCCGGCTCATTAGACGAGAACTGCCATTTTGAAAGGACAGATTTTAACATAGGGCAACTTGAGGAGATGGGATGACATTCATGTGCTGCTGCAATTTTCTTTACACCTTTATTAACGATAGATTTTTTTTTTTTTTGGGGGGGGGGGGGGGGGGGGGGG